>NW_022589709.1:30347683-30631468 GCF_004348235.1 Phoca vitulina
GAGGGGAGGGGGGTGGGGGGATGGGTTAACCTGGTGATGGGTATTAAGGAGGGCACGTTCTACATGGAGCACTGGGTGTTATACGCAAACAGTGAATCATGGAACACTACATCAAAAACTAATGATGTGAGGAAGGAGGGCAAGATGGCGAAGGAATAGGAGACCTGGATTTCATCTGGTCTCAGGAATTCAGCTGGATAGGGATCAAACCATTCTGAACACCTACAAACTCAACAGATCGAAGAAAAGAATAGCAACAACTCTTTGAACAGAAAAGTGACCACTTTCTGGAAGGTAGGAGATGCGGAGAAGTGAATCTGAGGCGATATTCGGGAGGATAGATGGCGGGGGAGGGGCCTCCGTCAGCCGCTTCTGGCAAGTGATAGAGCCGCAGAGCACAAAATCAGAACTTTTAGAAGTCGGCTCCGCTGAGGGATGTCACTCCGGTGGCTAAGCGGGGGGTGGAACCCTCGTGGGACAGTGTGGTCTCAGGACCCTCGGGGTCACAGAAAGACCGGGGGTGCCTGAGTGTGGCAGAGCTCCCAGGTATCAGAGCGGGGAAGCCGGCTGCACAGACGGAGCCCAGGCGCGGGCTCTCAGCTCTGGGTTGCCATAAACTGTGATCCGCGGCACAGTCAGGCCACTGCTCCTCCAGCAGGGACCCAACAAGCGGCAGATCCGGGGAGACTCACCTTCTTCCCCCGGGAGGAGCGGCGCGGGAGCGCACCACAGGGATCTGCTGGGTTTGGAGACTCCACCCGGGGTCGGGTGCCAGAGATAGAAACGTGAGGTCACAGGCCGGGTGAGCACGGAGTGCGGCCGGAGACCGGGGAGACGGGAGTGAGTGACTGCTTTTCTCTGGAGGCTCACTGAGGAGCGGGACCCCGAGTTCTCGGCTCCTCCGGGGCGGAGACTGGGAGGCCGCCATTTTCACTCTCCGCCTCCAAAGCTGTACGGAAAGCTTGCAGGGAACAAAAGCTCCGGAGAGCAAACCCGAGCAGATTACTTAGCCCGACCGGGCAAGGGCGGGGCAATTCCGCCTCCGGCAAAGACATTTGGGAACTACAGCAACAGGCCCCTCCCCCAGAAGATCAGCGAGAACAGCCAGCCAAGACCAAGTTTACCGATCAATGAGAACGGCAGAACTCCAGCGCTAGGGGAATACTGCACATAGAATCCATGGCTTTTTTACCATGATTCTGTAGTCGTTCAAAGTTAATTTTTTTTTTTGAATTTTTCTTTTTCCCTTTTTCAACCAACATCTTATCAATCCCTTTTTTAAAAAAACATTTTTGTTTTTCATTTTTAGAGTCATATTCTATCCCTTCATAGTAGTTACCCGTATTTTTGGCATATATATATAAGTTGTTCTCTCTTTAAAATCTTGAGATAGTTTCTTCTAACAGATCAAAATATACCCTAAATCTCTAGTGTATGGTTTTTTTCTACTCCCCTGCCTGATCACATTCTCTTTTTCTTTTTCTTTTTTTTTTTAAATCCTCTTCTTTCTTTTTTCAAACAACTTCTTATCAATTCTTTTTATAAAATTTTTTATAAATTCCATCTTTACAGTCATATTCCATCCCTTCTTCATATCAACCCTTATTTTTGTACATATATAAGTTTTTCTTTCTTTAAAATTTTGGGAGGCACTTTCTTCTAACAGACCAAAATACACCCAAAATCTAGTGTGTGGCACTGATCTATATACCAGCCTGATCATATTTGATCATATTCTGTTTTTTTTTTTGTTTTGTTCTGTTTTTGTTTGTTTTTATCTTTATCTTTCTCTTTTTTTTTTTTCTTTTTCCTTTTTTCTCTCTTTCCCTTTCTTTTCCCACTGCTTCAGGTCGTTTCTGATTTGTTTAGAGTATATTTTCTGGGGGCGTTGTTACCCTGTTAGCATTTTGTTCTCTCATTCATCTATCCTCCTCTGGACAAAATGGCAAGACGGAAAAAATCACCTCAACAAAAAGAACAAGAGGTAGTACCAACTGCCAGGGACCTACTTAATACGGACATTAGTACGATGTCGGATCTAGAGTTCAGAATCATCACTTTAAAGATACTAGCTGGGCTTGAAAAAAACATGGAAGTTATTAGAGAAACCCTTTCTGGAGAAGTAAAAGAACTAAAATCTAACCAAGTTGAAATCAAAAAGGCTATTAATGAGGTGCAATCAAATATGGGGGTGCTAACTGCTAGGATAAATGAGGCAGAACAGAGAATCAGTGATACGGAAGACCAAATGATGGAAAATAAAGAAGCTGAGAAAAAGAGAGATAAACAACTACTGGATCACGAGGGCAGAATTTGAGAGATAAGCGATACCATAAGACGAAACAACATTAGAATAATTGGGATCCCAGAAGAAGAAGAAAGAGAGAGAAGGGCAGAAGGTATAATGGAGCAAATTATAGCAGAGAACTTCCCTAATTTGGGGAAGGAAACAGGCATCAAAATCCAGGAAGCACAGAGAACCCCTCTCAAAATCAATAAAAATAGGTCAACACCCCGACATCTAATAGTAAAACTTACGAGTCTTAGAGATAAAGAGAAAATGCTGAAAGCAGCTCGGGAGAAGAGATATGTAACCTACAATGGTAGAAACATTAGATTGGCAACAGACCTATCCACAGAGACCTGGCAGGCCAGAAAGGACTGGTTGGATATATTCAGAGCACTAAATGAGAAAAATATGCAGCCAAGAATATTATATTCAGCTAGGCTGTCATTGAAAATAGAAGGAGAGATAAAAAGATTCCAGGACAAACAAAAACTAAAGGAATTTGCAAACACGAAACCAGCCCTACAAGAAATCTTGAAAGGAGTCCTCTAAGCAAAGAGAGACCCTAAAAGCAACATAGACCAGAAAGGAACACAGACAATATACAGTAACAGTCACCTTACAGGCAATACAATGGCACTAAATTCCTATCTTTCAATAGTTACCCTGAATGTAAATGGGCTAAATGCCCCAATCAAAAGACACAGGCTATCAGATTGGATTAAAAAACAAGACCCATCGATATGCTGTCTGCAAGAGACTCATTTTAGAACCAAAGACAGCCCCAGATTGAAAGTGAGGGGGTGGAAAACCATTTACCATGCTAATGGACACCAAAAGAAAGCTGGGGTGGCAATCCTTATATCAGACAAATTAGATTTTAAACCAAAGACTGTAATAAGAGATGAGGAAGGACACCATATCCTACTTAAAGGGTCTATCCAACAAGAAGATCTAACAATTGTAAATATCTATGCCCCTAACATGGGAGCAGCCAATTATATAAGGCAATTAATAACAAAAGCAAAGAAACACATTGACAACAATACAATAATAGTGGGGGACTTTAACACCCCCATCACTGAAATGGACAGATCATCTAAGCAAAAGATCAACAAGGAAATAAAGGCTTTAAATGACACACTGGACCAAATGGACTTCACAGACATATTCAGAACATTCCATCCCAAAGCAACGGAATACACATTCTTCTCTAGTGCCCATGGAACATTCTCCAGAATCGATCACATCCTAGGTCATAAATCAGGTCTCAATCAGTACCAAAAGATTGGGATCATTCCCTGCCTATTTTCAGACCACCATGCTTTGAAACTAGAACTCAATCACAAGAGGAAAGTCGGAAAGAACTCAAATACATGGAGGCTAAAGAGCATCCTACTAAAGAATGAATGGGTCAACCAGGAAATTAAAGAAGAATTAAAAAAATTCATGGAAACCAATGAAAATGAAAACACAACTGTCAAAATCTTTGGGATGCAGCAAAGGCAGTCCTAAGAGGAAAGTATATAGCAATACAAGCCTTTCTCAAGAAACAAGAAAGGTCTCAAATACACAACCTAACCCTACACCTAAAGGAGCTGGAGAAAGAACAGCAAATAAAGCCTAAACCCAGCAGGAGAAGAGAAATAATAAAGATCAGAGCAGAAATCAATGAAATATAAACTAAAAGAACAATAGAACAGATCAACAAAACTAGGAGCTGGTTCTTTGAAAGAATTAACAAGATTGATAAACCCCTGGCCAGACTTATCAAAAAGAAAAGAGAAATGACCAAAATCAACAAAATCATGAATGAAAGAGGAGAGATCACAACCAACACCAAAGAAATACAATTATAAGGACATATTATGAGCAACTCTATGCCAGCAAATTAGATAACCTGGAAGAAATGGATGCATTCCTAGAGATGTATCAACTACAAAAACTGAACCAGGACGAAATAGAAAACCTGAACAGACCTATAACCACTAAGGAAATTGAAGCAGTCATCAAAAATCTCCCAACAAACAGGAGCCCAGGGCTAGATGGCTTCCCAGGGGAATTCTACCAAACATTTAAAGAAGAATTAATACCTATCCTTCTGAAACTGTTCCAAAAAATAGAAATGGAAGGAAAACTTCCAAACTCATTTTATGAGGCCAGCATTACCTTGATCCCAAAACCAGACAAAGACCCCATCAAAAAGGAGAATTACAGACCAATATCCCTGATGAACATGGATGCAAAAATTCTCACCAAAATACTAGCCAATAGGATCCAACAGTACATTAAAGGGATTATTCACCACGACCAGGTGAGATTTATCCCTGGGCTGCAAGGTTGGTTCAACATCCGCAAATCAATCAACATGATACAATACATTAACAAAAGAAAGAACAAGAACCATATGATCCTCTCAATAGATGCAGAAAAAGCATTTAACAAAGTACAGCATCCTTTCTTGATCAAAACTCTTCAGAGTATAGGCATAGAGGGTACATACCTCAATATCATAAAAGCCATCTATGAAAAACCTACAGCGAATATCATTCTCAATGGGGAAAAACTGAGACCTTTCCCCCTAAGGTCAGGAACGTGGCAGGGATGTCCACTATCACCACTGCTATTCAACATAGTACTAGAAGTCCTAGCCACAGCAATCAGACAACAAAAAGAAATCAAAGGCATCCAAATCGGCAAAGAAGAAGTCAAATTCTCACTCTTTGCAGATGATATGATACTTTATGTGGAAAACTCAAAAGACTCCACCCCAAAACTGCTAGAACTCATACAGGAATTCAGTAAAGTGGCAGGATATAAAATCAATGCACAGAAGTCAGTGGCATTCCTATACACCAACAACAAGACAGAAGAAAGAGAAATTAAGGAGTCGATCTCATTTACAATTGCACCCAAAACCATAAGATACCTAGGAATAAATCTAACCAAAGAGGCAAAGGATCCTTACTCAGAAAACTATAAAATACTCATGAAAGAAATTGAGGAAGACACAAAGAAATGGAAAAACGTTCCATGCTCATGGATTGGAAGAACAAATATTGTGAAGATGTCAATGCTACCTAGAGCAATCTACACATTCAATGCAATCCCCATCAAAATACCATCCACTTTCTTCAAAGAAATGGAACAAATAATCCTAAAATTTGTATGGAACCAGAAAAGATCCCGAATAGCCAGAGGAATGTTGAAAAAGAAAAGCAAAGCTGCCGGCATCACAATTCCGGACTTCCAGCTCTATTACAAAGCTGTCATCATCAAGACAGTATGGTACTGGCACAAAAACAGACACATAGATCAATGGAACAGAATAGAGAGCCCAGAAATGGACCCTCAACTCTATGGTCAACTAATCTTTGACAAAGCAGTAAAGAATGTCCAATGGAAAAAAGACAGTCTCTTCAACAAATGGTGTTGGGAAAATTGGATAGCCACAGGAAGAAGAATGAAACTGGACCATTTCCTTACACCACACACAAAACAGACTCCAAATGGTTGAAAGACCTCAATGTGAGACAGGATTCCATCAAAATCCTAAAGGAGAACACAGGCAGCAACCTCTTCGACCTCAGCCGCAGCAACTTCTTCCTAGAAACATCGCCAAAGGCAAGGGAAGCAAGGGCAAAAATGAACTATTGGGACTTCATCAAGATAAACAGCTTTTGCACAGCAAAAGAAACAGTCAACAAAACCAAAAGACAACCAACAGAATGGGAGAAGATATTTGCAAATGACATATCAGATAAAGGGCTAGTATCCAAAATCTATAAAGAACTTATCAAACTCAACACCCAAAAAACAAAGAATCCAATAAAGAAATGGGCAGAAGACATGAACAGACAGTTTTCCAAAGAAGACATCCAAATGGCCAACAGACACATGAAAAAGTGCTCAACATCGCTTGGCATCAGGGAAATCCAAATCAAAACCTCAATGAGATACCACCTCACACCAGTCAGAATGGCTAAAATTAACAAGTCAGGAAATGACAGATGTTGGTGGGGATGCAGAGAAAGGGGAACCCTCCTACACTGTTGGTGGGAATGCAAGCTGGTGCAGCCACTCTGGAAAACAGTATGGAGGTTCCTCAAAAAGTTGAAAATAGAGCTACCATATGATCCAGCAATTGCACTACTGGGTATTTACCCCAAAGATACAAAAGTAGGGATCAGAAAGGGTACGTGCACCCCGATGTTTATAGTAGCAATATCCACAATAGACAAACTGTGGAAAGAGCCAAGATGTCCAACGATAGATGAATGGATAAAGAAGATGTGGTATATATATACAATGGAATATTATGCAGCCATCAAAAGGAATGAGAGCTTGCCATTTGCAACGACGTGGATGGAACTGGAGGGTATTATGCTGAGCGAAATAAGTCAATCAGAGAAAGACATGTATCATATGACCTCACTGATATGAGGAATTCTTAATCTCAGGAAACAAACTGAGGGTTGCTGGAGTGGGGGGTGGGGTGGGAGGGATGGGCTGACTGGGTGATAGAAACTGGGGAGGGTATGTGCTCTGGTAAGCACTGTGAATTGTGCAAGACTGTTGAATCTCAGATCTATACCTATGAAACAAATAATGCAATATATATTAAGAAAAAAAAAAGAAGATAGGAGGGGAAGAATGAAGGGGGGGAAATCGGAGGGGTAGACGAACCATGAGAGATGATGGACTCTGAAAAACAAACTGAGGGTTCTAGAGGGGATGGGGGGGAGGATGGGTTAGCCTGGTGATGGGTATTAAAGAGGGCACATTCTGCATGGAGCACTGGGTGTTATGCACAAACAATGAATCATGGAACACTACATCTAAAACTAATGATGTAATGTATGGCGATTAACATAACAATAAAAAAATTAAAAAAAAAACATGACATGAATAAATTGATACCCAAATTTTAATGGGAGTCAAAAATAAACTAACAAATTAGGAGAAAAAAAAAAAACTAATGATGTAATGTATGGCGATTAACATAACATAATAATAATAAAAAAAAAAAGAAAAGAAAGCACTTGGATTTTTAGATGCCTGAGGTGGGGGAAGAAAATACTCCTATGTGTGGGTAGTATGTCTAGAGGAGGAAGGAGAACAGACAATAGTAACTGGAAGTTTAGAATAAATTTATCATGGGGTCATAAAAATATTTTCTTGGAAGAGGTAATTTATCCCTGCTTATAAGTACATAGAAGGCTCCTTTTCTTATGATACCTAAAGCATTTAGTTTTTATGACTTGAGGATACAAGTTATTTCAATGTGGAGTTTTTTTTTTTTTTAAGATTTTATTTATTTATTTGACAGAGAGAGAGAGATAGGGAGAGCAGGAACACAAGCAGGGGGAGTGGGAGAGGGAGAAGCAGGCTTCCCACCAAGCAGGGAGCCCAATGTGGGGCTTGATCCCAGGACCCTGGGATCATGACCTGAGTCCAAGGCAGACGCTTAACGACTGAGCCACCCAGGAGCCCCATTCAATGTGGAGTTGTTGAAGCTTAATTTTCTTAAAAAAAAAAAAAAATCATTAATCACCATATAATTGAAAATGTTTTTTTCATAAAATTATAAGTCATGAAGAAAAAATAAAAAATTCTCATTGCATTTATTTATTTATTTATTTATTTATTTATTTATTTATTTTAAAGATTTCATTTATTCATTTGACAGAGAGAGACACAGCGAGAGAGTTAACACAAGTAGGGGGAGTGGGAGAGGGAGAAGCAGGCTTCCCATGGAGCAGGGAGCCCGATGTGGGACTCTATCCCAGGACCCCGGGATCCTGACCTGAGCCGAAGGCAGACGCTCAACAACTGAGCGACCCAGGCGCCCTCATTGATTGCATTTATTAGAAAAAATAAAGGACTGTCATATGATGTTAACATGATTACTTCCTTCACTCATTCACCCACTCATTCATTCACTCCATAAATACTCATTTAAGATCTTCTAGGGCACCTGGGTGGCTCAGTCGTTGGGCGTCTGGCTTTGGCTCAGGTCATGGTCCCAGGGTCCTGGGATCGAGTCCCGCATCGGGCTCCCTGCTCTGCCGGAAGCCTGCTTCTCCCTCTCCCACTCCCCCTGCTTGTGTTCCTTCTCTCGCTGTGTCTCTCTCTGTCAAATAAATAAAATCTTTAAAATAAATAAATAAATAAAATCTTCTATACGCCAGGCATGGTGCTAACTTGTAGAGACTCAAATATGACATAGAATTTCCGCAAGATCAGTTTAGAAATGAAACAAAACAAACAATCCTGTATATAAGTAAGCATTTAAAAAGTCAATTTAAGATATGAATTAAAATTTTATTTTATTTTATTTTTATTTTATTTATTTATTTGACAGAGAGATAGAGAGCACAAGTAGGCAGAGAGGCAGTCAGAGGGAGAGGGAGAAGCAGGCTCTCCACTGAGCAGGAAGCCCGATGCGGGGCTCAATCCCAGGACCCTGGGATCATGACTTGAGCTGAAGGCAGCCGCTTAACCCACTGGGCCACCCAGGCGCCCCATGAATTAAAATTTTAGAAACTTATCTGAGTTACTTTTTTTTTAAAGATTTATTTATTTGAGAGAGAGAGTAAGTGCATGCATTCACATGGGGGGTGGGCAGAGGAAGAGGAAGAGAGAATCCTCAAGCAGACTCCCCGCTGAACATGGAGCCAGTCTCAGGGCTTGATCCCAGGTCCCTGAGACCATGACCTGAGCTGAAATCAAGAGTTGGATGCTTAACCAACTGAGCCACCCAGGCTCCCCATGAATAGCTTATAAAATATACAAAAATCCACAACTATAAGAAGTTGACAATTAAACTCCAGCCACAAAAACAAGGAAGAAAATATTAGGATTTGACCTTGAGGAGAATAGGGAGAGAAAACACTGTTTAGGAATGGTGGATTCATGATCTATTTTCTCTAGGAACAACAATCTTCAATTAATTACATATAGGAAAAAATTAACATAAATGATTTGATATCCCCAATTGATGGTAAGTAAACTATCTCATGACATTTATAATTCTTATTATGCATTTAAAATTGGGGTATTTGTTTTAAAGTTTATTAATTTTATTACACAAATTAAAAATGCAAATGACTCACATCATAACAATATGACATATAACCTGAAACCTCACCAACTATTTTTTAAAGACCTTATTTTTGGGGTGCCTAGGTGGCTCTGTCAATTAAGCATCTGCCTTTGGCTCAGGTCATGATCTCAGGGTCGTGGGATGGAGTCCCCCATAGGGCTCCCTGCTCAGCTTCTCCCCATCCCTCTGTCCCTCTCCCCCCCACCCCCACTCATGCTCTTGCTCTCTCTCTCTCAAATAACTAAATAAAATCTCTTTAAAAAAAAAAAGACCTTGGGGCGCCTGGGTGGCTCAGTCGTTAAGCGTCTGCCTTCAGCTCAGGTCATGATCTCAGGGTCCTGGGATCGAGCCCCGCATCGGGCTCCCTGCTCCGCAGGAGGCCTGCTTCTCCCTCTCCCACTCCCCCTGCTTGTGTTCCCTCTCTCGCTGTGTCTCTCTCTGTCAAATAAATAAATAAAATCTTTAAAAAAAAAAAAAAAAAAGACCTTATTTTTTTGAGCAATTTAAGTTCACAGAAAAATTCAGAGGGAGATACAGAGATTTCTCATATATCTCCCACCTCCACACATGCATAGCTTCTCTAATTATTACCATCCCCTACCAGAGTGGCACATGAAGAACCTACATAAACACATCATAATCACCAAAGTCCATAGTTCATATTCGGAATCACTCTTGGTATTGTATATTCTATGGCTTTGGACAAATATATAATGACATGTGAACATCATTATAGTATTATACAAAGTATTTTCACTGCCCCAAAATCCTCCGTGCTCCATCTATGCATCCCTCCGACCCACAACTCCAGACAACCACTGATCTTTTTATTGTTGCCATAGTTGCATCTTTTTCAGAAAGTCATATAGTTGCAATCATACAATATGTAGCCTTTTCAGATCAATTACATTTACTTAGTAATATATACTTAAGATTCCTCCATGTCTTTTCATGACTTCAGAGTTCATTTCTTATTTTTTTTAAGATTTTATTTAATTATTTGAGAGAGAGAGAGCAGGGGGAAGGACAGAGGGAAAGGGAAAGGGACAAGCAGACTCCCTGCAGAAAGTATAGCTGTGGACACATTCATTTTTTTTACTTGAAATTATTTTAAAGATAAATGTAAGTTCAAATTCAAATAAATAATATAGTAGGGATGCCTGGGTGGGTCAGTCGATTAAGTGGCTGCCTTCCACTCAGATCATAATCCCAGGGTCCTGCTATCCAGTCCAGCACTGGGGTCCTTGCTCAGTGGGGAGCCTGCTTCTTGCTCTGCCTCTACCTGCCGCTCCCTCTGCTTGTGTGCTCTCTCTCTCTCTGACAAATAGATAAATAAAATTTTTAAAAAAAAGAAATAATATAGTAATATTCTGTGTATTCTTTACCCCATTTCCTTCTATAAGAAAATCTTTTAAAACTATAGTACAATATCACAATCAGGGTATTGACATTCATACTACCCATGATCTTATTTAGAGATTTCCTCAGTATTAGTTGCATTGATTTGTTTATGTGTGTGTGTGTGTATGCATGTATTTAGTTCTACATAATTTTATCACATGTATAGGTTTATGAGACCACCACCACAGTCAGGATGCAAAATCACCACAAGGATTACTATGTTACCCCTTTATAAATATCCCTACCTCCTTCATCTCTGTTCGCCTCTTAAACCTCAACAGAAAAAAACAAAACAATCTAATTAGAAGTTGAGCAAAAGACATGAAAGATATTTCATCAAAAAGGATGTACAGATGACAAAAAAAGCATGTGAAGATTAACATAATTAGCCATTAAGGAACCACTAATTAAAACTATCATGAGCCATCACTACACACCCACCAGAATGACTAACAAAGAATAGTGATAACACGAATACTGG
Source organism: Phoca vitulina (assembly GCF_004348235.1). Taxonomy (NCBI): domain Eukaryota; kingdom Metazoa; phylum Chordata; class Mammalia; order Carnivora; family Phocidae; genus Phoca; species Phoca vitulina. The sequence goes on from NW_022589709.1 coordinate 30,358,958, forward strand.
TGAGAAAAAAACACTGCTGGCAGGTATGTAAAATGTTATAGTCTAGTAAATCCTTTAGAAATTTCCTATAAACCTAAGCATGGAATTGCCATATGGCACAGCGGTTGTACACTAGGGCATTTCACTCTGAGAAATGAAAAATTATGCTCACACAACACGTACGCTAATGTTCATTATTGCTTTATCTGTAATAACCGCAAACTGGGAAAAGCACAGATGCCTTTTAATGGATGAACGGTCAAACATACCATAAATTTGTATATTAATTTATGATTCAACAATAATCCTAGTTTTGAATGTTTCCTAACCCCATCATGAAACCTTCAACATAAACAAGATTTTGAATAAATTCACCCTTCTAAGAAGTTGTCTCACACCCTTTGTAATGTCTCCCTCTTTTCCACCACGTCTCCCTTCCTGTCCTGGAAATCATTGATCTGCTTTCTGACACTATAAATTAATGCACTATATAGAGCTTAATGTAAATAATATAATATGTATTACTCTTTCCACGATTTATTTCACTCGTTTGCCATTCATATATATTCTTTGAAGAAGTTTCATTTCAAACATTTGGCCCATTATTTATTAATTTAGTAGGGTGTTTTACCTCTTGTTATTAAGTTTTAAATGTAAGCCTTTTACCAGGTGTATGATTTTCGTGTGTTTTATCCGAGTCTGTAACAAATCTTTCATTACCTTAAGTTACCTTTCAAAGAGCTAATTTTTCAGTTTTTCTGAAATCTGCATTATCTTTTTTTAATAGCTTGTGCTTTCAGTGTCATAGCTAAGACATCTTCGCCTAAGTGAGGTCACAAATATTCTTCCTGATGTTTTCTTTTAGTTTTATAATACTAGCTGTTCCACTTATATATGATACATCTTAGTAAATTTTATACATGGTGCAAAATTCAGAACAAAATCATTATTTTGTATATGTGGATATCCCATTGATTTAACCCATTTGTTTAAAAGATTTCATTTCTCCACTGAATTGCCTTTGCATCTTTGAAAAAAATAATTTTCCATATATTTATAGTTCTATTTTATGACTCTCTCTTCAGTTCCAATGATCTTTTGTTTTATCTGGACAATAAACAATAACATGCTTTCTTAATTAGTTGATGATCATAGTCCTATAGAGTGAATAAATTAATTTTGGTATTTAAAGTAGCTAAGTACATATATTATTTCAATCAGTGTTACATAATTTGTCTATTAGGCTTTACTAAGACTTGTGCATATTTAGAAAACTTCTCCATGAGGAATCGAGCTACATATACTTAGTATGTATGATTCACCTCACTGTTACCTAACCAAGTGTTATACTTGAGAATGTTTGGCCCAATTAAACATTTACACATGCCAGGGGAATGCAATTACCATGTCAGAAGGACTACTTCTGAAAAACTCAGGAATCTCAGAAAGAGTAGGTGAGAAATTTCAATATATTTTTTCTGGCAAAGTTATATTTTTCACCTAAAACTGTGAACAGCAAACTTTGAGTGCAAACAGATTTGATAACACATTCTTCCTATTATCAGCTAAGGCTGGCTGAAAACTTTGACTTCTGCATGAGTCAGACTATTAAAATGAACTTCAATGCATGTCATTTTCCTGAAATTTTCTGCCTTTTCCATTTATTGGTTGGGATGTATTTTCTAAGTTTATTATTGGAAAAAGTTAAATGTTCACTTTTTCCTCTTTTTAATAGACGATAATGCTAGAAAATCATGAGAGTCTTTGATAGTTGCCAAGTTGACAAATGACACTAAGAAGAAAATAGACCCTATGCAGAGGAATTAATTTTGACTTTCTAATAATATATTTGATGTAATTATAATGTCATCTTTGATAGAGTCTTTTATTCCTCATTTATAACTTATACAGTGTCTTCCACAAAAAAAAGACAAAGTTACTGATTGTTTGAAGCAAGTTTGCTCAGAAATTCACTAATTATTATCAGATTTATTTAGGTATTTAATTAACATGACCAAATAATTATAATAAGAGCATTTTATGGCTTTCAATAAGTTTATCTCTACAAATAATTTAATGTATAAACAGTTTTGTAATATGTGCATATGCATACTGGTCAAAAAAATCTATCTTTAGAATGATTATAACAAATCAAGAACGTTCTTTAATTCTTAGTAATCAATATAGACTACCAAAATATAAATTGTGATGTTAATAGCAAATTAATATAAAGGTAGCCACATCAAATTAAATCTTGTACATGTTGTGTGAGGTTTCAGATTTTATAACAGTACAGAAGCATGGGCAATGATATGGTATCAAATTTATGCTAATAAATTTCTTTGAAATATAAATAACAAGCAAAAACATTTAAGACAAATTCATTAAATAAAACAGAGAGCAATACTAAAATAAATAATAAAATTCACAAAGAATATATAACTAGCATAAATATTTTTGTCACCCTGCAAATTTTATCTATATCTACACTTATATCTACATGTATATCTATATCTATATCTTTATATGGATGAATGGATAGAGAGATGCAATTATTAGGAATATAAGGGAAATTGAGAGAAATTCAGTTAATATTAGGGTAAGCTAACATATCAACTTATCATTACTCAGAATGTTATTGAAAAGCATATAAATTAACAAATTGCCAAAATCTTCAAGGAATGAGGGATAGTAACTGAGACTTCTGGAATTGATTGAAACAAGGTTGGAGAGTAAGTGGTATTACCCAATGGCATGGGTTGTTTGGTTTAGGATGAAGGTAGGGATAGCAACCTGTAAGTGGTAATGAGAAGCAAAAAGGGTCTCTGGTGTTAGTAGAATGAGGAAGTAACTAGTCACCCCTTAAGAAGGCTGCAAGAAAGAAACTTCCTTGAGGACAGCCAGGTTTCAACTTACATGATAAGGTAGGAGGATGTAGAGCAAAGTCAAGAGTAGATAGGTGATAGAGTATTAGTTACAAATTGGAAGGGTTTGGGGGAGAAGACAGAATCACACAGAATATTGTTGATTGTATTATATCATATTTTCCTGAGTCACAGTATGTCATTTTCACCTGCAGATTCAAGTCTTTCCTTTGGGAATACTTTCTTCTATCTGGAGTACTTTCCATTTGTCTGTTATGTTCTCTTCTTCAAAAAGCCAATTACTAAATCTACCATCACAGTCATATTTTCCTTTTAAACTTTATTTTATTTTAGTTTCCTCTAGCCTGCATATAGTATATTTTCCTGAGTTTATAGCCTTTAATATTTGCTACTTCTAATGTGATAATCCTTTTTATAATGTCTTTATACACTTTTTTTTTTTTTTTTTTGCCTTTGTATACTCTAATTAGTTTGTTGTGATCTGCTGGCTTGCTAATTATTCCTTACATAAATTATCTTTGAACCTTTATACTGACATATATTTATTTCAAATGTACAGATAGATGAGTTTATTCAAATGGATAGTCATATAACTATCACCACAAACAAAATATAAAATATTTCCTTCACCACAAAAAGTTCTCTAGTGCTTTTGTTTGCTTTATCATTTGTCTTTTTTGACAGCTTTATTGAGATATAATTCATACACTGTAAATTTATCCATTTAAAGTATACAATTCAATGGATTTAGCATATTCAGAGTTATGAAACAAACACAACAATAAATTTTAGAACATTTTTATCACTCCAATAAGAAAGCCTATACCCATCAGCAGGAACCTCAATCCCACCTACCCATCTCCCTCTCTAGCTCTGGGCAACAATTATTTTACTTTTGTTTTTATAGCTTTTCCTAGTCTGAATATTTCATATAAATTGTATCATATTATATGTGGTCTTCTGTTACTGATTCTTTCACTTAGCATAGTTTTCAAAGTTCATTTATCTTGTAGTATGTAGTATCTTATAGCATGTATCATCACTTCATTCCTTTTTACAGCTAAGTAATAGTCCACAGTACAGATATACCACATTTTGCTTATCTATTCTTCAGTTGATGGACATTTGGTTGTTCCTAAATTTTAGTTATTATGAATATACTGAGATGAACATTCATATAAACGTTTTTGTGTTTTCTTTTCTCTCAGGCATTTATGTAGGAGTAGAATTGTTAGATCATATGATAACTCTATTTAATCATTTGAGAAACTGTCAGACTGTTTTCCACAGTAGCTGCAACAATTTTACATTCCTACCAGCATGTATGAGTGTTTTAATTTCTCTACATCCTTGTCAACACTTGTTATTATCTATCTTTTTTATAATAACCATCATATTGGGTATGAAGTGATATCTCATTGTGGCCTTGATTTGTGTTTGTACTTGGATAATGAGCAACTTTTTATACATTTGTTGGCCATTGTTTAGCTTTTTTTTTTTTTTAAAGATTTATTTATTTATCTTAGAGAGAAAGAGAGCATGAGTGGGAGGGGCAGAGGGAGAGGGAGAGAGAATCTAAAACAGACTCCATGCTGAGCACAGAGCTAGATGCAGGGCTTGATCTCATGTGCGTCTCATGAGATCATGACCTGAGCTAAAACCAAGTTGGGAGCTCAACTGACTGTTCCACCCAGGTGCCCCCATTGTATATTTTCTTTGGAGAAATATCTATTCATATCCATTACTCATTATTTAATTGGGTAATTTCCCTTATTATTCTGCTATAAGAGATGGTTATACATCTTAGATACAAATCTCCTATCAGATCCATAGGATTTGCTAATTTTCACTTTCCTCATGGTTTCTATAGAAGCACGAATATTTTTAATTTCGATGACTGCATTGTCTTTTCATTTGCTTTCATCCATTGTCTTATTATTAACCAGTAAGGGTCCATTATATAGTATAGTTATAAGTCCATTGTCTGATAGTATGTTTTACAAATATTTCCTCCCAGTCTGTGACTTGTTTTTCATTCCTTCAATGATGCATGGTGAAGAGCAAAAAACACCTTTTCAGATAAAGCATAATATTTATTTATTTTTCTTAAACCCATCTGGTTTAAACTCCGTCATTTTCCTTTCTCCAATGAATTGCCACGGCACTTTTGACAAAAATCAATTGACTATACTCCTGGACTCTCCACTGTTTTTCATTAAGCTATATATTTCTTTTTCTGAATATCTAGCTATCTTGATTACTATAGCTTTATTATAAATCTTGAAATAAGTTTAAGATATTTTGCAACATTATTTTTCATTTTAAATATTGCTTCGGACATTATAGGTCATTTGAATTCTTTTATAAATCTTAGAATTATCTTGTCAATCTCTAGAGATAAAACCTGCTGGGAGTTTCATCAGGAATATACTGAATCTAGACATCCATATGGGGAGAACTGCTCTTACAGCACTGTTGATACGGTAATCCATGAGCATCACCTTTCTTCCCATTTATTTAATTTCTCTCAGCAAGCGATGCCTGGGTGGCTCAATTAAAGTGTCTGTCTTAGGCTCAGGTCATGATCCCAGGATCCTAGGATCAAGTACTGCTTGCTCAGCAGAGAGTCTGCTTCTCCCTCTGCCTGTCATTCCCCCTCTTTGTGCTCTCTCTCTCTCTCTGACAAATAAATAAATAAAATCTTAAAAAATATTTCTCTCAGCAATATTTTTACTTCTCAATGTAGAACACTTGTGCATAACATTTTGGATACAATCTTAGGTATTTTTTGCTACCATAAATGGAGTTATTTTTTTTAATTTCAATTTTCCAATCTTTTGCTGCTACATATTCAAATACAATTAATTTTTATACTAAACTTGAATCTGCTAACTTGATACACTCAATAATTTGGCTTTTTAGTTACAACTATTGTAGATTTTCTAAGATTTTTCTGCATTAATAATTATAACATCTACAAATAGGAAAATTTTACTTCTTCTTTTTAATCTTACACCTTTATTTTCCTCACCTTATTAGAATGACTAGGTCCTCTAATAAAATGTCAAACACAACTGATGAAAACATGTATCGTAGTACTGTTCCCACTTAAGGTGAAAATATTCAGCATTTCACCATTAGTATGATTTTGGCTATCGGTTTTTTGGTAGTTACCCTTTATCAGCTCCAGTTCCTTAATATTTCAAGTTTGCTGATCATTTTTATCCTGAATGGAAGTTGGGTACTGTCAAACAGAACAGTGATTTATTCTTCTCCATTTTATGGGAAAATTGAGTAAATTTGGCAATTTTTCCTTTTGAAATGTCTAATAGAATTTACTAGGGACACCATCTGTGTCTAGTATTTTTTTTCAGAGAAGATTAATATTAACATACATATTTGGAAATATTTGGTGCTAATCAGATAGTCTATTTCTTCCACTCAATTTGCTTGCAATCCTACCTACTATATGCTTCATTTCAGATATTATATTTTTCTCAAAGTTTTGCTTATAACTTTTTCTATTTTGTGTTTCTCTCATCGTGTTATGCTTTTCTTTATATCCACAAGAATATGGAGAATATTGATTGTAACATTTTTAATATCCTTTTCTTTGTCCTTTGCAGATCTCTTTTTATTGAATTTTTGGTAAATGACAACACTAACAATTTAATAAAATAATACCAAAAAAATCAGCCCACTAATATCTCACCTATATCCCAAGCTTAGCCTACTGAATTGTAGTCTTTTGAGTTAGACACTGACCATCCTGATTTTTTAAAAGAATACTCTAGTTGTTTCTTACTAAAATTACTGTACCACTGGCATAGAAGTTAACAGTTTAGATAAAACAGACAGTGGTTTCCTTGCAATCTCCAAATACTTCACTTACTAACTGTGGTAAGTATATTGTATTTCTGCTCAACAACGTAAAATTCTTTTGCCAGAGTCAACATAAGACTTCCCTACCACCTTGATATCAAAATCAGCCACCTGATTTGATTATGACAATGAAATGTTAGTGCTAGTTTTGAGGATTTAAGGGCTGCTGATGTAGTCAACAGTGTCTTCAAAGATTCATGATGCCGAAAATTAAAAAGCATAGCCATCAGTCAACCATAATGGATACATAGCCTGAAAGAGAACTACATGTTTGTGTTTCTCAACCATTAAGATTACTTTTTGTTTAGTCATTACCAGCTATGATCATTTATTAGTAAGAAATTAATTGTTGCATACATTACAGCTGACATTTAACTGATAGTTAATGGTGTTTCATATCAGGTTCTAAACACTGCTGAAGAATCAATATTAGACTGTGTTCTAAAATCTGTACACTATTTTGACAGAAATACAAAATTGTCTATAAAGATACTATTACACAGAAAATCCCTAAACCAGAATTGGCAATTGGGATGGGGAAATTATTATAGCCCAAATTTCTGGAATTGAACATTAACTGATTTAAATAAATTTATCAGAAAAAAAGTTGATTTCATTTAAATTTTTAGAAGAAATTATTTTATGGTGATTGAACTTGGCTAGTGCACTGCAGGATAATAGTTTATTTAAATACCTTTGAAGAATTTATTTGCATTGTTTCCTTGGCCATTAAATGAACTATTTAATGTTTGGCCCAAAATAATTTCAATCAAGGGGGTTTACATTTGTCAAACTGTTATTATTTTTCATTAAAAAGTTTTTCTCAACCTAATTTCGCCAAGACATGCATGACAGCTGGTGCTCATAGTCTAATACACTTAATTTTAGGACAATCTTTGCCAGCTAATGAAGTTGACCTGTTGGTCCAAGATAGTTTTAATCTATTTTGATGCATCAAATTAAATGTCACTTCTCCAATCCTCCCTATTAGTCTGTAGCATGTTAAAATTTTATCAGCTAAGAAATTACTGTATTTTATGTTTGAGAAGTATCAGAGAGACCCTATATCTGCCTATTTTCTGTACTTCCAATGAACATATTTGCAAATGTGTTTTCAATATGTAAAAAGGTAAAGGGCTCCTTTTAAACATTCAATAATGTTTACATATTTATTGTCATTTTCTAAAACATATTAATTCTTTTTATTTCAGTGGTGACTAACAAATTAAGACTAAAATCTCACATTTCTATAAACTATTATGCCTAGCGATAGTGCAACAAATGCTTACATTGCTGTCTTTGTGGTTGATTTCTTTCTTTCTCTTCCTTCCTTTTTTCCTCCCCCTTCCCTTTCTTCCTTTCTTTTCTTTCTTCTTCCCTTCTTCCCTTCCTTTCTTTTCTTTTCTTCCTTCCTCCCTCCCTCCCTTCCTTCCTTCCTCCCTTCCTTCCTTCTTCCCACTCTCCCTCCTTTTCCTTCCTTCTTTCCTTCCTTCCTTCTTTTCTTCCTTCCTCCCTTCTTTCTTTCCTTCCTTCCTTCTTTCCTTCCTTCCTCCCTTCTTTCCTTCCTTTCTTCCATTACCACAAAAAATGTGCACTTCAATTTTGATATACCGTTTTGTTCCCAAAAGTTCCTTTATATTCATAAGATTGTTAGCCTTTTTCAAAGTGAAATGTGAAAAATGTTTTGGTTTAAGTATAATTATAAATTTGAGGTAAATCAAAATTCTAAACTTTAAACTTTATATAAATAATTTGGACTTTTTTCTTGAATCACCTGAATACCTGAAACTTACAAATGCTCTTTAAGAGAACTTTTAAACCCGTTAGCTTTAGGAATATAATATTTAGAACTGTTTTGAAAATTTAACCTACTGCCATTTAATACACAACAGATAAGAAGAATTATTCAAGTTGCCTGTGTTGCTGGCCCCCGAAGCCAGAGAGAGTTTCTTTCTAAAATCCAATTTGATCATTTTCTTTCTTTGCATTCATCTAAAATTCATATCACTTAGAATTTCATTGAAGGCCCTCGGAAATTTAGTTTCAGTCTACCCTCACCTTTCACTGGTTCTTCATATCTATGCATTGAAGCAATTAGGCATATTCCTGAGACATTTCACATATCACCTGAAAACTTGGTAATATGCATGTAAAATATTTTTTGAAGAAGTCATAAACAGCATTTATTACCTTGGTCTATCATACTGGTCTTGTTACTGCTTCTTCACAGTTAAATGGTTTTCTGTCTTCCCTCCCCACCCCACCTTCCAGTCTGGCTATTACACAGTACATCCTTGAACCATTAGCTCATAGCATCACTATGCTTATTCTCCTTCTCTAACACCATTCATTCACAGGTCAAAGTTCTGGTGCACAAACACTTCCCTTTAGGAAGTTCAGTGCTTGTGAAATAATTTGTAATAATGCAGGTCCCTAGGATAGCCAGCTCCAGTGAGGTAAGGATGGACAGTAGCAGCTTGTTGGTTGTCAATTTTCTGAACACTGGACAGAGAATCTTTCTACTTTCGCTCAAGTTTTCACTTGTATTTGTTTACCAACCTCTTCTTGGTATGTCCCAACTGGTCTGGAGGGTGAGCTCCTCTAGTTAAAATGTAGAAGTGTGAAGTCTCCAGCTTTGTTCTACTTTTTCAGGATTGCTTTAGCTATTTGGGATTTTTTGTGCTTCCACGCAATTTTTAGTTTTGTTTTGTTTTTATTTTGTGAAAAATGCCATTGGAATTTTGATAGAGATTGAATTGAATTTATAAATGGCTTTGGGTATTACAAACATTTTAACAATATTAATTATTCTGATCCATGAACATGTGATATCTTTCTATTTATTTGTGTCTTCTTCAATTCCTTTCATCAATGTCTTATAATTTTCAGTGTATAAACTTTCATTACCTTGGTTGAATTTATCCCTAAGTATTTTCTTGTTTTTGATGCAATTGTCAATGGGATTGTCTCATTTCTTTGTTCAGATAGCTTGTTAGTGTATAGATATGCAACTGATTTTTATATTAATTTAATATACTACAACATTACTGAATTCGTTGATTATCTCTAATGGTTTTTTGGTGTAGTCTTTAGGATTTTCTCTATATAAATATTATACCCAGAGACTGTTTGACATGATCACTGCTTCATTAAAGCTACTTTTATTACTGTTTATTTTCTATCCCAGTATTCTGACCTTAAACGTACTCTATTCACCAGAAAAATTCAGAGCAAAGTGATCTCAAAACCACTGTAATACTTCTTGAGATTGTCCATTAGTTCTTCCATTCATTATTTTAATTCAGCCTCGTTTTCAGGATTCCTATCATTGGTTAGCATTATCTCCAAACGAAATAATTTTTGATGTAGTACTTTATTTCTCTCAAACTTAACTTCCTAAAGCTTCAACATAGTAGGTATTGAAAATAAAACTTTAAAAATATGTGTTATAATAGTTTTAAAAAATGCCACCTTAAAAAAGTAGACTACCCACATCCAAATAAAGAACCTGAAAAACATTCTGAGGCCTTATTAAAACCAAAAGTCTGTGTAGAAATAACCAGCTTCTAGGAGTAAGAATTGTCATTTAACTAGTTTAACTAAGGTCTTCACAAGTTCACACTGAAGAGGGTTAAATCAACATATTAAGTTCTAAAATCTAACATAACAATTAGATCTTGAAAAGTGACAGTGGAAAGCAGTCCATGAATCATCTTTAGTTTCTTAAATTTAAATCCAGGGTGTCTGGGTGGCTCACTTGGTTCCAAGATCTATAAAGAACTTCTCAAATTCAACACCCCAAAAAACAAATAATCAGGTCAAAAAATGGGCAGAAGACATGAACAGACACTTCTCCAAAGAAGACATACAAATGGCTAACAGACACATGAAAAAGTGTTCATCATCATTAGCCATCAGGGAAATTCAAATCAAAACCACATTAAGATACCACCTTACACCAGTTAGAATGGCAAAAATTGACAAGGCAAGAAACAACAAATGTTGGAGAGGTTGTGGAGAGAGGGGAATCTTCTTACGCTGTTGGTGGGAATGCAAGTTGGTACAGCCACTTTGGAGAACAGTGTGGACGTTCCTCAAAAAAATTAAAATAGAGCTACCCTATGACCCAGCAATTGCACTCCTGGGTATTTACCCCAAAGACACAGATGTAATGAAAAGAAGGGCCATATGCACCCCAATGTTCATAGTGACAATGTCCATAATAGCCAAACTGTGGAAAGAGCCGAGATGCCCTTCAACAGATGAATGGATAAAGAAGATGAGGTCCATATATGAAATGGAATATTACTCAGCCATCAGAAAGGATGAATACCCAACTTTTACATCCACATGGATGGGACTGGAGGAGATTATGCTAAGTGAAATAAGTCAAGCAGAGAAAGTCAATTATCATATGGTTTCACTTATTTGTGGAACATGAGGAATAGCATGGAGGACATTAGGAGAAGGAAAGGAAAAATAAAGGCGGGGAAACCAGAGGGAGAGATGAACTATGAGAGACTATGGACTCTGAGAAACAAACAGGGTATTAGAGGAGACGGGGGGTGGGGGGGATGGGTTAGCCCAGTGATGGGTATCAAGGAGGGCACATACTGCGTGGAGCACTGGGTGTTATATGAAAACAATGAATCATGGAACACTACATTAAAAACTAATGATGTATTGTACAGTGACTAACAAAAAAAAAATTAAATTAAATTAAAAAAAAAAAAAAAGAAGTAGAACATTAAAAAGAATCCCAGGGTCCTGGGATCAAGCCCTGTGTCCAGCTCCTCAGTAGGGAGGAGCCTGTTTCTCCCTCTCCCTCTGACTTTGCCCCCAGCTCGTGCTCTCTCTCTTGCACGAGCCCTCTATCTCTCTCTCGCTTTCAAATAAATAAATAAAATCTTTAAAAATAAATAAATAAATAAATCCAAATATGATTAGTCAGTTAGGGCCTTTTAGCCCAGCTGAATTGTGCTCTTTACTTCTCAAATGAAAGATCAGATTTTTACTTTATTAGAAATATATTGCATTTCCCTTTAAATGTTTTTGGTGTTTTATTCAAATGGGTGACTACATTATCTCAAAGCTGGCTTTTCTATTCAGGGAAACATCTGTTATTTTATGGTCATAGTTAATATGAAAATACTATTTTTGATAATACTTTTCTTGCCATATTTCCCTTCTTCTTCATAGAATGTTTATTCTATTTATTAAAGCTTTCCTGGAACTACACATTCTTCTCCAAATAAAACTAACAAGCTAACATCTTGTCTGTCTAGATACCATCTGCATATTTTCATTTTACTCAAAGTACATGTTTTTATCATATTGGTAATAAGGTAGGAAATGAAAATGTCTTGCATTGATACAAAACTGGCTATTAATCAATTTTCACTATTCACAGTGACTTTATAGGATCAAAATCAAGTTTTAAGCATCTCTTATTTTGAAAGAATATGAATGCTGAAATTAGAAGCTGATAAATCAAAAACAATCCTCAAAATTGATATAAAAAATTGCAAACCATTTCCTGAGAAGAAGACCAAAAATCTAAGAAAGTTATCTATTATTATGAAAGCAACTTGTCAACATGAGAAGCAATTTAAAACAAACAGGACAAGTCAGTCAACTCATTAAATAACAGAAAAACTTTCATTTACATACAAGAGATTGAAAAGTTTGCTTTTAAGAAAGCTTGATTAATATCTACTTGCAAAATATGCAATTTCAAACTATTATATAGAGCCAGTGTGTTATTATCACGTTGTGTATTTGTGAGTTTTATCAATACGCAGACTAATCTGGTCATATAGACATAATGAACTTTATCCAAATATATTATAATCCTTTGTTAGCAAAATTAAAATATCAGTCCTCTTTATCTAACTTATTATAGGATTTTAATTCATGATTTTAATTTGGTTGGACTTTTACATATCACAGAGCCATAGGTTTATGTCTAAATCTAGATTGGTATTGATCTTCCCGAAGTGATCTTAAACACACACAACACACACACACACACACACACCCCTGCACGTGTGTGCTTTAGTGCCCAGTTTTCACCATTACTAACAATTATCAAAACCATTTCATCTATTTATTTCCTTTCATACTGCCAGTGATCCTCCTCAGCACATACAAAGAAAAGTTCAGATTATTCACATTATCATGCCTGTTAAATAAGTACCACAGTACTGTTCTTCACTGGTTTCTTAATTTCTAGTCTATGATGATATTTTTCAGTGTTTCAAGAATGCACTTGCCAATAGTCAACAGCAAACAAGTTCAGGAATTATTCTGGCCTCACTCCATTTCATTTGCTTCTAAATGCCTTGCCCTTCTGCATAGCCTCAGTTTCTCACATGTTTTTCAGAGTATGTATCCTTTTATTCTAGCTACAATACAATTAAAGAACACACTTTATACCATTCACCATGATCAGTCTTAATCACTTCCTTAAGATGGTGGTACTTCAGGCTATTTCCACCCAGTTACATGCTAGGGCTCTAGGCAGGGGCTGCCTCAGCTCTGTACCTTTTCTGGTCCTCCAGGAATCCTGCCTGACTGTACTCGTCCTACCACTTTCTCACTTTGCTTTAACATTAGGCCTTAGTGTCATCACTACATTTAGATCCAAACTATGTTTTGCCACTCACCTACACAAATTATGAAATCAGTAACAGTAAATTGAATTGTGAGTTATTTTCAGTATTCCAATTAGACCATAGAAAATTTAAAAAATGCTACTCAGTGTTTTACCTTGTATACATAGTTCTTTAAATATTTGAGTAATATTAATGGAAAGTGGACTACTACTTAATGAACGTTCTTTGATAGAAAATAAATAGTGTGATGTAACACAGTTGATAAAAAAAGGCTTTAATGACAGGAGATAAGTTGCTAGCTCAACAAAATGAAAAATGCATTAGATACAGCTTATACCAGAGAAGGATAAGAACTCTGTAAATTTAAAATTAAATTAGAAAAACAAATATGACCTCAAAATATGTTTTTAAAAATCCCCTCTAGGACATAAATGAGTTTTTGAAACTTCTGGTGTCACCCTGCTTGCCACCTATGCTTAGAAAGAGCTATTTTCAGTGGAATTTAGTACCCAAATTTAGACATCTGATATTGTCCTAAGACTCAGCTAAATCAATGTTTGGGGGAAGAAAAGTCAAGATAAGCCAGGGATATCTTGTTATTTCCAGAAAGCAAAGAAAATTTCAAAGATGTCTAAAATAGTGCCAGTGAGAATGAAGAAGCCAGGGAATTAGAGTTCCCACCTGCCAAATAGTGACAATTTGAGATTCATAAGAAGAAAATAGTAATTACTGTCAGTTTTATCAAGTTGATTTTATAGAAGGTCTAAGTCCAAGGTGACACTCAAAAAGGACAAATACTTAAAATGTGCTAAAGGTAAATCACACAGAACTTTCCCAACTATGTTTACAAAAAAGAAAAAAATTTTATATGCTGAACCACACTTCGGCAGAATGCATCTTAGGCAATTATGTTTTCATTTATTGCACGAATCATATAAGTAGTATATATAAATTTCGGTAATTACCTAGTTGAAAATCATATGGGATATACAGCATTTAAGAGGATAAAAATAACTTTTAAGAGTATTTATATCGCTTGTTAATGTTAATTAAAAATGTTAGAATACATTGCTTGTTAATGTTAATTAAAAATGTTAGAATATATTGCTTGTTAATGTTAATTAAAAATGTTAGGATATAAAAGGTAATACTAAATAAATGCTATGACAGCAGTATTATAAATGGCATCATATCAAATAAAATCAATAAAATATATGATAATAAGAGAAGATGGGAGAAGTTTACACCCCCATTATATTAGATATAGAAACAGCTAGAGAACTCAACAATAAGTTGGTAACTACTTTCTAAGACAAGATTAAGCGAGACCAATAAAATAGCTTATCAGAGTTTTCATAGTATCTTACAACTAGTCAGGGTTTCATGACCTTGATTTTTCCTTTTTGTTAAAAATAGAGACATTTATATAGCACACTTTACAGGAGACTTTGGGGACAAATTCTATGGCACCCTATTTATGCTGGATAGTATAGAAGATCAGGCAGAAAAAGAAGTTTCTGAGATAAATTAAAGAGGAAAACTGTAAGTTAAATTATATATGCATATAGAGTTTATAAATATAACATATATGTATATATGTTATATACATGTTATATATATATAGTAGTTTGTTTCTTCCAAAGTTCACTGAAATGTTAATAATTTAACACACATTGAATCTCCAAAGAAGGTTATAGTATATAATCTCCAAACATAATGGACCACAAAATTGCTTTCTTTTCTGGGCATCTTGAGGAGAATGCACTTTAGGAAATTATGTTTTCATTTATTGCACAAAAATACACAGTATCCTAAGAATCAGACTAATAATGCACTTTGAAATTCATATTTCTGGATTTCTAAGATTGAAACAAAGTTTTGTTGTCTACAGAATGCTCATGATGCTTCTAGGATTACACTGGCATGACCATTAACTATGACAGTATATCTAAAAGGCCTATTTTTTAAAGGAAAGAAAGGCTTGTTTTTTAAAGGAAAACTTTAATAAGGGGAGAAACTGAGCTTTTTTTTTTACTAATATAGTACTCAGTATTCAAATTCACACCATGCTCCAATTTGCTTTTTCTAGAGCTTAACATATATAGACTAATAAAGAATAAGTAATTTCTCTTCTGATTCCTGATTTGAGAACCATAACAGTAAAACAGCTTGCTCTAAAAGCATATTTTATAATATGTCATTCTAAGATTTCTAGAAATGCATTGTAATAGCACTGGGAAAGATCTAGGAGGGCTGTAATAGGAAGTCACATTAAAGTAACATTTTCTCTTTAAAGTAAAAATAGTACTCATTATTGCATGTTTGCAATTCCATACTGCTTTTTATCTGAATACTTCAAATGCTCAGAGTGTGATTATAATGGTGACAGGTTCACCTAACAGGATTGGGAGAAGAAGGATGCTGTGCAAGTGAAAACACTGTGTATTGTTAGAGAAAATTTGTTTTCCCAGCACTTGTGTAAGAGCTGGGAGTCTGGGTTTTATTTCTGTGGTTATTGTAAGGGCAGTTTTTCTTATTCTGCCTAATAACTTTCAGGAAATTAATGGGTTACCAAAAAGTCAGGTTTTTGGATGTATATTCATCATGATAGCAAATGCTTATTTATTTAAAGTAAATACTAAATTCAAAAATAATAGGCCCAAAAGATACAACACAGAGTAAAGTAGTGGAAATTCGACTGTGGCTTCTTTAACCTCCTTAGGACATCTGGTTTCACGGGGCTTTGTCAGTGTGAGCATAACATAATATCAGAGTAACTCTGAGTCGACTTGCCCTTGGTCCTTCTATGCAACAGCTAGATCTCGTGGCTGCCTTCCATGACAGTGAAACTACTCTGGAACCACAGTTCCAGAGACCACACTTCTGTACTCCTGGTACTAGACTTATGACCATGCCACAGGTTTTCAGCTTGACAGGTCTTACACATTACATAAGAGTCACCACACATACACATTTCCAGGCCTGGGGCTTTGCAAGCAACAGTGGCCTTGTCCTGTCTCACTGACTAAATGCTCACATTGTGTCTGATATTTTTATAAAACACTTCTGTGAAGTTCTTTTGTATTTTGAATCTAATGGTTGTCCTTAGAAAATCACCTTCAATTAGCCCATCTGCAGTGCTGACATATAAGTTAACAAAATATTCTTCTGAATAGACAAGCCATATTTTTCTCGGATGAAAAGAACACAGAAGTAAGAGTGGCAAGAGAATCAGCGGGACAAAGTATGGCTCCAGGCTCTGCCCTATTTTTTTTTTCAAACATTAGTAGAATCTATGTTTTTCTTTTTTATTTTTTTAAATTAAAATAGTCTGGGTGGATTTCCTGAACCCAAATGAATTCAAGGAAGAAGGCAAAGCTATAAAAAATGTGGGAGTTCCAGAGGGTGACTATTGCTCACCTGCCATCACGGGCAGCTTCCCTCTTAGTGTGGGATTGGCCTTGCTCTATTCATACACATAAGAAAGCTAATGAAAACCTAAATAGGGAGCATAAAGTCTCCTTTCCAGGGATATTGGCTTGTATATGGTTTCCCTATTCAACTGTTCTAATTTTGAGACACAATTTTTACATTTTTCTTCTTAATGTAAAACATCACTATATCCCAGGGATGTAAAAGACACTCACGCATCACTGTAATCATTTAACCCTCACTACACTCTGGAAGAATATTATTATTATTTTACAAATGAATAAAAATTAGGCTCAGACTAAATAATTTTATCCAAATCATTGACATTAATAGGGAAAATAGGAAGAATTGTTATATAGAAAAATGCCAAATCTAATTCTCATTCCTTTATAAACTGGCCCATTCATTTATTTATACACTGAGTGTCTGCTGAAGATTCACCTAGCATTGAGTACTGAGCTAAGTGAAAGGGGTATGTGACAGTCAGTTAAGTACCTTTCCAAATGACATTATCCCACTCTCTTTCTAACAGAACACCAACATCATTGGAAGGTCCCCCAAGAAATGTCTCATGACTGACCCTGACCAATCATAATTGCCCATCCCTTTGGTGGATACATATTTTTCTTACTTCTCCTGTAGCTATGGAGTTAGGGGCAAGAAGATTTTTGTGAGGCATTAGTTCTTTGAAGATCAAAAATCATAGCCTCTCAAAGGGAAGACCTTACTCATACCCTTTCTTCTTGCTGGGTTGCTGGAGTAAGAAAGTAATGTTCATAACTGTGATAACCATCATATATATATATACAAAGATGACAGGCCCACTTGTTAAGGAGAGTGAAAAAGATAGAATAGGTTGATGATAACATTGAGGCACTGAGTAGGTTCTGGTCTATCTCTGAATTTTTATAACTTAATTGGGTCAGGAAAGACTTCTCCAAGGGAGCAACAAAAACCTGAAGGATCAGTAAGAATTAATTAAGCAAAAAGAGCACTGTCCTCTCAAGCTGCTGTGTAGCATAATGTGTTCTAAGGATGAAAATATATGATATTGTGCAGAAAAGGATTAACTTTGCCAAAAGAAACATTTGGCTTATAGTCAGCTCCTGGAAGATAATCTCAAAGCCCCTGAAAGGTTCTTCCTGAGAAGAGTGTCTTTTTTCATCTGGGGCCATCAGCCCACACATATAGTCTATGGTAACAATATGATTTATGGTGGGGCCTTGGAGGAGCTGGAAACTTTGGAGGGACTCAACCTCTGGAGGGACTGGAAACCCAACTCAGTCATGTGGGCAGTCAGCCATTTCTATGTGGCATAGCCCCCAGTAAAACCTCTAGACACCAAGGCTCTGGTAATCTTGTTGACAATACTCCATGCATACTGTGACACATAGTTGCTGAGAGAAGTAAGCTCTGCCTGCACCCAATGGAAGAGGACAACTGGAAGGTCCATCCTTGGAACTCTCCTGAATCCTCTTCCATATGCCTCTTCCTTGGCTGATTTTAATCCAGATCATTTTATTGTAATAAACTGTAAGGAAAATAACTTTTTGTAAATATTGTAAGTCCATCCAACAAATTATTAAAACTGACAATGTCTGGCAAAGCCCTGAACTTGAAGTTGATGTCAGAAGTTGATATCCTAAACTTTGTAGATGGTTTACAATATTTATATCTCAAAAAATGAAGTATTCCTTACTTACATTATTTACTACACCTGGTTCTTATCTTTCTATAGCTTTTCTTGATGGCTGGAGATGGTGTGTAGAATTATAAATACTTGATCATTAAAAGACAGTTAGACTGCTTCAATTTTAAGTAGTCTTTTTTGGATAAATCTATTTGTCCAGAAGATTTTAGATAAATATTTCTGTATTAATTTTCTCGGGCTATGTAACAAAATACCACAAACTGGGTGGCCAAAACAACAAAAATTATTGTCTCAGTTCAGGAAATAAAAGTCTAAAAATCAAGGTGTCAGCAGGACCATGCTTCCACTGAAACCTGTAAGGGAACCTCCTTTCTACCTCTTCCTAACTTCTGGTGATCTGCTAGAGATACTTGATCGCTCGTCTTCCAGAAAAAAATGCACAATATCTGCCTGTGTCATCAAAGGGGATTCTCCCCTCTGCTTCTATTTCAAAATTTCCTTCTTATTAAGAGGACTGTAGGCACATTAGATTAAGCGCCTACCGTCCTGCCGTATGATGTTATCTTAGCTAATTACAATTGCAATGACCCTATCTCCAAATAAAGAATATTCTGAGATACTGGATATAGGACTCCAACATATATTTTAGGGGGACAATTCAACCCATAACTGTTCTCTTATTTCTTTTACTTCTTTTTTTGTTTGTAAGATATTGCAGTATATGGAGAATTGCATGCATTCTGATGGTGACATCTAACTTAGTTCTATGAAACTAAGGTTCTGGCAACTCAGTGGAGTACTCACGCTTGCCTGAATGTGAAGACTGGCAAATGGGCTGGCAAATTCTCTCAGGCTCTGCTCTGTGAAGATACTGGGATTTCATTACAAACCCAAGTTTCCATAAAAACCTCTATCCTTTTTTGAGAGTAATGGAGAAGAAATATCAGGATACTTGGTCTGACCCCTCTGTTTCCTCTCCTTCAGGTTTATTCCACTTTCAATGTGGTGGACATTTGAGAATGGCAGTGGGTGTAAAGGAAGGGTGTGGTGAGAGGGGAGGGAATATACTTCATTTCTGGAATTGGGGAAGTAAAAAGTTCAGCTCTGCAGTAGGTCATTAAAACACATTTACATGGAGATACTCATTGGAATCAAATCTTCTAAAATATTAATATACTATAAAGAATCAGATGTTTAGGGTCAAAATAAATGCAGTATACTTTTACCCTTGAACTTCTATTTACTAAAGATTAAAATATAACTCTCTTCTAAGACCTACATGATATTCTCCTATTTAAAATTAGAAAATGTGTTTCTCTTGTGCTATGGATTTAATCAAGTATAATCTTATAGCTTAGCGATGATTTTTCTGGCCAAGTGGCAATAACTCTTTTGCAAAGTACTTAAACTATTTACATAATTCATAAGGATCCTCATGGTTTTATGCCTTAAGGTTAATAAAATTTTGATTCATAAATAATTAAAAATATTTTATGCATAAAAAGAGCATTTGGACTAGAATTTACCGAGTTATGACATCCTGGTTTTCATTGTAGAATGCCCACATAATTTCGTGGACCATTGATATTGATATTGTTGGGATCCCAGTCAATGTCCTCATATGAACTATTGATATATTCTCCAATTTCTATAACACTCTATTCCACACACTGTACCCAGGGAAGATATGAAATCATACACTAAAGTTCCAATTCCCTGGCAGGTCTTTAGCTCTCTCCACAAATCATCATGACACAGCCACAGGAATTTTGTATTTGTTGCTTTGTATGCTTAGCATGCTCTTTCAAGCTTGTTGCATGGCTGACTTATTTACATCTTTCTTGTTTAAAATGGGATCTTTTGACATCTCTGTTAAAATCTCATCTTTTCATAGAGACCTTCTATAATAATACAAACAAAAGTAGCCCCACTAATAATTCTCTATGCCATATTCCTTCTTTAGTTTTAGCTTTTTCTACCTGAAATGATCTCATTTTAAACCTGATTCATCTGTCTACATCTTCTAAAATATAAATCCAGTGAAGATAAGGATGGTATATGGTATCTGGCATTAAGTATCCAATAAATCAAGATGAAGTATAATAACAATAAAACATCATTTCAACTAAATTAAGAAGTACAATCTGTAAAGCTCTGTGATCTTCTCTAATAACTTTCCTTCACCTTGGATTTGAAATAATTTTGAAGAGTGGACTAGAAAGGGAGTGATGTACTGGAGGAAATGAAAGTCAGGAATTTGGCAATTTGGGGAAGAATAAAGTGTAGGTTCTGAGAGAATGAAAGATTGAGATAAATATAAAATATGCTCTTCATAACATTTATGTTCAAAATGGCTTCACTGACCCCATAGAAAGCATATCCCCAAATATGTTTTCAAATGGGCTCCTCCATAGGTTGATTTTCATACGATTACTAGAGTTTGGCTTGTTCAGAAGACAAGACAAGAATTCCTGAGGAGAGAGTAGATATGGAGGACCAATTTTATATAACAAGTTAGACCAGAAATGAGTCAAGAGGGAAACTCTTTCAGGAAGGCAAGAATTTTTTAGTGTCTATATCTCTGTAAATTATTTTCATTCTATCTTTTCTCACTTATCCATGAAATTTTATTGGGCTCAAACTCCCAGAATTCCTCAGGCACTGTAGATAAACCAATGAATTACACAAGCCAATTTCTTGACATTATGGTATTTACAGCCCAATGGGGAAATATAAACAGTAAATAAAAACTTACACTGGTTAAATACAAAAGACTGAATGCCTTCAAGTATAGTCGATTCTTCCTGAAAAGTCATATAAGCAGCAACAACAACAGCAATTAAAATGGTTAAAGAGATTGTTATAAGCAACATTCTACAAGAAAAGAGAGAACAGAGCAGAGAATAAACTTCTGAAGCTAAAAAGAAAATGACTGAATGGTAGAAGATTTAGAATATCAGAGTCTAATCCCATGTCTGTAGTATGGAAAACCCTAAGCAGTTTTTTTAACCTACCAGAATTCCCACAAAGGTTCCAAAATTAATACTGCCAGATGTCTTTGCAATTGTGGGATATGAGCAAAGCTAAAAATAGTAAGACTGGTGAAGTTTCTTTAAGAAGCTATAAGTGTCTCACCCTTTCCCCCATTCCTTGCAGGCTGTGATATTATATTCCCACCATAGTATAAGTAGGGGTTGTAGTCTCTGAAGAGAATTAAACAGAAGACTTGCAAACCAGGCATGGTTGAGGGTGAGGAAACCATATGGAAAATGTACAGAATAAAGTGTCAGTTGTATTCTTAATGCCTGGAACCTCAGCTGTCTTTCCTCCAGGTCATTGTAATCCCGATAAGAAAATAGAAAATTGTGTTCTGGGAAATCTTTCAAGTAAAAAGTAGACTATTTAATTCAAATTACTAAGTTAAATCCCACTCAGGAATCTCATTATACTACTTTTAGCTTTAGGTAAGTCATAGTGCATTAATCTTATATATGATGAGACAAATAAGAATTCTCAAATCAGAGAAAAATGTCAGGTATGTAAGAAGGAGATTGAAGCAAATAAATGAAGGGCAATCTCCAGGAAACATAAACAATTTTAAGGTAAAATAAATGTAAAAAATATATTTTGAATATCAACAGAAAAAGAAGATATTTTAACATTTAGCAAGAAAAGGATAGCATAAAAAAGTATATATAGAATGTTTTAAAAACTATATAAAATCAATAACATAATGTCAGTACTTAAAAACTCAAGAGAAGTTTAAGTAGTGGGCATCTTCCAGAAAAAAGCAAAACACAACTGTAGAAAATAAAAAGGAAAGCCGAGGTGACTGGATGATCCATTCAGGCATGTCAACCTCTAAATAGTGAGATCCTAAAAAGAGTGAACTCATTAGGGAAATAAAATATTCAAGATTTTTAGAGCAACAACAATAAAATGTTTCCCTATGTATTAACCCAGTACTGCAACAACAACAAAAAATGAAAATAAACCCACACCATGTAGAAATTACTATGCATTCACTAAACTATATCTCTTTTGAGCTAAATTGGCTGTGAAGCTATTGTGCTTTCTCTACTCTCTTCCTACATCTGCTGGCTGGATAGAAATGATCCAGCAGAGGACTCTTCCAAGGCCCTAGTAACTTTCAGAATGACTAGTTTGGAGGAGCCTGAAATATCACACTGAAAGCCATATTCCAAGTACCTTCCAAACTGACTGATGAACTATAAAGTAACCACTGTAGTGGTAAGCTACAGAGGTTTGGAGTTGTTTGGTATAGCAGTAGCCTGTGTGATTAATAGAAAATGTAAACACTCACTATTTCTCTAATCTAAATCCTAGTATCACCACATTAGGGATATGGAAAAAGAAAGTATAGAATGTGTTTGTGTCTCAGTCGGTTAAGTGTCTTACACTTGGTTTTAGCTCAGGTCATGATCTCAGGGTCCGGTGATCAAGCCCAGAGATGGGCTCTAGGCTCAGCGCCAAGTCTCCTTGTCCCTTTCCCTCTGCTCCTACCCCTGCATGCACTCTCTCTCTCATAAATAAATAAAATCTTAAAAAAAGAAGAAATTGTGTTTGTACAGGGAGGGGACAGGGGACAGAAAAGAGAGACATATTCTTCATTCTTTTCGATAGTAGAAAGTAAATAGATAATGGCTCAAGATAAAAAAAAAATCTAGAATTAGCAAGTTAGTCTATTATTTAGAGATATATAGGTAAATGTCAAAATAATTGGCTAAAAGAATTAAAAGATGCCGTGCTTGTAGAAAAGTAATTGTGGCATGGGAATTTTCTTTTTCTTAAGGATATTTATAAAACTATTTGACCTTTTAAATTGTAGGTATATATAACTCAGTTAAAACTCAGGACAAAAGAAAAATATTTCACGTATGAAAACTTTACAAATGGGTGAGAAGAGATTGCAGAATTGAGGAACCTAACCTGGAAGGAATGGTGAATCAAGGAAGACGATAGATAGGCAATAATAACATCTGAAATCTGAAG
This sequence comes from Phoca vitulina, assembly GCF_004348235.1. Classification (NCBI taxonomy): domain Eukaryota; kingdom Metazoa; phylum Chordata; class Mammalia; order Carnivora; family Phocidae; genus Phoca; species Phoca vitulina. The sequence continues at coordinate 30,382,414 of NW_022589709.1, forward strand.
ATGACTCGGTATTATGTAGAGTCTTTCATATTCCTATCTGTTGCTATCCAAAATTATGTGATCCATTCATTTATTAGAAATCAGAAAAAGTTCCATTTGAATACAGAAATAATATGAGAAAAGTGTATCACTGAAACATTTTGAGAATGTTAAACAAAAGAGTGTTAGAGAATTATACTGAACTAAAACCCCAAATCATAAGTTAGAGTGATCTGATTTATCCAAGAAAAAGACATTAAAATTTACTTTTTTTTTTCTAATTTGAAAAAATATATATAGAATGCAAAACTCTTTTTCCAATTTCTTTTCTCCTTGAAGAGTCTCACCAGCACCCTGACATTACAGGTCTGTGCTTACTGTCATAGACAGGAGGCCTTTCCAACTCTACTACCCTTAGTCCTCTTTCTTCACAATGTTTTCTAAAACTAATGTCAACAAAAATTACTTGGGGGTGTAAGAAGAAAACTTAATTAGTGGAAAGGAAAAACAACATATCAAAGTCTACACCCGTGAGCTAAAATGCAAAACAATGTTATTGTTCTTACAAGAAACCTTTTCTTGGCTTTCAATATGTGAAAGTGTGAAGGAGATTAATGATCCTTTAGTTAAAAGACTCTAGCAGAAAGAAGCTGTAAATCATTTGTAAGTTTCTAGGAAAATACCCCAAGAAACTTTGATTACACATTCTATTTCAGTAATAGTATTCCTCTTTTTCTTCAAGCCTTTTCTTCTTTTCAGAGTTGCTAGCCTTATAATCAATGAAGAGATGCTAATTATGTTTCTCCCTGATGTGGCCTCTCTAGCTCAAGCTCTCTGTCTACAAAATCACTTCAAATGGGATTGCCTGACCAACCGACTCATTCCTACAATTTTACACCCCTAAATAATTGTATCTTTAGTTCTTTCAACTTGGTTGTGAACATAACAGTATACAAGAATGATTTCAAGTGTTACTTATATAGCACTTCCCTAGTCATCCTTCTTTGTTTAAATTAGGAAACAACAGTCTTCTAAATCTGAAAAAAAAAAAAAAGTCATTAGGCAATTTATCTTCCACTTTAAACTCACTGTGTTTTCCCCCTCTATATCTGTTTGTGCCTCTTTGTGTTAACTAAACTTTTGGGGAGTACATGGATTGTTAAGTTTGTTTGGTGACATTTTTGGCTATTCAAATCAGATCTCAAATATTATTGGAACTTAATGATTAACTATTAAATAAAGACTATATTATGGCGCAAAATCAGAAAATAATAAGCATATAGAGAAACCATATGTAATGAATGTCAACACCATGGACGAAAACTTCACCATATCTCCACATAAGGAGTAGAAACAGTTAGGGTTAATTTTAAATAAAAAAAAAAGAAAAGTAAATGAACAAGAATATCCATTAAACAATTATGAATGTGCATAAGAAATAGGTAAGAGAATTGCAAAGGAGATTCAAGTTAATAACTTCTTTTTTTAATTAGTGACTTCTACTTAGAGGAAACCTTCATTGAGAAGATAGTCTGTGTTCCAGTAACATTAATTCTATGTATTTGTTTACTAAAGAAAGTTGTGTATTCTGAAATTCAGAAGTATCATATGTGTTCCTCAATTATTCACATTACTGTATCACATATTTCAGTTACTCAAAAAAAGAAAAAAAGGAAGACACAGGTCACGATAATAGAGTAAAATGTTACATGTCAAAATTATTTCCTTTTCCCTCTAGACTAAACCATGAAATTCAAGTCAGTAGAAATATGTTTCTCTAAAGTTAGTTTGCCAAAGAAAAACAAGAAAAATATGAATTTTTTTCTTTAAAATTTCTGATGCTATAGAGAATAAATGTATTTTAAATATATTTGATGTAAAAATACAACATATCCTCTTTTACAAGTTTTTAAGCAATCACAGAGATTTTGAATTTACGAATGCATCATCCAGACTAGCATTTTGATAAGAGGGATGCAAAGTATTTAATAAAAAATCTCTATTTTTATTTTTTTTGACAAATGCTTTTTTCCTATACAAAAATGAAAACTGAAATATTTTGTATTTTTACTAATAATATTGCTCAATATATGTGAATTGCTTAGCATAACACCTGGCACAAAATAACATTTTCTATGCATGCTAACTGTTGAACTTATCAGTCACCTTTTAATTATTATATTATACATACAAAGTATTTTGCTTGTGTAGATTTACGTTCCTGGAGGGCAGGGGCCCTCTGCATCTTTGTCATTGGTGTATCCTCACTGTCTAACAAAATGCTGTGCATACAGAAGACTCTGATTATGTGAAGAATAAATGATAAGAAAATAATGAAGAAGCAAAAGATATATTGCTGATAAATTCTCAGGAAAGACAGAGAAATGATTTATTGCTTGCTTGTGATTCAGCATGTTATAAACACCCAAGGCAAAAATATCCTCGTTATAAAATTAGAATAATACCTGAAGTCCTCCTTTGGCAGAAGGTAGGATCAGGAATAAATAGAGACTTGTATAATACCTCTGTAGTAAATTCACTTTTTTAAATTCTTTGATTTCATAGCAGCAATGTCCACAATAGCCAAACTGTGGAAAGAGCCGAGGTGCCCTTCAACAGATGAATGGATAAAGAAGATATGGTCTATGTATACAATGGAATATTACTCAGCCATCAGAAAGGATGAATACCGAAATTTTGCATCAACATGGATGGGACTGGAGGAGGTTATGCTAAGTGAAATAAGTCAAGCAGAGAAAGTCAATTATCATATGGTTTCACTTATTTGTGGAACATAAGGAATAGCATGGAGGACATTAGGAGAAGGAGGGAAAAATGAAGGGAGGGAAATCGGAGGGAGAGATGAACCATGAGAGACTATGGACTCTGAGAAACAAACAGGGTTTTAGAAGGGAGGGCGGTGGGGGGATGGGTTAGCCCAGTGACGGGTATTAAGGAGGGCATGTATTGCATGGAGCACTGGGTGTTATACAAAATGACTCATGGAACACTACATCAAAAACTAATTATGTACTGTATGATGACTAACATAATAAAATATAAAATAAAATAAAATGCAAACTGTTGGGAAAAAATAAATTCTATGATTTCATAGTTATTATAGTATCTAAATAATTGAATACATTTAACAAAGCATTTTATAAAGTACTTTATTCATAGTTAAAATAGAGCAGCAAAAGAAGACTTTGATAATAATCAATAAATTCAATTCTCAAATCTTTTAATTTAATCTAATTTAATTTTTCTATGTGGGATGCTTGCTGACAGAAGCTGGGACATGGTCAAGGAGGTTGGGAGCATGGGGGTTTTCCAAGAATGGAAAGAGGAGGGAAAAGGGTAAATAGGATGCAGTTAGAGCCTGCGAGGTGCACTCTGTGGCTCTCGCTGTGTGTGGGGAAAATAAGTGCGGGTTCTGAAGGAGGGCAGGGAGAGGATGAACTGGGATGCATTAAGCATCAGGGAGGCTCAGAGAATGGTGGAGTCAGACCGGAGACACTGCTGCCATGACCACTCTTCCCAGAGGAAGCCTCAACTCTCAGGATCTTGGGAACTCTACAGGATGGTAGGGGCATTCTGCAATTAGAAATACCTGGGTGCCCAGGTGCTAGACCCCTCGTGCCAGACACATTTGTAAGAAGCCTGGCTCATGTCACCTATCAAGTGAACCCCAATCTTCATCACACCTAGCCCCCTACCCCACCTTTAGAGTCACAGTGCAAGGAAACCTCCCTCTAGGGCAGATGTGTGGCAGGTGCCCTTTCTGCAGGCAGAAAGAGTTACTTGGGTTTTATATGTGGCATGTGAGCTCTCCATGAAATACTACCCTTTCCCTTTCCATATTAAAATGTTCAATATAATCTAAAGGAATGGCTGAAATGCCATCTATTCTTGTGTAATAAATATATAATGAATCAACAAGTCCTTGATTATATTTAATGAACATTGTCATTATTTGTCACTAACATCACTATATTTCCTGAGAATAATATGGGGCTAGAAAGTACTTGAAAATGCTTTGCTTGAGAATTTGAGAGGCTATAAGCCTTTTCTATCCACATTATGTTGTTTATCATCATAAAACCTCCTGAGTATTTAAGGCAAATGTCTACCTGTTGGTCATGCTTGCTTCATGATATATACTCTTTGGTTTTATTGCCCTATTTTGGCAGTTGACTTGCTCTACAATGTAATGCAGCTGAATCAGAACTCTGTTTCTTGTCTCTTCTAGGGTCTGGTCTAACACAAAATGGAACATTATGTCAAAAGAAAAATTCAGCGCAAGTCTAGATTTATGACAGCTAAACTTTCCTATGGTGTGGATTTCCAAGAAAAAAGTGCAGGCAATTCAAGCATGCTAAGATGTCTGAACCTATCTGTTGGTCAGAACAGAAGTATATAGATTTAAAAAAAAAAAAAAAGTCTTTATGAAGATGGACTTTTATCTTTAATACATATTTCTTAAGGAATAAGTTGTTTTTTTTTCACCTCGGGGAACTCAGGGCTTGATGTAGAAAGACACTTTCTATACCATCTGCAGCAAAACTGTTGCTGCTTCTCTCCCTGAGAATGGATTCACTTATTGACCAGGGCCAGGGAATTAAGTTTAAAAGGCTAAATTAAAAAGACATCTAATTTATTGCCACCACTTCCAAAAGAATGTGAAATCAATGGTAAAGTCCCAAACTTTGAAAGATGATTATGAGTAAAGAATTCAGAGTTCAGAGATAAATAAGGCACAGCTCTTTCCTTCCAGAATGTACATTCTGGTGGAGAAGACAAACACTTCCATAACCATTTGGGACCAAATGTGGCAAACTCTATTGACATGATATAAGCAATGGACTAGGGATGTACATGAAAGACAGGTTAATTTGACTGGAGGAATGGGAAACTTGAAGAGATGGAGATTGAGATGGACCTTAATGAGTGGATTCAAGAGGACTTTCTTTGGTATGAGCATAGAGAGGAAACTCAAGGCAAAGGAAATGGGTAACACTGAAAAAATTAGGAAAGGTCTTCCTTATTTCAAATTTTCTAGAGTCAGAATTTTGTAGCTGGAAAGACACTGGAGTTCATTATTTTATGAGTCTTCAAATCACATTTCTTGTTACCCTAAAGATAGAAGTGTTCCTAGGAAGTGAAGATAAAGGGAAAAATATTTTGCTGCAAAAATTAAATTTCAGTGCCAGTAGTCATTTCTAATTGCTCAATTTTACCAAAAAAGAAATAGCTTCTTGGAAGATGCATGTGATATCCATTTTGTCAGAAATTGTTTTGCCTAGAAAACAAGATTCAGGAGTCCTGACTTGTATTCCAATAAACTTTGCCTTAGCTTACTACTACTACATATCTTTTCATCTACAAGGATTGAGTTAATCTTTGAAAATTAAAAATACAGCAAGTAAGTTATGATAGAACCAGACTTTCATTTTTTTAATCAAATAAATTGTTTTAACACATGATTAATGAGCCTCTACAGTATGGTAGGCACAGTTTCTATGCATGAGAAGTATGGAGGAAACAGAGCAAAGTTCTACTTGCGTGAAGTACAGATTCTATCAGAAGAATTTTTAACAACTTAACTAATGTTTACATTATCATCATTATCAACACAAAAAGCGCAAGTGTGTAATGTTTGTAATTAAGAGAAAATACAGGAAAGTAATTTAAAACATATGTTCTAGTACTAAACCATCAATGTTTAAATCGAGTATCTAGTATCTACTCCTTATTGGCTGAATGACCACATGTAAATTGCTTAACCTCTCTGTGCCTCAGTTTCCTCATTTGTATAACTGGGTAACCGCTACTGAATTTGTAGTGTTGTTTTGAAAGATTAAATGAGATAATACGTGTAACAGTGAAATGTAGCCAGAATTCATTATTATTCTCTTTGTCATTGTCTTTTTATAAAGTTCATTTTTGTTGTTATACTGGCATATGCCTTTTCTAGTCTTTTATTTTTAATTTATTTAATTAAAGAGGTAAAATAGACACAAAAAAACTACAGATATTTAAAGTGTACAAATATGATAAATTTTACAATAAGTATACATCAGTGGAAAATTTCACAATAAAGTAATGAACACCCCTAAATCTATCACCTCTAAAAGTCTCATGTACTTTGTAATTTCTCCTTACTTTTCCTCCTATCCCTTACCTGTTCCTAGGCAACCACTAGAGATTATATTTGCATTTTCTAGAATTTTATGTAAATGGTACCATACAGATGTTCTCCTTTTCTCTGACTTCTTTCACTCAGCATAATTATGTCGAGGCTCATTTATGTTGTTGCATGTAGCTGTCTGTTTCTTTATATTGCTGGAAGTATTTTATTATACCAATTATGCCATAATTTGTTTATCCATTCACCTGTTGATGCATAATTCTGTTGTTTCCAGTTTTTGGTTAATACGAATAAAGTTGCAATGAACCTTTATATAGGAGTCTTTTTAAGTATGTAATGATATTGCACAACTTTCCATATGCTTAATTTGCCATCCTCAGTCTTTTTTTATGAAGTGTTTGATGTAAACTTCAGATCACTTTATATTGAGTTTTTTCTTATCATTCAGATTTAGGAGTTCTTTATATATTCTGGATACAAGTTATTTATGGTTTGCAAATAGTTTTCCCAGTTTGTGGCTTCTCCTCATTCTCTTGGGAATGCCTTCCGAAGAGCAGGTATTTTAAATTTTGATGCAGTCCAACTTAATATTTTTCCTTTATGAAAAATATTTTTTGTGTCAGATCTAAAATCCAGAGACATAAATAATTTTTCTATACTTTTCCTGATATTATGAGTTTTAGGTTGTACATTTAGGTCTACAGTCCATATTGAGTTAATTGTTCTTTAGATATAGATACAATTTCACTTTTCTCTGCATGCAGATATCCTATTTTTAAATGACCATTTGTTCAAAAGGCTATTCTTACCCCACTGAATTCCTTTACTCCACTGAATTCCTTTGCACAGTCATGAAAAATCAGTTATCCTTGGTGCACCTGGGTGGCTCAGTCAGTTGGTTAAGTGTCTGACTCTTGATCTTGGCTCAGGTCATGATCTCAGGGTCATGAGATTGAGTCCTGCTATTGGGCTTTGCATTGGGTGTGGAATCTGCTTAAGCTTCTCTTTCTCCTTCTTCCTCTACTGTTGGTACTCTCCTCTCTTAAGAAAAAAAAGTGAAAAAAAAATAAAGGGATGAAGTTGCCCTTTTTCAGCACTGCTCACACTGTGTCTCTCTCTCTCCCAAAAAAAAAAAAAAAAAAAAATCAGTTATCCTTTTCTGTTTGGGTGTATTTCTAGACTCTCTATTCTGTTCCGTTAGACCAATACAACAGTGTTTCAAAAGTACAGATTTATAAAGTCATTAGTCTTCCATCTTCATATTTTTTTCAAAATTGTTTTGAGTATACTAGGCTATTTGCATTTCCATATGGAATTTAGAATCAGTTTGAAAATCTTTACCAAAAAAAAAAAAAAAAAAAAAACAACAACCAAAAACTCAAAAACCCTTCTGGGATTTTTATTTGATTAGATAGAATCTAAAGATCAATATGGAGAAAACTTACAGCTTAATATCAAGTGATCTGACACATGACCACAGTGTATCACTCCATTAATTTAAATGGTCTTTATTTTTTCTCAAAAATGATTTTAGTGTTCACTGTATCAGTCTTCCACACATTTCACCAAATTTATTCTTAAGGATTTCATACTTTGTGATGCTACAGTATATGGTGTATTTTTATTTCAATTTTTGATTATGTTGCTAGTACACAGAAATACAATTGATATTTTTTTCTACTGATCTGATAGTAGGCAGACTTACTAAACTGACTTAAATTCAGGTAGGTTTTCTTTTGTGAGTTTTACAAAATTTTCTACATAGATGATCATGTCTTCTAGGAATAAAGTTTTATTACTTTTTCTCTAATCTGGATAACTTTTATTGACTTTTATGGTTTATTTCACTGCCTAAAATCTCAAGATAATGTTGCACAGAAGTGAGGCTCTTAGGAGGAAAGCACTCAGTGTTTCACTATCCATCATGCTGTTAACACAAGGTTTTTCATAGATGTCCATTATAAAATTGAGGAAATTCTCTGCTATTTCATTGTTCATTTTGTCAAATGATTTTTTTTTTAAGATTTTATTTATTTATTTGACAGAGAGAGTCACAGTGAGAGAGGGAACACAAGCAGGGGGAGTGGCGGAGGGAGAAGCAGGCTCCCCGCGGAGCAGGGAGCCCGACGCGGGGCTCGATCCCAGGACCCTGGGATCATGACCTGATCCGAAGGCAGACGCTTAACGACTGAGCCACCCAGGCGCCCCTGTCAAATGATTTTTTATACATCTACTGTCATGTTTATATGTTTTCTATTTTCCTTTTTAGTGTTAATATAGCAGGTTATATTAGTTGATTTTTGTATTTTAAGCCAGTCTTGAATTCCTGAGATAAACTCTGGTGATTAGCTGTTGGGTCAGTTTAATAACTTTTGTTTTTAGTAGACTCCACGCCCAGAGTGGAACCCAGTATGGAGCCCAATGTGGGGCTTGAACTCATGACCCTGAGACTAAGACCTGACCTGAGATCAAGAGTTGGATGCTTAATGAACTGAGCCACTCAGGCACCCCTCAATTTAATAAAATTTTCAAAATTTTTGTATCTATATTCTGCAACTTTCTTTTCTTCTAATGTCTTTGTCTGATTGAAATGTATTCCCTCCTCATCAATTATCTGGAAGAGTGGTGTAGTATTGATATTAATTTTTTCTTGAGTATTTCATAGAATTCATTAGCAAAATCATTGAGGCCTGGGGTTTTGTTCTCTTTTGTTTACCTTTTTAATCTTCCGTGTAAATTGTGTCAAGGAATGTGTTCATTTCACCTGCACTGTCAACTTAACTGCCATGAATTTGTTGATAATATTCTCTGTTTATTCTTTAAAGTCTGCAGAATCTCTGGTGATGTCACCTCTTTCATTTTTGGCATTGGTAATTTCTTTTATTTTTTTTCCCTTGATCTGACAATCTATAGGTTTATCAATTTTATGATCTCAAAAACTACTTTTTGGTTACATTTATCTTTTTTATTGATTTTATTTTATCTATTACATTGTTTATCACTTTAATATTTAATATGCCTTTCTTATCTGCTTACTTTGGATTTAATTTACTCTTTGCTAGTTTATTAGGGTGGAAGCTAAGATGATTGATTTGACAAGTTTTTTTCTTTCCTAATAAAGGCACTATTGTTATATATTTCTTCAGTACTGCTTCATTGGGGTCTTGCAAATTAGGATTTTCTTTTCATTTTCATTCTCTTGAAATATTTTGCAATTTTATTTTGTTTCTCTTTTGACCTTTGGGCTACTTAGAAATGTGTTTCATTTCCAAATATTTGTGGATTTTACACATATCTTTCTTTTACTGATTTCTAATTTAATTCAGTCATTGTCAGAGAATATGTTTGTATGATTTAAATCATTTTAAATTAGCTGACACTTGTTTTATGGTCTAACTTGGTAAATATTCTATGTGTAGTTGAAAAGAATGTATTCTGCTGTTGTTTGGCAGATTGTTCTATAAAAGTCAATGTGTTAAAGCTGATTATTAGGGTTGCTCAGATATTTTATATCCTATTGATTTTCACTTAATTTGTCCTACAATTATTGAGAGAGAAATATTTAAATTTCAAAATAAAATTGTAGATTGGTCTATTTCTCCCTGTACTTATACTCATCCTCCCTGCCTTCCCTTTATACATTGAAAAATTAACAATTTAAATGCTTATTTCTGAGGAGCAGTGCTTCTGATTTCATCAGCAAAACATTCTCCATAGTTTTTGTCTGTTCAAAGAACAAGCCATGTTTTGTTTTAAAAATGATCATCTCTAACAGCAGGACAAAACTATATGAAGATAAAAATCACATTTTTGTTTGATTGAATGGACCGTTCACTTCTGTTGAAATGTTTGATCCAGAATTATCTGATCCCAAATCCTTGTTTTAAAATCTCCTGAACTATTTTTATTTATAATATAAAATACTATAAATATATATTATTTCTATTCCTATTATATATATATATAACTATTATGTATCACTATATAAGCAATCTATATCTCTATAAGATTATATACATATTATACATGACTATATAATATATAAGTAATCTATATCTATATATCTATAGATGTAGATATGTATTATAGGTATAGATATATAGTTAGAAATATATGAATACATATGAACTTAATAAGATTCTTCCAGTGTGCCATCTAAAGACATAAAGTTTTCTTCAACTGGTAACTCTCATAGGAGAAGTTTTCTTTCATTATTGTCTTTTTAAAGATGCATAATATAGCTATTTCAAGAGAAACATTCTGTTATACCATTCAAAGTTGTATTTCCTCAGCATAATGAGCAATTTTAATTTGGTCTGTGGATCATTACTTCTTACTTGATATTGCTAGAATTCTAATGTTTTGAATTGTGGCTGTCATACAGCAGATTTATGCTTTTGGTAAAATGACCACCCTGGAGAATTAGCCTTCCCTTGTCTTACACAGAGAGGGACTTGATCTTATATGACATAATGACTATTCTATTTTCTTCCTTGAGACATCTGGAAAAATATTTGTCCTTTCCCTGGATTTCTAGAATACTTAGAATTTTATTTAACTTTATAATAATGGGTAACCCTCTGCCATCCTATCTCACTGATGTACATGAAAGACTTAGTTTCTCAGTGCACAGTGAAATTTCTTGTTCTGTCCACGCTGGAGTAGATGTGGCAGAGACTGCTTGCTCCTTTCCAAAATACGTTCTCTTCTTATTTCCTAATGAGAACTCTAACTTTGTTCTAACCCTAATTTGCCCAGCATAAAAAGAAAATCTACATTTTCCACTCTGTCTTCATCCTTTGAACATTTCCTATTCCTGTACAAAATTCAAACAAGGTGTCTGATAATAAAACAGCCACCCTACATCCATAAGGAAATGACCACGTGCATTGCTGAGACTTTAGATCTGATGTCTTTGGGCCTCTGAAACAATGCCATCAGTGACCTCATCTTCATTTCTGCTTGAAAATTGTAATCCTGGGGCGCCTGCGTGGCTCACTCAGTTAAGCATCTGTCTTTGGCTCAGGTCATGATCCCAGGGTCCTGGGATAGAGTCCTGAGTCGGGCTCCCTGCTCAGCAGAGAACCTTTGTCTCTCCCTCTGCCTGCCGCTCTACTTGTGTGCTCTATCAAATAAAGAAATAAAATCTAAGAAAAAGAAAAAAAGAAAAAGAAAATTGTCACTCTGTTATTTTTTAGATCATTATTTAGCTTTTCTTTACATGCAACTGCACTTATTACTTCATGGCTATGGCAGATATTATAAAGTTTCCTATTACGGTGATTCTCTATCACCTAAGATACGTTTTTTTTAAAGGTTTTATTTATTTACTTGACAGAGAGACACAGCGAGAGGGGAACACAAGCAGGGGGAGTGGGAGAGGGAGAAGCAGGCTCCTCGCAGAGCAGGGAGCCCGATGCGGGGCTCGATCCCAGGACCCTGGGACCATGACCTGAGCCAAAGGCAGATGCTTAATGATTGAGCCACCCAGGCACCCCTAAGATACAGTTTATACTGGATATTTTGACTGTTGTCATTCTTGGTGGTCCTAGCTTAAAAGTTAGAGAATTCTAGGTTCATATAACTGGGGAGTTTAAGGGGATAGCAATGTGGCTGGGTATATCAAAGCTCTGCCTGCGTTGCTCTGAAACACTTGGTGTGAATTTTATCTTCAGACTGGCATCTAAAAACCTAGTTATTCTAGGTCATACATATTCATACTCAATTTCCAAAGGAAAGGAGAAAAATAACTTCCAAAACTTTTCTCAAAAGAGAGAAGGAAAGGCCCTTTGTAAATCTTCTGTAGTACTAATTTATATAACCAGGGGATTTCCAAGCACTGACTGATTTAAATCTGTCCCTGTCTAAATGAACCTCTAGCAATAGGATAGGATTACTTAACACTGACTAGCTCAGATAAGTGAGTTTAAACTTATCTGATGACCAACCTCATCAAACAAAAACAGGTATTTACATTGTGAGTCATCAGGAACATGTGTACATACAAAAAGCCAATTTTTCAAATAGCAGAACTCCCACATTTTACTTAATTTTATTTCTTTAAATGCTAACCACAACATGGTAAGTAAATTTGTTAACCTACAAGTAGGTCACAACTTCCATTTATAAAATAAAGGCTTAAACCAATTAGTGTCTAACCATATGGTCAATATTGCATTGTGATATAATAGAATGGGAAAAGTGTTATTATTGCTGTTGTTGTTGTTTATATGTGATATAATAGAGTGGGAAAAGTATTAAAGATACAACCATATTGGTCCTTAATACCCTCAAAATATCACAATGTCACAAACACATATATGTTTACTAATTCTAGGAGCTCACAAAAATCCCTCAGAGTTCATGGGGTACCTGGGTGGCTCAGGGTTAAGCATCCAACTCTTGATTTTGGCTCAGATCATGATCTCAGGGTCATGAGATCAAGCCCCAAGTCTTTCTCCTCACTCAGCATGGAGTCTGCTTGAGATACTTTCTCTCTCTCACTCTGCCCCTCCACCTGCTCTCACTCTCTCTGTCAAATAAGTATAATCTTTAAAAAAAAAAAAAATCCCTCAGAATTCTCAAAGCATAGGACCTTCATTATATTGTTCTATCATAGAAAATAAAGTCTTTGATAGGAAAGAAGCCTGATGGGTTTTTTCAATTCAAGTTTCACTATTTATAGACATTTCCATGATAATATGTCTGTCAGAAGGTTAATGTGATCAGCTGTGATCAGTTTATCTTAAATTTTTAGAAATCTAATAAAAAAATAAGAAGAGTTTGCTAACTACCTTAAAATTTAGATTTATTTCTTTGGAAGCTTATTGATTTTCTTATGCATGATAACAGAAATATTATCAAATAGTATGGAAACAATGATGGAAAATTATATGCTTGGCCTTTTGAGTTTGAAATGGTTGTATCATGGTTAGTCACTGGATACAGGTCAGCAAGTTGCAGGCAATGGCTGAGGCAACTTGGAAGAGAAATTCATGATAACAGAGCTTTTTTATTTTCAGATTTTTTTAAAAATTTTTTTATCGTTATGTTAATCCCCATGCATTACATCATTAGTTTTTGGTGTAGTGTTCCATGATTCATTGTTTGTGCATAACACCCAGTGCTCCATGCAGAACGTGCCCTCCTCAATACCCATCACCAGGCTAACCCATCCTCCCACCCTATTTTCAGATTTTTTTAACTAAAATAATTCTTTAATAATTCATTTGATATGTTTATTCTGGTAGCATTTCCCTAAAATCTGGTAAGCAACAAAAAGTTAAATGAGTCGAGCTCATTATTTACATAAACATTGATAATTTTAGGATCCCTTCTTCTCCATTTAATACTTTTTCTTTTATTCTTTTCTTTTTCTTTTTTTTCTTTTTCATCTTTTACATACAAGACAGTCTGTTCTTCATTTTATGTAGCCAAAGAAAAAGCTTGGTTATACTGTGGTAACAAACAACTCCATAATCTCAACAGGTAATACTTTTTTTTTTCCTGCTGCATCATTACTACCTCTGTTTTAGTAGTCAGCTCCTGTCTTATTCTACGATTAGGCAGGCTGACTGACATATTGCAATTTGCTATTGTAGAAAGAAAGAATGTGGTGAGTCATGCACTGACTCTTAAGGCTTTATCCTCTCCGTGTACAGAGAGGCTAACTCTCTTCCATTCATGTTTAATCCACCGAGTTCCATGACCCTAATCCAAGGATTAGTGAAGAGCTACCTTACCATGGACCCATAAGGAAAATTGGAAATACTTGGTAAGCTGTACCAATGTCTACTTCTTGTCTTTAAAAAAAACATTCAAAATTTTTTAGTCAAAATGGATATACACACTGCAAAATTAGACATGTGTGATCCTTTTAGTAATAGACTCATGGAGCAATTGGAATAATAGCTAAGCTGTTCTCAGTAGCAGTATTGCAGAAAGCTCCATGGATATGGCATATAAACTAGTTCTACAAGGACAGAAAGTAGCTGCAGAGGTACATGAGCAATCTGTGCTAGGAGGGCGCACGCACGATCATTGCAGTGTGAACGACAGACTAGATTAGAGTGAGAATGGAAGAATAAAGTGTGAGAAGCCAAATGGCAATAGTTAATATGAAGGGCAGTGAAATAAAGAGGAAGTATAACATGGAAGATTGACTGAATTTGGTCTATAATAGATAGAAAAGTAAGCAAGAGACAAAAATTCATTGATAAATACTGGTTATAGCTTGGGGAAGTGCTTCGGAAATGCAACTCTAGTTCAGTGATATAGTAATTGCTATATTATAAAAAAAATTGCCCATAGTCAAATGACATTAGAAAATATTTCACCTATGCTCTTCCCCCTTATAATTTCACCATAAGTATTTGCCTATTAAGATCATGGGAATTCTTACAATAAAGAAACATGTTTAACTCAACATTCCCAACTTGATAAGATTTTTTCTTTTTTATAAACGGCATCTCCTAAAAACCCATATACACAATGAAAACAGTTTAGAGGTTCTGATTTAGTACTGAATAGGAGTTGTGCTTCCTGCAATGTGACTAGGAGTGTTTTGCTTAATACAGTTACACAAATGAAGTATCAGTTTTCAAGGGGGAAAAATGAATGACTAAAGATGTGCTGAATATACACCATAGTCTTTATTAATTCATAAGTCGGTTTAGGATATTGCAAAGTTTCAGAGTTCTCATTATATGCTATTATTTTAAAAGTAGAAAAATTAGGAAAGATTTTTAATTTTTATTAATCTCAGTACATGTCCTGGAAATAACATGTTCTAAAATCAGGCTACTTCTTTGTTATTTGTGTGGACTTGACAGGAAATGAAGAAAAAAAATTAGCAGTATGGATTTTGACATTAGTTTTTAAATATTTATGTATGTATGTAATCTCTACACCCAATGTGGGGCTCAAACTCACAATCCCAAAATCAAGAGTCGCACATTCCACTGACTGAGCCAGCCAGGTGCCCCTGATTTTGACATTACTTTTTAATGTCTAAATATCTCTGTCTATATCTATATAAAACATCTAAATACATATAGGCTCTATAATTAGAAAACATGAATAACCTGGGATCTTTCTAATTTAATAGTTTTTCTTCTTACCCCTTCTAATGTTAGTATTGTTATTGTTGTTTTTGAGAATGATATACTGAATTTTGTTTCTATCAAGATTTCAGTTGTCTGAAAAAATGACTATTTTAATTATCAAAGGTAACAAAAATCTCTGGCACTTTTTCTGATCCATGCTTGGATATATTAGGTGATCTAATATAGGTTGAATGATTAATTCATTTCCTCACAAATGAGTATGCAGGTGTTTAAATATAAAGGAGAATCATTTTATTTTCAGATCCATGCTGTTAGGTCATAAAAGGTAAATATATTAATGAAAATATAATCTATTCTTGCTGTCATATATGATTATGCATACATATGCATTGAGTATATTGGCTCAAAAGGGATTATATGTAACACACAAATTCATTATTAATTTATTTATGAAGAGTACATTTATCATAAATTTATCAGAAAAATAATAAATTAGCAAATTCAACTACACCTACATTAATTCTCATCACGCAAAACTATATATATATATATATATATATATATATATATATATATATATATATAGTTACTACTTTGTATTTATTAGCTGATATTCATGTTGATTCAACCTCTGTCCAATTGGATTTATAATTCCTTATGGTCATGAACTGAGTCTCTAGGCTGCAATATCCTATTAGATATATTTTCTCAGCACTAATAATTCTCATATTAACAATGAGGTCAAAAGGTGGATTAGCAAGGCTTGGTAGGTTGAAATATCCTTCTGCTCATTGTCTCCCCTTCTACTCCCTGTACTGGCAGATGCATTCTGCTTCATTCTTTTCTATCATTTAATAGTTTTAATTACCCAGTGAATTTTTTGTAATACACTAAAGAATACTGTGACCAAGTGTAAAGGACTCTTGGGGGTGGGTGGGGAAATCAAATATAATTGTTATGTAAATGAAGTGATAAAGGGTGTTTCTACACATCTGAAAAATTGTTTTGGGTACCAGATGACAGTATTTTTCTCTTTCATACCTTTTATCATTTAGTACTCCTCTGGAGCACAGTATTACTTTGTTTGCTTGACTCTGACCCAATAAAATATAGTCCCAATGAAAGAAGTGAAAAAATTATTTGGAAACAATATGGGTGCATACAATTGCACTCACACACACACACACACACACACACATATATGTGGTATATACATACCACATAAGACTATAAATTAAAGCATGCTCTCTTGAAAGTAAAATGGCGAGATAAATATAATACTTTATACTACAAAGATGCCAGTTTTGAGCATCTAATTAGCTTTCTAATTTGGAACATACTGTAATTGGGTCTCCTCTGTTATGAGAGCTGAAATTGAAAACAAGTGTGTATTTCTAACATTTATATTCCTAAATTGCCAAACATAATTGTTTTTTTTTTTAATTTCTGCAGGTAATTGACTTGTAATTTTTATGTTATTGCTATATATTTCTGCCTAGGAATCTCTTTATAATCCATGTCCCCTGCAAATTCTTCATTTCAAGGACTACAGAATGTTTTACAACATGAACTCACTTATATAGCTTCATGGAAATAGTATTGTCTAAAAAGGAGTCACTTTGTAAATCAACTAATAAAACATTTTAGCACACTTTCTTATGGTCCACAACCCTTTTTTATTATAAACTCACTACTATAAAATTATAGAGTATCTGGAAATAAAAACAGAATATGCAATCATTTTAATTTCTTGAGATGTTTAGATTTGTTTACACTAATATGTATATAATTTAAATTTTTTCACATTTTCAAATATAAAACCTTGAAGGAACTAACAAGTCTAAGAGAGGATGTTTACTCCTTGAAGACCCAACAGTTTGTGGATTTACTTCTTTACCTAAGATTTATTTAAGTATCAGATTGAATATAATTTATAATTATATTTTTAGTAATATGGAACAGTTGAGATTTGGTTGGTCATGCTACTAAAGAGCAGATAAAAAAGATAATTTGATATTGGAATATTTGACTAATAATGACTGAATGGGAGCCTGAAACAGGGAATGTCTAGAAAATAAATATTGGTTATGGTAGGAAAGGGTATGCTACAGGAAAAAAAAAATCTTATTAGGTTAATTCTACAAAATCATTAATTATTTCTCACTCACCCATATATCCAACGCATGTTTGGCTGGTTCAGCTCCACAATATCATGAAGGATCCAGGATAATGAAAGATGCTTTTGCTTTTATGTTGATCCATTATCTGTAAAGATGAGGTGTCTCTGGTCACTCTATCAGGGAAAGAGAGAGAGTCTCATAAATGATTTAGCCTAGAAGTAAGAGTATATCGCTCTGCTTACACCACTATGATAAGAACAAGTAAGTTACAATGCTCTCTATCTTACTGAAAAAGTTAGAAAATTTACTTTTTCTGCGAGCCCAAAAGGAGAGTCAGATGGGGATGAGCTCTGATTATATCTGCCATAGGCAAATAGTCATACAGTTGACCCTTGAACAATACAGGTTTGAAATCCACAGGTTCACTTATATGAGGATTTTTTAATAATACAGTACTGTAAATTATTTTCTCTTCCTTATGATTTTTTAATAACCTTTTCTCTAACTTACCTTATTGTAAGAATACAGTATATAATACATAGAGCATACAAAATATGTGTTAAACAACTCTTTATGTTATCAAGAAGGCTTCCAGTCAATAAGTAGGATACTAGTAGTTGGGTTTCAGGGGAGCCAAAAGTTATATGTGGATTCTTGACTGTGTAGGGGGTTGGTGCCCCCTACATGTTGTTCAAAAGCCACCTCTATTCTCACAATTCCAGCTGACTAAATATGAGTGAAAATGTAACTCCACTAATTAGAATTATCTTTCTTCAGTGTATTTAGTGTGCTGACTAGTATCCCTCCAAAATCCATGTCCACTTGGAACCTAGGAATGTGACTTATTTGGAAGTAGGTTTTTGTAGATGTTATTAGTTAAGGTGATGTCATACTGATTCGTAAATACAATGACTGGTATCCTTAAAAGAGGAGGGGATACCAGAGATACACAAAGAAAAAGGACATGTGAACATGTAGGCAGAGGGTGGGGTGATGGAGCTTCAAGCTAAGGATTACCCACAACCACATGGAACTTAAAAGGCAAAGGAGGATTCTTTCTTAGAGCTTTCAGAGGGAACACGACCCTGTTAACATTTTTTGGATTCTAGCCTCCAAAACTATGAGAAAAAATGTTCTGTTGTTTTAAACCACCAACTTTGTGGTAATTTATTACAGCAACTCTCAGACTAATACAGTATATTTCATCAAATATTCAAAAACTCAATTTTATCTTGGTTTCCCTGAAAGCAATATTAATTTATTGTGAAGGCTCTTTTGCTTTCATTTGTATTTGGCACTCCTCGTTCAACTTTGGATTTTACATCAAAAATTGTTGTACCTTCTTTTGGAAGAGAAAATTCTTCTTCCAAGTTTATTTTAATTAAAATGACTATCATAATAGGATGAAAAGATTTAAAAGGATAAAAACCTAGAATCACAATTCTGCAGTTTTTTTTTAACCCACACAATGAACCATATCTGACGTGGATTAAATTTTAAAATATATTTAAGCAAAGATAATTAAGTAATGTGAGAGAGGTGCTAAATATTGCTACAATGACAGTCATATTACAATACATAAATATATCAAGTTAACACATTATAATCCTTAAATTTACACAATGTTATATGTCAAATAAATTAAACAAAAAAAAATTGGTTACAGTGTTTCACATTGTGTAGGTATTCAATAAAGAGCAAACCATGTTTAATTGTGATGCAATTAGTACAATTATATATATGTTGATAATCACATAAAATACTATTAGACTTAGAAAAGCAGGGTTTTATTAGTATTTACCCCAAATTACATATGTGATATATAGAGCTAAGTACACTACACACACACACACACACACACACACACACACACAAGTACAGCTAAAACTGGTCTATCTCAAATAAGACTGGTATGTTGTATAAATATCAATATCCTGATTGTGATATTGCACTATAATTTTGCAAGATGTTACCACTGGGGGAAACTGTATAAATAGTACACAAGAATTCTGTATTTTTTCTTAAACAGAATGTGAGTCTACAGTAATTTCAAAATAAAAGTTTAATTATAAAATACAGTGATAGAGCTACATTAAAACATATAATATTGAAAACAAACAAACAAACAAAAAAAGATGTTCCACAGATAACTACCTTTGGGAAATAAGGGAGTGTGTGTGTGTGTGTGTGTGTGTGTGTGTTGATAGACATAGTAGTACTAATGCAAGAAAATCATTAAGAAATTTTTATGATATCTATTAAACTACCAAGAAAAGGTTTGAAAAATAATATTAAATTTCCAATAATTTTATTCATTCCATCAAAATTGCCAGTTCTAGTTATGACTGTGGACCACAGGACATGATCATGAAGATTCTATTTAGGGGCACCTGGGTGGCTCTGATGGTTAAGCATCTGCCTTCAGCTCAGGTCATGATCTCCAGGTCCTGGGATCGAGCCCCACATTGGGCTCCCTGCTCAGCAGGGAATCTACTTCTCCCTCTTCCTCTGTCTCTCCCCACTGTTCCAACTCTCTCTCTCTCTGTTTCTCTCTGTCTCAAATGAATAAATAAAAAATTCTTAAAAAGAAAAGAAGATTCTATTTAATTTTTTCCATGTTATTGATAAAATGTGATTTTTCCAAGCTATATTTAGTATTACTTTTTATGTTAATTAATAAAAATACCTTGCTGAATTTTAAAAAGGAAGAAAAATATGGAGGTGAAAAAACATTTTCCCTAAAGAATGATAAAGGACTACAAACATTTTATCAGTGGTTAATATAATTTGTTATTTTAGCATTTGCATCTTAAAGCCTCAATTATTATTCTTAATGGCAATTTTAAGATTCAATATTGGAGAGAGTTCAAGATGACAGAGGACTAGGAGACCTTAATTTTGTCTGGTCCCAGGTATTCAGCTAGATAGCTATCAAATCATTTTGAATATCTTCAAACTCAACCGGAGAGCTAAGAAAAGAACAGCTGCAACTCTACAAATAGAAAAGTGACCACTTTCTGCAAGGTAGGAGGTGCAGAAAAGTGAATCCAAGGTGATATACGGGAAGATAAACCTCAGAGGGGAGGGAGGCTCCATCAGCCACCTACTGGCAAGTGATATAGCAGCAGAGCACAAAATCAGACCTTTTAGATATCTGCTCTGGTGAGGGATGGTGCTCAGGCAGCTAAGTGGGGGCAGAACCTGAACTGGGACAGTGTGGTCTCAGGATCCTCGGGGTCACAGGAAGACCAGGGATGCCTGAGTGTGGCAGAGCTCCCAGAAGTTGGAGCAGGGAAGCCAGCTGCAAAGAGTGAGCCCAGGAGTGGGCTCTCAGCTCGGAGTTGCCATAAACCATGAACAACAGCTCAGTCAGGTGAGTGCTCTCTGAGCAGGGGCTCAGCAAGCAACAGAACCATGAAACCCCCATTCCTCCCCTGGGAAGAGCAGTTCAGGAGCACACCACAGGAGTCTGCAGCGTTCAGAGACTCAAAATAGGGTCATGTGCCTGAGATAGAAATGCTCCGTCACAGGCCGAATGAGCATGGAGTGTGGCCGGAGACCAAGGAGACAGGAGTGACTGACTGCTTTTCTCTGAGGGCTCACTGAGGAGTGAGGCCCCAAGCTTTTGGCTCTGGGGCTGGAGATTGGGAGGCTGCCATTTTGATTCTTATCCCCTAAAACTGAGCAAAAAGCCATCAGGGAACAAAAGCCACATAGAGCAAAATGGAGCAGATTACTTAGCCTGGCTCCCTGACAAGGGCGGTGCAATTCCACCTGGGGCAAACACATTTGAGAATAACGCAACAGGCCCGTCCCCCAGAAGATCTATAAGAATATCCAGCCAAGACCTAGTTTATGGATCAATGAGAATTGAAAAACTCCAGCACTAGGGGAATATAGCACATAGAATTCATGGCTTTTCCCCCCATGATTCTTTAGTCTTTCAAATTTAATCTTTAAAATGTTTTTTTTTTTTCTTTCCTTTTTCAACAAATTTCTTATTTTATCAACTCCTCTTTTAAATCTTTTTTTAATTTTCATTTTTACAGTACAATCTATCCCTTCATTGTATTTAATCTTACGCTTGTATATATATGTTTTCCTTTCTTTACAATTTTGGGATGCAGTTTCTTCTAACAGACCAAAATATACCCAAAATCTAGTGTCTGGCTCTGTTCTAGTCACCTGTCTGATCACACTATCTTTTTTGTTGTTGTTTTCTTTCTTTTTTTTTCTTTTTCTTCTTCCTTTTTTCTGTTTTTTTTTCTTTTTTTTTTAATCGAAGTCTTTTTAAATTTTCATCTTTACATTTACATTCTAGCCTTTTAATGAATTTAATTGTATTTTTGTATATATAAGTTTTTCTTTCTTTACAATTTTCAGATGTAGTTTCTTCTAAAAAACTGACCAAAATACACTCAGGAGCTCTGGTTCATTTTTCTTTTCTTTTCTTTTTTTTTTCTTGTCTTTTAATTTCCATTTTTACAGTTACATTCTATCCTTTCATTTTATTTAACTTTATTTTTACACATATATATGCTTTTCTTTCTTTAAAATTTTGGGATCTAGTTTTCTAAAAACAAACCAAAATACACACAAAATCCAGTGTATTGCTATGTTATGCTCACCTGTCTGATTATATTCTATCTGTTTGTTTTTTGTTTTTGTTGTTGTTGGATTATTTTTTCATTTTCCCCCAGTTTAGGGTCTCATCTGATTTGTTTAGTGTATATTCTTCTGGGGTTTTTGTTGCCATTTTGGTATTTTGTTCTCTTGTTCATCTATTCTTCTCTGGACAGAATGACAAGACAAAAAAACTCACCTCAAAAAAGAGAACAAGAGGCAGTACTGACTACCAGGGACCTAATCAGGATGGACATAAGTAAGTTGTCAGAACTAGAGTTCAGAATAACGTTTATAATCATACTAGCTGGGCTTGAAAAAATCATAGAAGACACTAGAGAATCCCTTTCTGGAGAAATAAAAGAACTAAAATCTAACCAAGTCAAAATCAAAAAGGCTATTAATGAGATGCAATAAAAAATGGAGGCTCTAACTGCTAGGATAAATGAGGCAGAAGAGAGAATTAATGATATAAAAGACTAAATGATGGAGAATAAAAAGGCTGAGAAAAAGAGAGATAAAAAACTATTGGATCATGAAGGGAGAATTTGAGAGATAAGTGATACTATAAAGTGAAACATTATTAGAAAAATTGGGATCCCAGAAGAAGAGGAAAGAGAGAGAGGGGTAGAAGGTATATTGGAGCAAATTATAGCAGAGAACTTCCTTAATCTAGGGAAGGGAACAGCCATCAAAGTCCAGGAAGCACAGAGAACCCCTCTCAAAATCAATAAAAAACAGGTCAACACCCTGACATGTAATAGCGAAACTTACAAATCTCAGAGACAAAGAAAAAATCCCAAAAGCAGCTCAGGACAAGAGGTCAGTAACCTACAATGTAGAAACATTAGATTAGCAGCAGACCTATCCACAGAGACCTGGCAGACCAGAAAGGACTGGCATGATATATTCAGGGGGCTAAATGAGAAAAATATTCAGCCAAGAATACTTTATCCAGCTAAGGTGTCATTCAAAATAGAAGGAGTGATTAAAAGCTTCCAGGACAAACAGAAACTGAAAGAATTTGTGATCACCAAACCAGCCCTTCAAGAAATATTAAAGGGATCCTCGAAGCAAAGAGAGATACCAAAAGTAACACGGACCAGAAAGGAACAGAGACTATATAAAGTAACAGTCAGTTTACAGGTAATACAGTGGCACTAAATTCATATCTTTCAATAGTTATTCTAAATGTAAATGGATTAAATGCCCCAATGGAAAGACACAGGGTATCAGACTGGATAAAAAATCAAGACCCACCAATATGCTGTCTGCAAGAGATTCATTTTATTTATATTTTTTATCTTTTTTTTAAAGATTCTATTTATTTATTTGACAGAGAAAGACACAGCGAGAGAGGGAACACAAGCAGAGGGAGTGGGAGAGGGAGAAGCAGGTTTCCCACAGAGCAGGGAGCCCAATGCAGGGCTCGATCCCAGGACCCTGGGATCATGACCTGAGCCAAAGGCAGACGTTTAACAACTGAGTCACCCAGGTGCCCCAAGAGACTCATTTTAGACCAAAAGACACCTCCAGACTTAATGTGAGGGGGTGGAAAACCACTTATCATGCTAATGGATACCAAAAGAAAGCTAGGGTGGCAATCCTTATAGCAGACAAATTTAGATTTTAAATCAAAGACTGTGATAAGAGATGAGGAAGGACACTGTATCATAATTAAAGGGTCTATCCAACAAGATCTAACAATTATAAATATTTATGCCCCTACATGGGAGCAGCCAATTATATGAGCTAATTAATAACAAAATCAAAGAAACATATCAATAAAAACACAATAATAGTAGGGGACTTTAACATCCCCCTCACTGCAATGGACAGATCATCTAAGCAGAAGATCAACAAGGAAATAAAGGCTTTGAATGATACACTGGACCAGATGGACTTCACAGATATATTCAGAACATTCCATCCCATAGCAACAGAATACACATTCTTAGCTAGTGCACATGGAACACTCTCCAGAACAGATCACATACTGGGTCACAAATCAGGTATCAACCAGAACCAAAAGATTGGGATAATTACCTGCAGATATTCAGACCACAATGCTTTAAAACTGGAACTCAATCACAAGAGTAAATTTGGAAAGAACTCAAATACATGGAGGTTAAAGAGCATCCTACTAAAGAATGAATGGGTCAAACAGTAAATTAAAGAAGAATTTAAAAAATTCATGGAAACATATGAAAATGAAAACACTACTGTTCAAAACCTTTGGGATGTAGCAATGGTGGTCCTAAGAGGGAACTATATAGCAATACAAGCCTTTCTCAAGAAACAAGAAAGCTCTCAAATACACAACCTCACCTTACACCTGAAGGAGCTGGAGAAAGAGTAGCAAATAAAGCCTAAGCCCAGCAAGAGAAGAGAAATAATAAATATTAGAGCAGAAATCAATGAAATAGAAACCAGAAGAGCAGTAGAACAGGTCAAAGAAACTAGAAGCTCCTTCTTTGAAAGAATTAATAAGATCAATAAACCCCTGGCCAGATTTATCAAAAAGAAAAGAGAAAGGACACAAGTAAATAAAATCATGAATGAAAGAGGAGAGATCACAACCAACACTGAAGAAACACAAACAATTATAAGAACATATTATAAGCAAGTATATGCCAAAAAATTAGGCAATGTGGAAGAAATGGATGCATTCCTAGAGACTTATAAACTACAAAAACTGAAACATGAAGAAATAGAAAACCTGAACAGGCCCATAACCAGCAAGGAAATTGAAGCAGTAATCAAAATTCTCCCAACAAACATGAGCCCAGGGCGAGATGGCTTCCCAGGGGAATTCTACCAAACATTTAAAGAAGAAATCATACCTATTTTTCTGAAACTGTTCCAAAAAATAGAAATAAGAGGAAAACTTCCAAACTTTTTCTATGAGGCCAGCATTACCTTGATCCTGAAACCAAAGACCCCAGAAAAAGAAGAATTACGGATCAATATCTCTGATGAACATGGAAGCAAAAATTCTCACCCAAAATACTAGCCAGTTGGATCCAACAGTACATTAAAAGGATTACTCACCACAACCAAGTGGGATTTATTCCTGGGCTGCAAGGGTGGTTCAACATCCACAAATCAATCAATGTGATACACTACATAAATGAAAGAAAGGACAAGAACCATATGATCCTTTCAATAGATGCAGAAAAAGCACGTGACA
Organism: Phoca vitulina; assembly: GCF_004348235.1. Taxonomy (NCBI): domain Eukaryota; kingdom Metazoa; phylum Chordata; class Mammalia; order Carnivora; family Phocidae; genus Phoca; species Phoca vitulina. The sequence goes on from NW_022589709.1 coordinate 30,407,539, forward strand.
AGTACAGCATTCTTTTTTGATTAAAACCCTTCACAGTGTAGGGATAGATGGAACGCACCTCGGTATCATAAAAAAAAAAAAAAGGCATATATGAAAAACCCACAGTGAATATCATTCTCAATGGGGAAAAACAGAGATCTTTCTGCCTAAGGTCAGGGACACAACAGGGATGTTCACTATCACCACTGCTGTTCAACATAGTACTAGAAGTCCTGGCCTCAGCAATCAGACAACAAAAAGAAATAAAAGGCAACTGAATCAGCAAAGAAGGAGTCAAACTCTCACTCTTTGCAGATGACATGGTAATCTACGTGGAAAACCCAAAAGACTCCATCCCAAAATTGCTAGAACTCATACAGGAATTCAGCAAAGTGGTAGGATATAAAAATCAATGCACAGAAATCATTGCATTCCTATACACTAATGAGATAGAAGAAAGAGAAATTAAGGAGTTGATCCCGTTTACAAATCTACCCAAAACCATAAGATACCTAGGAATAAACCCAACCAGAGACACAAAGGACCTATACTCAGAAACCTATAGAACATTCATAAAAGGAATTGAGGAAGACACAAAGAAATGGAAAACATTCCATGCTCATGAATTGGAAGAACAAATATTACTAAAATGTCTATGCTACCTAGAGTAATCTACACATTTAATGCAATCCCTATTAAGATACCATCAACGTTTTCCACAGAGCTGGAACAAACAATCCTAAAATTTGTATGGAACCAGAAAAGACCCCAAATAGGCAAAGGAATGTTGAAAAAGAAAACCAAAACTAGTGGCATTACAATTCTGGACTTCAAGCTCTATTACAAAGCTATAATCACCAAGACAGTATGGTACTGGCACAAAAACAGACACATAGATCATTGGAACAGATCAATGGAACCCAGAAATAGACCCTCAACTCTATGGTCAACTAATCTTCAACAAAGTAGGAAAGAATATCCACTGAAAAAAGACAGTCTCTTCAACAATGGTGTTGGCAAAATTGGATAACCACATGCAGAAGAATGAAACTGGACCACTTCCTTACATCATACACAAAAATAGACTCGAAAGGGATGAAAGACCTAAATCTAAGACAGGAATCCATCAAAATCCTAGAGGAGAACACAGGCAGCAACCTCTTTGACCTCGGCTGCAGCAATTTTTTGCTAGACACGTCTCCAAAGACAAGGGAAACAAAGGCAAAAATGAACTATCAGGACTTCATCAAGATAAAAACTTTTGCACTGCAAAGGAAACAGTCAACAAAACAAAGAGGCAACCCACAGAATGGGAGAAGATAGTTGCAAATGACACTACAGATAAAGGGCTGGTATCCAAGATCTATAAAGAACTTCTCAAACTCAACACCCAAAAAATAAATAATCAAGTCAAAAAGTGGGCAGAAGATATGAAAAGACACTCCTCTGAAGAAGACATACAAATGGCTAACAGACACATGAAAAAATGTTCATCATCATTAGCCATCAGGGAAATCCAAATCAAAACCACACTGAGATACCACCTTACACCAGTTAGAATGGCAAAAATGGACAGGGAAAGAAACAACAAATGTTGGAGAGGTTGTGGAGAAAGGGGAACCCTCTTACACTGTTGGTGGGAATGCAAGTTGGTACAGCCACTTTGGAAAACAGTGTGGAGGTTCCTCAAAAATTTAAAAATAGAGCTACCCTATGACCCAGCAATTGCACTCCTGGGTATTTACCCCAAAGACACAGATGTAGTGAAAAGAAGGGCCATATGCACCCCAATGTTCATAGCAGCAATGTCCACAATAGCCAAACTGTGGAAAGAGCCGAGATGCCCTTCAACAGATGAATGGATAAAGAAGATGTGGTCCATATATACAATGGAATATTACTCAGCCATCAGAAAAGATGAATACCCAACTTTTACATCCACATGGATGGGACTGGAGGAGATTATGCTAAGTGAAATAAGTCAAGCAGAGAAAGTCAATTATCATATGGTTTCACTTATTTGTGGAACGTAAGGAATAGCATGGAGGGCATTAGGAGAAGGAAGGGAAAAATGGCGGGGGGGAATCGGAGGGAGAGATGAACCATGAGAGACTATGGACTCTGAGAAACAAACAGGGTTTTAGAAGGGAGGGGAGTGGGGGGATGGGTTAGCCCGGTGATGGGTATTAAGGAGGGCACGTATTGCATGGAGCACTGGGTGTTATACGAAAACAATGGATCGTGGATCACTACATCAAAAACTAATGATGTATTTTATGGTGACTAACATAACATAATAAAATTAAAAATAAGTAAATAAAAGGACTATGACAGAGGAAACTTTTTTTTTTAAAGATTTTATTTATTTATTTGACAGAGAGAGACACAGCGAGAGAGGGAACACAAGCAGGGGGAGTGGGAGAGGGAGAAGCAGGCTTCCTGTGGAGCAGGGAGCCCGATGCGGGGCTCGATCCCAGAACGCTGGGATCATGACCTGGGCCGAAGGCAGACATTTAACGACTGAGCCACCCAGGCGCCCCGACAGAGGAAACTTCTTGCTTTCAATTAGAACTAGCAGGACATAGGAAAAAAGATTAAGAAAATAGAACTAGCAGGACATAGAAAAAACGATTAAGAGAGAAGTTTGTCTATACTAAAGAAAGGAAGCAGGTTATAAAAGCCATAGTAGCCTGTCCAGTTCATTCTGCAAATGGCCTCATACCAGTAGCTGTTTAGAGTTTCCCACCTCCACTTGCCACAGAGAACTGCAGTAGATCTTAAAGCTACCAGAAAAGGTGATGACACCAAGACTCCAGAGATGAGAAGACCCTCTCGGTGAAATACAGTGTACTCTTCACTGCCACTATGACCACCAAATGGGTTTTTAGAACTTTGAAACACAATCTTTGTAAATTAATCAAAAGATCCCTGAAACAGCTATAACTCAAGAAAATTAAAACCTCAGTGGAGGTAAAGAAACTTTGATTCATTGTTCCCTTTGATGTCCAGGAAAGGGACTATTATTGTGAGTGCTTATGCTACACCTACTGTAAGAATGATCTTGTTTATTGTCTTCTTCTGGGCTGGATAGTGGACTATATTTTATTATAGGTTTTGAAAAATATCTGTAATGTTGAATAGGCTGTTCATATTAATAACTAACTAAATAAATAAATAGTATATCAAATTGTAAAAAAAAAAAAAGAATATAATTATATATTGCATTTGCCAGAAGTTCTGGTCTACCAGGTAACCTTATTTTTTCTCCTACAAAATTAGAAAATAATCTAATCATGTATATTTCAATTAAAATATTACTTCTTTAAATAGCAACTTCATATGTATTTCTCTATTTTATGATAATTTTCAATACCATTATCATCTCTCACATTTCCATAACTAATATGCAATATCTCAGTGGCATTTTTTTCTCTACATAAGTGGATATCATACCCAGAAGATGGATTTAATGACACATTTATCATGAAATAAATAATAATAGTCTAACAGAATGGCAACCAACATATATATGATCACTAAAGTCTAATATACTTACATGAAGAAAGATTATAAACCAATTCAAATTATTTAGTAATTAATTAAATCATAAATATGTTCTGGTTATAGTCTGAACTGGGTTTATGGTGTGAATTTAAAAGAGAAAATATTTATCCCTTAAAAAAAGTTTACCCTTTCTAGAAGAGGAGACAGATAAACTAAGCAGATACATTATTAAGAAAAGAGATTGTGAGAATTTCTGTAAATCAAATAATTAAGGAAATATGCTATAAAACTGAGAAAACTTCTCTTTGATAAGATGGTCAGAAAAAGCCTTTTTGAATAATGGACAAAAAGAATTTCAATGACTCATACAAAATTCTTTTTTTGAAACTTCTGCACATCAACTGTCACTAAGTTTCGTCAAATTCATCAGTGAGGTTATTACATAGTCTTTATATACATATATTTTCATGTTTTTAAGAAAAAAGAATAAGAAATTATCTATAATATATATAAAATTCCATGTCAAAAAGCCAACACTCTTATCTCTTACGTCTTTTTTTTTTTTTTTTTGGTGGAACTTAAAATACTTTACAGCAGCAGGACAATTAAATATTTTCAAAGTGACTAAAAGGTTGTGATTTGAGAGTCGTTAGTAGGGTGTATACATGGGAGAAATAATGCAGGAAGAATATTGCAATAATCACAGGAGGAATTAGACACTAAGGACTCTGCCAACTAGTGTCATAGGAGATGGGGTAAAAGGAATAGTTACACATGAATTAATGCATACATATGGCAAAATTCCTTCTTGTGGGATCTGTCATTGCTGTTAAATAAATGTTTTTTCTCTAATAAACATCGCTTCTTTGTTCAGTTTATATTGTTGTCCCTGATGCAGAATTGATAGTAAATCACTGAAGTTATCAAGTTTAATGGGGGATTTAGATTTCATTCCACATGCCATTCTAACAGCTTAGCCAACAGGTTAAAAAAGAAAACTAAATGTTAACTTCAAGGCAATACTTGTATGTAGTGATAACCTAGAAAAGAGTTGACAATTAGGAAAGCAATTCATTCAGTTTGGGCTGCACAATAATTTCAGACAGGTTCACAGATTTTCTATTGTAAACCCTGCAGCCCAATTCAGCTTTTCATTTATCGATACTTCTATTAAAGAGGCATTAATTAGGATGGTGATTAACTGGAGAGGATTGGGATTGACCTAGGGAGAGCTCCAATTAATGCAACAGTCACAGAAATGATAGGACTGTGGATCCACCACAACGATGTCCACATGTGTAAGGATCTTTAGCATTTGGTGCTGCGTCACATTTGCAAGCAAGACTGTTCCCGACACTGAAGCGTCAGCTTTAGCTTTAACCATTTCAACACAGTATTTCCAATTCTCCAAAATGTTTAACTCTCAAATAGAAGAAGTTGGATAGGACACAGAGTTACTCATTTATTTTGACAAAATATCAACTCAGGGAAATATATCTAGGAAGTGTCCATCAATTGCTTCAACACTTGTGTCAATGCATGGCACGTCAGGTGGTTTGCTCGTAAAGTGGAATACAGGGACCTCTTCCAATTTATCACAACCCCTTCCCTGATTCTGTGGTAGCAACACAACGTCTGGTTCCAGACAGACAATGACTAAAGATACAGTCACCTCTGTACATATCTTTTTTATATTTCTTGAGAATTCATCATGAGTTCTATTTTACTTAAACATTTAGAGGCAAAGGCCTTCTGTCAGTTGTTGTTATTCTAAAAAAAAAAAAAAAAAAACATTAACTGAAATAAAATGAATGTATTTTAATACATCAAGTTTGATAAGTGTTTCTTCTCATAAATTTGCTCTTTCCCAGCCACCACAAACCAAACCCATTACTAACTGTTGTGAGGTATGAGTAAAAATCTGGGAGTCTTTTTTTTTTTTTTTTTTTTAAAGATTTTATTTATTTGTCAGAGAGAGAGAGAGAGAGAGCACAAGCAGAGGGAGTGGGAGAGGGAGAAGCAGGCTTCCCGCGGAGCAGGGAGCCCGATGCGGGGCTCGATCCCAGGACCCTGGGACCATGACCTGAGCCGAAGGCAGACGCTTAACGACTGAGCCACCCAGGCGTCCCAAAATCTGGGAGTCTTAAAAACCCTGATATATTCTTAGCACATGCAGTCTTCATAACATTTTTTTTCTCTGCCTGTCTGCTTATGCTTTTTGCATTAAATTCAAACTGCATTTTCATACATAGTTGAGTCAAGGAGGAAATTATGTCTTAAAGATGGTAAATTTGGATGACCCTAAAAGGCTTATTGAACATTAGAATAAGATTTACAGAGAAAATAGTGATGGCAAATGAAATAATCCATTCCCCCTCCCCTAAACAATTAAAAAAAAAAAAAAAAAACACGTCCTTGGGGAAAGCTACCAGAAAAAAACCAGTGAACCTGGGGCACCTGGTGGCTCTGTTAGTTGAGTGTCCAACTCTTGATTTAGGCTCAGGTCATGATCTCAGGGTTATGAGATGGAGCCCCACCTCGGACTCTGTGCTCAGCAAGGAGTTTGCTTGAGATTCTCTCTCTCCCTCTCCCTCTGCTCCCCCCACCCCTCCTCACTTTCTCTCTCATAAATAAATAAATAAATAAATAAATAAATAAATAAATAAATCTTTTTAAAAAAGAAAACAGTTAACCAATTAACCAGTAGAGTCTATTTTCAGGCATCACAACAGCAGATTGTTTTATAGGTTGAGACAGTAAAAATATCTGGTGTTATGGCATTTGACAAAGATACAGTTCAGATAGTGATTATAAAGGTTAACATTTTAAAAGTGCAAACTTCAATAACTCAACGTCACTATTTTAGCCAGGATTTTAAAAGAATTATCAGCTACTAAGTCACCACCTGATAATAAATCACTGGTTGCTTTTGAAACTAATTTATTTCCTTTCCAAAGCAATTTCAGACAAGTTCATAGCTATTAAAATAATTAAATACAAGTGACATGCTGGGAAAAATGTAGAGGAAAGAAAACATTCTGAAATAGTCATTATTTCTTAAAAGGCAAATCCCGCAGATTGGACTACTGAGTTATTGGTTTCTCAATCAGCCAAATGATCAGAAAAGGGAGGTTTTCTTTCTGCACTTTTAAATTTAACTTAATTCTTTAATTTAGGTATGCTTGGCATGAAAAACCTGCACATATTTAAAGAGTACAATTTGATGTTTTGACATATGTATGAAACCATCACCATAATGAAGATACTAAGCCTATCCATCACCTTCAAAAGTTTCCTTGTGCCACTTTATCATGTTTCCTTTTTACCACTCCTGGAACCGCCTGCCTGAGACACCACTGATCTGTGTTCTGTCACTATGGTTTAGTTTGCATTTCCTAGAACTTCATATAATTAAAATAATACAGTACAGGTTTCTTTGTGTCTGGCCTTTTCCACTTGGCATAATTAGTTTGAGACTCATCAATATTGTACTATATATCAATAGTGCATTTGAGTATTGCTGAGTAGTTAACACTATGTTGCCATAGGACAGTTTGTTTATCCATTAACCTATAGATTAAAAATTTTGGTTATTACAAATACAGCTGCTATGCACATTGTGTAGACATCTCTGTGTAGACTCACACTTGTTTTTCCCTTGGGTAAATGCTCAGGAGTGCAATGACAGGATCATGTGAGAGGTGTCTGTTACATTTTAAGAAACTGGGAATTCCAAAGCAATAACATTTTACATTGTCATGACCAGGTTTTAGAGTTCCAGGTCCTCTATATGACTACTACAACTTCATATTTTGGCTAAAGTTATTCTAATCGGTGTGTAGGATGTAAACTATTATCTTAATTTGGTTTAATTTGTATTTTGCTAATAACTTGTGATAAGTATCTTTTACTATGCTTATTTGACATTTATGTATCTTCTTGGGTAAAGTGCCTATTCAAATCTTTGTGCTTTTAAAAATATTTGGGTATTTTGTTATCTTATAATTGAGTATTGAAGGATTTTTTTATAATATGTATAAACTGAAAAAAATTCTTAATCAGACCAATAATTTGTAAATATTTCTCCAAGTTCCTAACTCTCAAACTTGTCTTTTTATTTCCCATATAGTGTCTTCCAAAGAGCAGAAGTATATATGGAAGGAGAGGGAGTTAAGATGGCAGAGTAGTAGAGGGACCCTATGCTTGTCTCATCCCTGATTCTGAACACCCAAGAAATCAATCTGAGGACTGAGAGAACAAACTGCACAACTAGAGGAAGAGAAGAGGCCACCATTCTATTAACATGTAGAAAAAAAAAGATGTATGGAAGACATTATAGTCATATGTTTTATTTATTTATTTTTTGAAATAGAGGGTATTATGCTAAGCAAAATAAGTCAATCAGAGAAAGACATGTATCATATGACCTCACTGGTATGAGGAATTCTTAATCTCAGGAAACAAACTGAGGGTTGCTGGAGTGGTGGGGGGTGGGAGGGATGGGGTGGCTGGGTGATGGACATTGAGGAGGGTATGTGCTATGGTGAGCGCTGTGAATTATGTGAGGCTGATGAATCACAGACCTGTACCTCTGAAACAAATAATACATTATATGTTAAAAAAAAAAAAAAAAGAAGAAGAAGAAGATAGGAGGAAGGGAAAAATGAAGGGGGGAAGAACCGAAGCGGGAGACAAACTACAGTCATATGTTTTAAATAGCAGTGGGAGTGCATGGGAAGGTTTTTAAATATACTGATTCCTGATCTTCACTTCTAGAGTTTGTGGGTCTGAGGAAGAGTTTGGGGATATATATTAGTTTGGGTGAAATGTATATTATTGATAAAAAAATCCCTACAATATTGATTCATTTCCTGGTTAATCAACTTAGGATATAATTTACATTAAACAAAGTTCAGTGACTTTAAGTTCAGAGTTCAGTGTGTTTTGATAAATCTTTATTGTTGTGTAGCTAACATCAAAATCCAGATAGAGGATTCTATCTCCCAGGAGTTCCCTCTTGCCCCTAGGTAATCAATCCCTGCCTACTCGTGACCTGATGTAAGCAACCAATGGTTTACTTACTTGAAGTATAGATTTGACTTTTGAGAAAATGATACAAATACAGTGGTATTTTGTGTCTGGCTTATTTCACTTAGCATAATGCTTTTGGGGTGCATTCATGTTGTTGGTGGTATCATTAATCTATTTCTTTTTTGTTGCTGAGTAGTACAGTAGTGATATAAGACACTTTTGTTATATGTTATATTGTTATATGAATATCCACTCCATAAATGATCCTGTAATTTGTTTGGAGTGTATATGAGGAGTGGATTCAGCTCTATTTTCCCTAACTTTTCAACCCTTATCAAATAGCTAAGGCAATTGACAAATTCTCCCTATTAAAGGGCTTGGGTAATACAGCTTCATAAACTATGCCTCACTCTATTATTCAACATCCCAAGGTTACCTTTCTAGTTTATACTTGTCAGTCATTCCCAAATAAGCTTTGCTCTGTTCTATGAATATAAAGAAAAATGTATATCATACTTATGTATATATTTTTCTTCATTAGAAACATGAGAATTTATTACTAGAACTGTTATTATTTATGATTTGTAGATAATGCAAACCTCTAAAAAAGTTTGAACTTGTTTATTTATCACAAAGGCTTTATTAAATATATTTAAACAAAGTTGTATTTTTTAAAATGATTTTAAAAAAGTCCTCCTTTGGTTTCACATAGGGTGGTGAAAATCTCTTGAGTTATGGCTGACAAATTCTATGTTTTAACTCCCTAATTATTTTCTCAAGTGAGAGTAAGTTAAACTCTTAGAGTGATAAACACATTAAGAAAGATGAGAAGAGGAAGGGTATCATTATTTAAAATAATGATAACTAATCAAATGCTGGCAAGGTTATGGTGATATGGGTACACTTAGAGATTGTAAATTTCAACGTATATTTGTAGAAGCTATCTGTAAAGATAATAAACTGGCTTCAAAGCCTTAAAAATGCTTATATTCATGGTCAATCCCCTTTTGAAGACCAATTCTAATTAAATAAATATATGAGGCAAACTGTATGAATAAAGATATTCATAGCTTGATGAAATCTATAATAATAAACATTTGGTAATAACCTAAATAAACAATATGAAAATGTAAAATAAACTACCTTATAGTTACACAGTGAAACATAACAAAATATTAAAATGCTATCTTAAATATGTAGGGGCTTAATAAACTATTCATATCATAAAATTTAGGTCGAAACAAGAAACACAGTGTTACATAAGCAAATATTTTAAAACACACATGTATATAGAATAATACTGACACTGAGTACATGAAAAGTTAGAATGGTTATATTCAGGTGGTGGCACTGTAGGTGACTTTTATATTCTTTTGTGGCAAGTGCCTTCTTCTGGGAATCATCTATAACAGGTCATGCCTGTTGCAATGATAGGCTGATCAAGAGATGTGTATGGATGGGAACATGTAACAAGCTTCAGCACCATTTGAGAATAGAGCAGTGGTCCTTTCACTTGGTTTTATCATTTTATCACCTCATCCAGCCCCTATAGGAAATCTATGTGAATTCTTGGGAGATCTAAGAGATGCAGCTACAAACTGACGAACTGTTTCACGAAAACTCTTGATGAGATTATGGGGCATGAGCTATGCTTTTGGGATTCTCCTAAGTGTACAGAATAAATCAGATGAGAAAGAAAACTCACCAACTTTGCCATAAGATTTACCATCTTTGTGTGATTTCATTTGTATCCACAGGCTTAAAGGAAGGGCTTGAGTAAACTTAGCGTGCTTTTTTTGTCCCCGTATTTTGAAAGTTCTCTGCATTGTGCATGTAGTGGTTTTATATTCAGAAAATAAATTATTTCATTTAAAAGAGTATATATTAGATCACTTTTGGACTGATAAAAAAATAACAAGGTAGAATTCAAAGAATAGAGCAGAAATTGCCTTATAATCTAGTTGTATTCTTGATTAAATCCAACATATTTGGAGTTGCAAGGCTTTCTGTTAAGAATCACAATCATTAAATTGTGTTAAACTCCAATTTTATGTATCCATGCGGTTCATGCTCTAGTAAACTGATGTTTCAAATTGGAGTGATTTTCTTAAAATTAAAAGATAAGCATTATGCAGATGAATATCTTATAAATAAGACAGTCTCACAATTTCCTTTTTTTAATTAATTCAGAAGAATCTTTGAGAGTATTTCCTTATATGTGGCTGAATATGGATTATCATCCTTCAGGTCTAAAGTAAAACTAATCCATTTCAATTCTTGTCAAGATGAATAACTTTTTTTCTAAAATGTAATATCTATCCACAAAATGGAATTTTTTTTAAAGATTTTATTTATTTATTTGCGAGAGAGAGAATGAGAGACAGAGAGCACGAGAGGGAGGAGGGTCAGAGGGAGAAGCAGACTCCCCACTGAGCAGGGAGCCCGATGCGGGACTCGATCCCGGGACTCCAGGATCATGACCTGAGCCGAAGGCAGTCGCTTAACCGACTGAGCCACCCAGGCGCCCCCACAAAATGGAATTTTTATGGTGCAAATAAAATGGCTTGAATCTGTCAAAAATTTCAATTTAGGTTCTCATATATGATAGTTCTTATCTGCTGTGAACTTCTCTGTCCAGCCACTGATTTGCTTTCATCTGATGCTCTCAGTAAATGTTCACTATTAGAGTTTTACCACACCATCAAGACACAAATTTTCTAAAAAATACCCAGTATTTATAGTATCATTGTTACCCCAGAGCCCCAAGATGAGTAATACTTGGTTGTCCCACAATAAGACACGATCAAAATATAAATTTAAATATGTTAGTCAAGAAATGTCTTCCCTGTTGAAATAAACATACTTTGGCTTGGAGAGTGAAAAATGAACTAGAGGAAACAGAAGCAGACAAACAGCATTCTGACAAGATAAATACAGGGGAACAGTCCTTTACAATGTACTATCAAGGTGTTGGGTGACTTTTATTATTCTTAAAACTAATTTTTCCTTTTATTCTTTGAAGCACTTCATGTACTATTTTTATTCCCTTTTATCTTACAATTAGAAGATCATTTAACAGCTTGGATTGACTCTTAGTTTTATTTAGAAAACAGGAAAACCAAAACCATAATAGGTCAATATCATGAAATTCCATCATTTCCTAGTGTGTGTGTGTGTGTTTATGGTCCCACTTACAAATCTAGAAACAAAACACACAAGTTTGGGGACTGGTGGTACTCATTAAATGATCATTTAGAAAGCTCCAAACTGGGGGCGCCTCGGTGGCACGGTCAGTTAAGCGTCCAACTCTTGATTTCGGCTCAGGTCCTGATTTCAGGGTTTGAGATCAAGTCCCATGTCAGACTCCACACCGAGCGTGGAGTCTGCAGGAGACTCTCTCCCTCTCCCTCTGATCCTCCTGCTCATGCTCTCTCTCTCTCACTAAAATAAATACACAAATCTTAAAAAAAATTAACATAACATAATAAAATAAAAAAAGGCAAAAAAAAAAAAAAAAAGAAGATAGTAGGAAGGGAAAAATGAAGGGGGAGGAATCAGAGAGGGAGACGAACCTTGAGAGACTATGGACTCTAAGAAGCAAACTGAGGGTTCTAGAGGGGAGGGGGTGGGGGGATGGGTTAGTCTGGTGATGGGTATTAAAGAGGGCATGTATTGAATGGAGCACTGGGTGTTATACGCAAACAATGAATCATGGAACACTACCTCAAAAACAAATGATGTAATATATGGTGATTAACATAACATAATAAAATTAAATTAAAAAAAATAGGGACACCTGGGTGGCTCAGTCATTAAGCGTCTGCCTTCGGCTCAGGTCATGATCCCAGGGTCCTGGGATCGAGCCCCGCATCAGGCTCCCTGCTCAGCGGGAAGCCTGCTTCTCCCTCTCCCACTCCCCCTGCTTATGTTCCCTCTCTCGCTGTGTCTCTCTCTATCAAATAAATAAATAAAAAATTTTAAAAATAAAATAAAATAAAAATAAAAAAGCTCCAAACTAAAGCACTGGCACTTAAAAGACACTATTTTGGAATACAAATTAAGGCACCCTTCTCTTACTCTTTCACCTCATCCCCCTTTCTTTTATTATTTTCTAAACCCAAAAGCTTAATTCACAATTTATATATTATAAACAGGTAGTATTAATAAAAGTGATAAACACACTTATGGAATATTTCCTATTTTCTCCAGCATCAAACATTATGCCACAAGGAATATACAAAATTCTTTGTTTAATATTGACATTTACATCTGATGTTTATTATTTTGATAATTCTTAGAGAAGACTTCTTATTTCCAACATTTATATATATTACAGCTTAGTTGGGAGTCCAAGATTCATTGGTAATTGCTACAAACCAGGTCTAATTCTAAACATAAATATTTGATTAAAAGAATCACCACCATACACGAAAACAAAAAACCTGGTGTCTGGCAACAGAATGTGGTCACTGAGGAATAGAAAAATTAAATCAAATTGAATTGGTTTAAAGACAATGGTTTTAAAAATTACAATATTTCAAAAAACTACTCACTGTATTAATTATTATAATCGACATTTATATAAATAACTTTTATACATCTGATATGATCTGCAGGTCTAGAAAGAAAATTTAGAGAAGAGATATTATCATTATTTATGGATAGGGACTAAAACTTGAGAGTTTAGGTGATTTGCCCCATCACACCACTTAAAAGGCTATGTATAATCAAGATTCAAACACCTATGTCCTATTTTGCAAAATACCTTGTCCCAACAACTAGAAATGTAGGAAAAAAAGAGTATGGGGGGAAAAAAGGAAGTGCTTATTATCTGAACACTGACTTTCAGATCATGGCAGATCTTAGAATCTATTATCAGTGAAAAGATACTTTACTGATTATGCTATAGTTCTACTGTTTCTTTGTTTATTTTTAAAAATTTTTATTAAGTAATATAAACTGTTACATTACCCACTCACATAACCATGATTCTTTTGTTTTAGGATGAAGAGGATATGTCTGTCCAAAATAGCTATGCATCGGGGCGCCTGGGTGGCTCAGTCGTGAAGCGTCTGCCTTCAGCTCAGCTCGTGATCCCAGGGTCCTGGGATCGAGCCCCGCATCGGGCTCCCTGCTCCGCGGGAAGCCTGCTTCTCCCTCTCCTGCTCCCCCTGCTTGTGTTCCCTCTCTCGCTGTGTCTCTCTCTGTCAAATAAATAAATAAAATCTTTAAAAAAAAAAAAAATAAATAAAAAAATAAAAAAAAAAAAAAAAAAAAAAAAAAAAAAAAAAACAAAATAGCTATGCATCACAAAGTAAAAATTGTTTCAAACCTAAATTCAAATTAATAATATGCAAAATTTGGCACTGGGAGCCTTCTAAATATTTACTTTTGTTCCTACATTAGGTTAAAATAGTGAAAAAATTAGGTGCTTTGAATCAATACCAATTCATGAAAATCAAATTTGAAGCTTTAAACTTGATCCTTTAAATTTGAGACTTAAAATTAAGGGCAGGGAATCCACCTTCTCTGATATAGCCATTCTGTGAACAGCCACAATACCTTGCAAAAGTCAAATCTCATTATAGAATATGATTACTTGTACTGAAAAGTCAAAAGGAAGCAGGTTAATAAAATGGGAGAGTGATAGTACCTATGTTTTAATTGTAATTCATCATTAGATATATGAAATATACATGCAAGAAAAGGTCTGAAGTGTATGCTTGTAAAAACTTCAGAGAATGCTGATCCTGTAAAATGGAATCCCTTTCATACCAAAGTTGCTTTTATTTTATTAATAGGTAGATGATTGGAATACAAGATCAAGATAACACAGTGCTTTGGGGTCTGGTTTAACTTTGAAGCTTCTTGCCCCAATTTGAGCGACCATATGAGATCAGATACCTTGAAGAAAAAAATAAATAACAAAGTCTCCTTCATTAGAGGCGACTTTGTCTTTCATTCTTTCCTACTCTGCAAAGGATGTGACATTTATTACTCCTACGTAAAATTTTATACTCCTAAGATCTATATACTTCCAACTTCAAATCAAATAGCTACCATAAGCAACTTTCTTCATCCTTAATAGCAAATTTCATTTCAACTTGCTCCTTGATTGGCTTTAATGGAAAGTAAAAGATAGGTATCTGATACACTCAGACTGAGATGAAAAGCTAAAAATACCCATAAAATTAACAAAATCTCTTCCTTCAGAGCTTAGCTCCAAACACCTTCAGAGAGTGTGTATGCCACTATCCCAATTTACATGTTACATAAATCTCTAACTAATAGCTTTTTAACCAGAAAGTCTTTAGAACAATTTCTCATAACAGCAGGGAAGGTGACCAGTAGTGATTAACAACTTTCTTGTTCAATTTTCTTGCTAGAGAGAGAAAATTGTTCAAATTCATCTTGGCTTCTTACCTTGATGTTTATTACAGCAGATGAAATTTCCCCTCTAGGCAACCACTGTGTTATTTGCTCTTTTCACCCTAAACTCATTTCCTGTTACAGTTGTGTTAATTTTTCCTTCCTTTCCTTTCCTTCCCTTTTTCCCCTTCTCTTTTCCAATCCCTACCCTTCCCTTCCCTTCCTTCCCTCCCTCTCTTCCCTGCTCTCCTTCTGCTAGCATTTTTAAATTTCATATTTTATATATCCAAAATCTCATATATAATTATGATCCATTAATTGATAATTAGTTTGTTTTTTAACAACTCAAATTTAATATCAATATATCTATACTTCTTTCTGGATTTATTTATTTATTTTTAAAATATTTAATTTATTTATTTGAGAGAGAGAGCATGAGCAGGGGGGAGGAGCAGAGGGAGAAGCAGGCTCCCAGCTGAGCAGGGAGCCCGACGCGGGGCTCGATTCCAGGACCCTCGGATCATGACTTGAGCCAAAGGCAGATGCTTAACCAACTGAGCCACCCAGGTGCCCCATCTTTCTGGATTTAAAAGTATGCTCTGAAACTGGTGAAAGGTGTTACAATTAATCATGTACATGGCCAAGCTTCATGGAGTTCAAGCCAGATGTTTATGATATTGATAGTAATTCAATAAATATTTTTTATTACATAAGCTTCATTGTCAGTGTTGGACCTACAATTTTAACAATGTCATAAAGCATAATTTTCTCATTTCAACTATCTTAATGGATAATGTGAGTAGACATAAAATTGATTTTTTTTAATTTAAATTCAATTAGCCAACATGCAGTATATCATTAGTCTCAGATGTAGTGTTCAAAAATTTATCTGTTGTGTATAATACCCAGTGCTCATCACATCACCGGCCCTCCTTAATACCTATCACCCAATTACCCATCCCCCCACCCACCACCCCTCCATCAACCCTCAGATTATTTTCTATAGTTAAGAGTCTCTCATGGTTTTTCTCCCTCTTTGATGACTTCCCATTCAGTTTTCTGTTCCTTCCCCTATGATCCTCTGTGCTGTTTCCTATATTCCACATATGAGTGAAACCATATAATTGTCTTTCTCTGATTGGCTTATTTTACTCAGCATAATATGCACCAGTTCCATCCAGATCGATGCAAATGGTAAATATTCCTCCTTTCTGATGGCTGAGTAATATTCCATTGTATATATATACCACATCTTCTTTATCCACTCATCTGTCAATGGACATCTTGGTTCTTTCCACAGTTTGGCTATTGTGGACATTGTTGCTATGAACACTGGGGTGCATTTGCCCCTTCGGATCACTGCATTTGTATCTTTGGGGTAAATACCCAATTGTGCAATTGCTGGGTTGTAGGGTAGCTCTATTCTCAACTTTTTGAGGAAGCTCTACACTGTTTTCCAGAGTGGCTGCACCAGCTTGTAGTCCCACCAACAGTGTAAGAGGGTTCCCCTTTTTCTGCATCCTTGCCAACATTTGTTGTTTCCTGTCTTATTAATTTTAGCCATTCTGACTGGTGTAAGGTGATATCTCATTGTGGTTTTGATTTGTATTTCCCTGATGCCTAGTGATGTGGAGCATTTTTTCATGGGTCTGTTAGTCATTGACATACATGATTTGAAGTAGTATGCAATGGTTTGTTCTGCCCTAGCTTGATTTGTACTTTTTATATTCACTGAATTAATATTTCAAAATTTCAAAAACATCATTTGTTATTTCCACAATTATAATACTCAAATCCTAGAAATGATGTTTCTGATTTTTGCTCACGTTTCTCATGAAATAAAAGAGGGGTATGTGGAAAAAAGGCACATAAACCCAACAAAAATAACCCCTCAACATTAGTGTTTTTAGAAGTGATATTTGTGCTTCTAATTGAAATGCTTCTAATAGGATAAAAGGCTTATATGCAATGTGAATTTTTAACTTTATTAAGTCCCTTTTGCTTGTTACTCATAAAGTAGCACTGAAAAAGAATGTCAAGGACATATACTCGAAAACATTGTTCTACTATTTTCAACAAGTGATCTTCTAGTGGAGGTATTTCTACATATCTAAGTAATCCAAAAAAAAGTTTACTTTTTTAAAAATAAATATATGACTTTTATGAAAATAACAAGCAGCTTGAAAAAATGAAAAGGGAGTTACAATATAACTTGAAATCTCTTTACTCACATAAAATCACATTAAAGCTTTTGTGAGCAGCACTGTACACATTTCTCCCTACCTATAAAGAGTTACATCAGATATCATGTAACAAATTGTAATTGGATTATACTTGGTTATCAAAATGAAATATGATATTTATTTATTTATTAAAGAATTTATTTACTTTTTGACAGAGAGAGAGACAGTGAGAGAGGGAATACAAGCAGGGGGAGTGGGAGAGGGAGAAGCAGGTTTCTTGCTAAGCAGGGAGCCCGATGTGGGGCTCGATCCCAGGACTCTGGGATCATGACCTGAGCCAAAGGCAGACGCTTAACACTGAGCCACCCAGGTGCCCCAAAATAAAATATTTAAGTGCATTACATTTCTTTGTGAGACAAAAAAGTATTTGGAGAAAGTGTTGAAATTCAGGTAAGTGCTTTCTTAACAAGGTATATGTATATATTTAAAAACCTCCAAAATTTAAAAAGATTATTACAATAGGACATTTGACTTTTCTAAGTGCTATCTGTTCCAAATTTAGCTGTATCTATAAACTTTACAGTACAAAAGAGAAGAGACTGTGGAGTTGACATCTCACATTTTCCTAGACGACCCACTTCCTATAATATATAATAGCATCACTTTCATATGGTCAAAGTGTATAACATATTCTTTTCTATATCCACATTCATCACAATTAACGCTAAATGAATTCAAAGTTCAGCATCTGTCTGTTGCACTTGTTGCTGTTGCCACTGCTTCCCTGCGTGAAGATACACATGATTTGTACTGCTGTTTACCAAGGTCACTAGAGTTCCTTGTTTAACGACTCTACCAGAATATGGCATGGTGCTGGTTATTTTTTATATTAACCTGAGAAATGCAGTGTCACTTCAGGATTTCAGAAGCATTTTTATTATACCCTCAAATGCATTTCTGTTTATTATGTTATTCTTGTCAAGAAAAAATTACGAATATGTTGGAAAAGTGTGTTTGGCCCTCCAACAAAGTACCTTAAGGAAAATAAAATTGCTCTGTGATTCAGTTTTGTCCGGTATTGCATCGTCTGCCCAGGTTGGTCATTTTAATGATGTTTTTAATGTTATGTCTTTTACATTGGGCTTCATTTCTATAATGATTCTATTTTTTCTATTTTTAGTCATTGTTCATTAAAAATTTGCAACCTCACTTTGTCTCCCCTAGTTTCTTACAATTTTCCTAATACTTTTAACTATTCAATATATATTATGCTCTCTATAGTTTATTTTTATAGTACTGTTTGCTTAGAAATATTTTTCCTGAAATCTACATTTAGTTGGTTTTTTCTCTGAAAGATTATTATTATCTTTCATTATCTCATGTTCATTTTCCCCCAATTATATGCATAGACGGTGGTGGTATTTATTTAAAAACAGGTTATGGGATGGTTGGGTATTAAAATAATTTGAATTTGATTTCTTTTCTCAGACTTATTCTCAACCAGATGGTTATTTTCTTTAGCCCTATGAGCAGATCTGTACTCAGTTTTGGTGCTTAATGAGTCAGTGATTCCATCTAGATTTTAAATCACAGGCTCTTGAAATGAAAGTTATTTCTGTGTCTCCTCTCTGATTCCACTTTGTCTCAACTCTATCGTTGTCTTCATGTGGGGAATCTAAGTTATAAAAATTCAAAAGGAGGAGAAAGATTTGGTGTTTAACTCAATCCCCACCTCCTGATCTGTGATATTGATCTAAATCTCTATAGACTCAGCCTTTTCTTTTCCACTATATTTTCTGTTCCCATAAAGCAAAAGTCATGCTGATGACATCCATTTCCTTATCCTATTATTTCTCTTTCTTCTTTCCTTCCTTTGTTCCATCCCTCCTTCCTTCCTTCTTTCCCTCTTTTTCCTTTCCTTTTTTAAGCTTGTCTTCTTTATGTTCTTTGCCTCTGTGAAACTGTACACCAACACTTCAAAGGTATTATAAGAAAATAAGGTGAGAGTTCTACTTTATCTTCAAAGGATTGTTCAAATTATCAACATATTTGTCACATATTTAAAAAATACCATGTTATTGATTATCTTAGATATGTTACAGTTTGTTAGATAAAATTGTAACTATCTCCATTCTTTTCTAAAGACACAATTTTCCCCTTCTTAATCTTTTTTCTCCATTGGGTTTTGGAGAAATGGAGTAAAAATACCTTAACTATGCCATCTTTATTTTCATTTTTTTATTTTTTTAAAGATTTTATTTATTTATTTGACAGAGACAGAGATAGCGAGAGCAGGAACACAAGCAGCTGGAGTGGGAGAGGGAGAGCAGGCTTCCCGCCGAGGAGGGAGCCCGATGCGGGGCTTGATCCCAGGACCCTGGGATCATGACCTGAGCCGAAGGCAGACGCTCAACGACTGAGCCACCCAGGCGCCCCACTATGCCATCTTTAAATGGGATTCTCTACATAAGTCATATTTAATGGCTTATTTTAAAGACATCTTAGCACTTTATTTTTTATCTTGTATGCAGGCAGGAACTCAAGCATTTCTACTAAAATGGACTGTAATCAGCGAAATTGTTTATTGTTCACTTCTGGCAAGATATGAGACCCCTAGACATTTTTCCTACTTCAATTTCTTTCCTCTTCTCTCCTTCTCTTTCTTTAGTTTTACATATTCTTCCTCCTCTTTTAAAGGAAAAGAAATGTGGAGAACAAATAGAATTTTTAATGAAATATAATGGATATTCTTTAAATGATTTGTACTACATGTAGAGTTATATATGAATGGAAGCACTTTGAAATTTTTTTCTCACAACAATGAAAGGGAAAAATTAAATTTTACACACATTTAAGACATAATTAGATTTAGTACAAATACTTTGCATTAAATAATAATAGATTATTATTTCTACATTTAATTACTGGAGGTATAGAACAACATTATCATCTGTATGGTAGGTGCACCTATGAGACTATTTTGGCCATGGTTTTAGTAATATAGTGATTTGTTGTTATTAATGTAGGTGGTGATGGCAGAAATGATTAGTCAATTCGACTACCTGTCCAGGTGAGTATTTGGATAAGATTACTATTTCATCATCATTACAAGCATATTTCATTATGGAAATTTAAAAAGGGGGTTTTGACAACTTAGGGTAAGGATATATAAACTATTGCCTAAAAGCCAAATCTGGAGGGCAGTTTGCTTTTGCAAATAAAGTTTTATTGGGATATAGTCACACTCCTTCCTGCATGTATTAGCAAAGGCAGCATTTGCACTTACACAGTTTAGCAGGCATAATGGTGATATATGGCCAGCAAAGCTGAAAGTATATGGCATGTTACAGAAGAAGTTTGCCATCTCCTGAATTAATTTTAATTAGCATTACAAAGGCTAATTCTTTGTTTTAAATCATATGTTCATTAATCTTTACATTCACTTATATAACGTTGAAAATTTTAACTATGTTTGCATATCATAATATTGTATCAAGATACTAACAGGAGAAATAATGAAGACTCATTTCAATAAATGGATGTTTTTATCTGAGTTAATAACATTCTTTAAAAATAAGAACCGAAGTCAGCAAAAATGCTGATATATCCTGATTTAGTATTTCTCACCTTTGACCAAATTAATGTGTTTCTCTATTAAATTAAATCATGAAACCAACTTCTTTCACATTTGTTTCATAATCCAGATAACTATCATTTTAAAATTTGTTTGTAGGCAACAGCAATTACAATCTCATATTTTGTATAAAAATATAAATGTATCTATTAGGGATTTTTGATGCAAGCAATAGAAAATAACTAGGATTTACTTAAGGAAAAAAAAGGGGGGGGGATTATTCACAGAATACTGATTAGCTCACATCATGGATTATTATACCAGGATATTTTGGCTAGAAAAAATATGACAAGAGACACCTGGGTTGCTCAGTCAATTAAACGTCTAACTCTTGATTTCAGCTTAGGTCGCAATCTCCCGGTCAGGGTCATGAGATCAAGCCTTGCATTAGGCTTGGTGCTCAGTAGGAGTCTGCATCACCTTTTTCTCCCTCTCCCTCTGTCCCTCCCCCAGCTTGTGCAGGTGCTCTCTCTCTCTCTAAATAATAAATATAAATATAAATAAATAAATAAATAAATAAATAAATAAAATCTTTAAAACAACAAAACCATGATAACCAAGATAGAAATCAGGCAGTCATAAATATCTAGAGACAAAGAGACACTTAACTATATTTTGCAGGTATCATCACTAAAACAAATATTTGAATCCCAGTTTTTTTAACTTTGAACCATTTCTCTCACGATTCAAAAATACATGCGAGAGAGAAATCAATCAGCAGAGTTACCACATCTACCCTCTGACTATACCATGACAAAATGAGAAGGGATTTAATAGTTAGAACATCTGCCAGGCCTTTGGGTTTCATGGTGACAAAACAGAACACTTTATTATCCTACAAGGATGACAGAAAATGAAGTAGATGCTGTAGCTCACAATAAACACAAACAAAAAGTGATGTTTTAAGGAGAAATGGATGCTGGGTGTTCAAAATAAAAATATTCCTTCACTCTCCTCACATTTACTGAAAAAAATTAACATAGGCATGGCTATATGGTTTATTTCTTTCCTGGAAACATCAGGGGACTATATTTCTAGCATCTATTCCCTACCTTATATCAAAGTAGTACCCAAAGTGGATACGGGTAGAAACATTGAACAATCCCAAGTCTAGATACAAAGATGTCTACCATGAATATCCATCTCCTCTTTCTCTCCTCTAAGGAGCTGGAACTAAATAACTAGATGACAGAGGCAGATTAAGGAAGAAACATGTCGTGAATCACCTAAGGGAGCAAAACACTTAAAAGAGCAGTCCGACCTGTATCACACTGTGATGCACTTCGAAACTCAACCTTTGAGTTAGGCTCTTGACTTCCTTCCATTACTTATTTTAATCTGTACATGAAATTAATGATAATTGGAATATGAATTTAAGTAATGAATGTGGACTATCACTCAGAGAAACTCTCTTATTCTCTTTCTCTCTCTCTCTCTCTCTCTCTACAATAAACCAGTGAGGTCTTATAATGTATGTAAAGGAAAAATTTAAAACTCACCCACTCCTATTCTGTCTGAATTTTAATTGTGTAATATAAGGTGTGCTTCTTAATATATAATAGAAAGATATTTAAGGAGCTACAAACTCTATTGTGCTTATTGCTCTTGAATAATATATTTTTATCACTTTAAATGTATTTCTTTGAAATTATTCTGTGGATTGTATCATAATGCCCTTCGAGGCCCTGATGCTATACTAATAACTTAGTATTTCCTAAGTAAACAATATTACCTTCAACCCGAATCAGAACATTTCATCATTACTTTTTTTTTCTTTGAGATTGCTTCAATGTTTCATGTGCAGCTCTAACCAGTCCTTTTTCCCTTTGAATTTCAATAGAAAATTTTTCCACCCTGCTCTTGACACTTATTTTAAACTCCTCTGATTTGTAGTTTTGTTTGTTCAAGTCTTATCTGTTCACCCAGATTGTAAGTACTTTAAGACAGCGACCATGTTTAAAGAATCTGTGTGCCCTATTGCACTTAACTGATATATCTAGTAAATTTTTGCAAAATGATAGTTGTTACAGCTCCAAAGTGACTTGCATGGTCCTACAGCCTTGGTTTGATTATTTTCCTACAAGTTTATTTTAAATGAACCTGTTTTCTGATATGTCATCCTGCTACAAAAATGAAATAAGCTTGTTTTTACTTTTTCTCCCTTCCTAGATCATTGGCCTCACAGCTACTGTAGGGAATTTATTCAACACTAACTTTTAAATATTATTGTTTTGTACGTCATCTGTGGTATGACAAACTTTTACCTTCTTTGTGGACACTTGCCATTCCTCTATACCCACAGTTCCCCCAAAATAATGCCATGAGTTAGGATACCAGCTGTCATTAAAAAGAGTTCTTTAAAATGTAAATGAAGAAAAATGTGTACTTACTGTTATTACTAAGTAATTCTATTGCTTAGTTATTTGTCTTGCTCTATGCTTAAGTACAAAGGATAATTATTAAATATTTAATATTATTAGGTATAACTATAAAGGCATATTGTTAGAAGTATTAGTACATTTTACTATTACATTCTTATATTTTCATTGGTAAGAAAATACATAGAGAAGTTGTTTGGAGTAATATTTTAGTGCTTTTTGAAGCAAGTATATAAACAGAAGACCAAACTATCTTTGTTTTAATCAACATCTGCTAAAAACCTATCAGACGTCTAAGTCTGTATTTACATCTACATACATTCACCAGATAGCTAATATTCCTATTTATATTACTGATAATTTTGCTGAATTCAGAATGGATCATTAATTTTGAACCTACATTTTACAAATGCAATGCAGGCATAGATATCAGATAGTGACAAAATAGGTTTTTCCACTTTCTGAGTGAATCTCTAAAATTACACATACACACATGCACACACACATCGTTCTTGGGTATATCAGTATATAACATGGGCAGCTAAAAGATGGATTCATTTCAGAATATAATTATACAAAGTTACATTCTTAATTTTAGATAAAGAACAAGAATCACGTGCTTGAGGTTGACAGCCTCATTAGAAGCCTAAAAGAGATTCCTTTCTTCCAAAGAATATGGCTCAATATGACATACAGAAACTACGTTAGCATGTTTAAGACCTAGTTATAGTAAAAACCATCAGTGTTATTTTATAATTACATAGAAACATGTTTCCATTTTCTTCCTATTAATACCATCAGGAGTTGGATCAGTAAGGAAAAAAAATATAACTGTTACTGTGGAAACAGTTTAGTGAGACTAGCTTTAAAATTATGGTATCATGGGGCACCTGGGTGGCTCAGTCGTTAAGCGTCTGCCTTCAGCTCAGGTCATGATCCCAGGGTCCTGGGATCGAGCCCCGCATCAGGCTCCCTGCGCGGCGGGAAGCCTGCTTCTCCCTCTCCCACTCCCCCTGCTTGTGTTCCCTCTCTCGCTGTGTCTCTCTCTGTCAAATAAATAAATAAAATCTTTAAAAAAAAAAAATATGGTATCATTATTATTATTATTATTATATCATCATCATCATCATCACCACACATGAGAGATATGAAAAAAACTGCATCATTTTTGGCATTGTACACAGGAAGAAACTAGTCCCAGCCAAGTTGCCAAATTTGGGAATGAAGAGTAACAGGGGTAGTTACTATCCACTATCCAATCATTCCATGCTTACTACACTAGATTTTCTAAATGTAGTTTAATTTTGTTTCACAATCTCATTTCTAAATTATTAAGTTTAAAGAATAAACATCACAGAAAAGATTTTCCCTATCTTTTCAGCTCATCTATGGGGCATGAGAAACGCAAAAAGAATATTAAGTAAGTGCATGTAAACTGATGCTACTATTCTAGTGTCACTGCTCCTGAAAGTTGAGGAATTTCAGAGTTCATTCCAATTAGAAAACTTCAGGCAGCATGGACAACACTAAATCTCATCATAGTTCTTGCCACTCGCCTGCAGTGTGTTTTGAGATTTATTAAAAATGTCTATAGTGGGGAGCAAGATGGCAGAGGAGTAGGAGACCTAGATTTCGTCTCCTCTCAGGAATTCAGCTGGATAGGGATCAAACCATTCTGAACACCTACAAACTCAACAGGAGATCAAAGAAAAGAATAGCAACAACTCTCTGAACAGAAAAGCGACCACTTTCTGGAAGGTAGGACGTGCGGAGAAGTGAATCCGAGGCGATATTCGGGAGGATAGACGGCAGGGGAGGGGCCTCCATCAGCCGCTTCTGGCAAGTGATAGAGCCACGGAGCACAAAATCGGAACTTTTAGAAGTCTGCTCCGCTGAGGGACGTGACTCTGGTGGCTAAGTGGGGGGTGGAACCCTTGTGGGACACTGTGGTCTCAGGACCCTCGGGGTCACAGAAAGACCGGGGGTGCCTGAGTGTGGCAGAGCTCCCAGGTATCGGAGCAGGGAAGCCGGCTGCAGAGACGGAGCCCAGGCGCGGGCTCTCAGTTCGGGGTTGCTATAAACCGTGATCCGCGGCACAGTCAGGCCACTGCTCCTCCAGCAGGGACCCAACAAGCGGCAGATCCGGGGAGACTCACCTTCTTCCCCCGGGAGGAGAGGTGCGGGAGCGCACCGCGGGGATCTGCTGGGTTTGGAGACTCCACCCGGGGTCGGGTGCCAGATAGAAAGGCGCGGTCACAGGCCGGGTGAGCGCGGAGTGCGGCCGGAGACCGGGGAGACGGGAGTGACTGACTGCTTTTCTCTGGGGGCTCGCTGAGGAGCGGGACCCCGAGTTCTCGGCTCCTCCGGGGCCGAGACTGGGAGGCTGCCATTTTCACTCTTGGCCTCCAAAGCTGTACGGAAAGCTTGCAGGGAACAAAAGCTCCGGAGAGCAAACCCGAGCAGATTACTTAGCCCGGACCGGCAAGGGCGGGGCAATTCCGCCTCCGGCAAAGACATTTGGGAACCACGGCAACAGGCTCCTCCCCCAGAAGATCAGCGAGAACAGCCAGCCAAGACCAGGTTTACCGATCAATGAGAACGGCAGAACTCCAGCGCTAGGGGAATACTGCACATAGAATCCATGGCTTTTTTACCATGATTCTTTAGTCTTTCAAAGTTAATTATTTTTTTTAACTGTCTTTTTTTCTTTTTTTTTTCTTTTTTTTGAATTTTTCTTTTTCCCTTTTTCAACCAACATCTTATCAATCCCTTTTTTAAAAAAAAAAACATTTTTATTTTTCATTTTTAGAGTCATATTCTATCCCTTCATAGTAGTTACCCGTATTTTTGGCATATATATATAAGTTGTTCTCTCTTTAAAATTTTGAGATAGTTTCTTCTAACAGATCAAAATATACTCTAAATCTCTAGTGTATGGTTTTTTTCTACTCCCCTGCCTGATCACATTCTCTCCCTTTTTTTTTTTTAAATCCTCTTCTTTCTTTTTTCAAACAACTTATCAAATCCTTTTATAAAATTTTTTATAATTTCCATCTTTACAGTCATATTCCATCCCTTCATCATATCAACCCTTATTTTTGTACATATATAAGTTTTTCTTTCTTTAAAACTTTGGGAGGCACTTTCTTTTAACAGACCAAAATACACCCAAAATCTAGTGTGTGGCACTGATCTATAAACCAGCCTGATCATATTTGATCACATTCTGTTTTTGTTTTGTTTTGTTTTGTTCTGTTTTTGTTTGTTTTTATCTTTACCTTTATCTTTTTCTTTTTTCTTTTTTTCCTTTTTTTTCTTTTTTCTCTCTTTCCCTTTCTTTTCCCACTGCTTCAGGTCTTTTCTGATTTGTTTAGAGTATATTTTCTGGGGACATTGTTACCCTGCTAGCATTCTGTTCTCTCATTAATCTATTCTCCTCTGCACAAAATGACAAGACGGAAAAAATCACCTCAACAAAAAGAACAAGAGGTAGTACCGACTGCCAGGGACCTACTCAATACGGACATTAGTATGATGTCAGATCTAGAGTTCAGAATCATCACTTTAAAGATACTAGCTAGGCTTGAAAGAAGCATGGAAGTTATTAGAGAAACCCTTTCTGGAGAAGTAAAAGAACTAAAATCGAACCAAGTAGAAATCAAAAAGGCTATTAATGAGGTGCAATCAAATATGGGGGCGCTAGCTGCTAGGATAAATGAGGCAGAAGAAAGAATCAGTGAGATAGAAGACCAAATGATGGAAAATAAAGAAGCTGAGAAAAAGAGAGATAACCAACTACTGGATCACGAGGGCAGAATTCGAGAGATAAACGATACCATAAGATGAAACAACATTAGAATAATTGGGATCCCAGAAGAAGAAGAAAGAGAGAGAGGGGCAGAAGGTATAATGGAGCAAATTATAGCAGAGAACTTCCCTAATTTGGGGAAGGAAACAGGCATCAAAATCCAGGAAGCACAGAGAACCCCTCTCAAAATCAATAAAAATAGGTCAACACCCCGGCATCTAATAGTAAAACTTACGAGTCTCAGAGACAAAGAGAAAATCCTGAAAGCAGCTTGAGAGAAGAGATATGTAACCTACAGGGGCACCTGGGTGGCTCAGTTGGTTAAGCGACTGCCTTCGGCTCAGGTCATGATCCTGGAGTCCCGGGATCGAGTCCCACATCGGGCTCCCTGCTCGGCGGGGAGTCTGCTTCTCCCTCTGACCCTCCGCCCCCCATGTGCTCTCTCTCTCTCATTCTCTCTCTCTCAAATAAAATAAATAAAATTAAAAAAAAAAAAAAAAGATATGTAACCTACAATGGTAGAAACATTAGATTGGCAACAGACTTATCCACAGAGACCTGGCAGGCCAGAAAGGACTGGCAGGACATATTCAGAGCACTAAATGAGAAAAATATGCAGCCAAGAATACTATATCCAGCTAGGCTGTCATTGAAAATTGAAGGAGAGATAAAAAGCTTCCAGGACAAACAAAAAATTAAGGAATTTGCAAACACGAAACCAGCCCTACAAGAAATATTGAAAGGGGTCCTCTAAGCAAAGAGAGAGCCTAAAAGCAACATAGACCAGAAAGGAACACAAACAATATACAGTAACAGTCACTTTACAGGCAATACAATGGCACTAAATTCCTATCTTTCAATAGTTACCCTGAATGTAAATGGGCTAAATGCCCCAATCAAAAGACACAGGCTATCAGATTGGATTAAAAAACAAGACCCATCGATATGCTGTCTGCAAGAGATTCATTTTAGACCCAAAGACACCCCCAGATTGAAAGTGAGGGGGTGGAAAACCATTTACCATGCTAATGGACACCAAAAGAAAGCTGGGGTGGCAATCCTTATATCAGACAAATTAGATTTTAAACCAAAGACTGTAATAAGAGATGAGGAAGGACACTATATCATACTTAAAGGGTCTATCCAACAAGAAGATCTAACAATTGTAAATATCTATGCCCCTAACATGGGAGCAGCCAATTATATAAGGCAATTAATAACAAAAGCAAAGAAACACATTGACAACAATACAATAATAGTGGGGGGCTTTAACATCCCCCTCACTGAAATGGACAGATCATCTAAGCAAAAGATCAACAAGGAAATAAAGACTTTAAATGACACACTGGACCAAATGGACTTCACAGACATATTCAGAACATTCCATCCCAAAGCAACAGAATACACATTCTTCTCTAGTGCCCATGGAACATTCTCCAGAATAGATCACATCCTAGGTCATAAATCAGGTCTCAACCGGTACCAAAAGATTGGGATTATCCCCTGCATATTTTTGGACCACAATGCTTTGAAACTAGAACTCAATCACAAGAGGAAATTTGGAAAGAACTCAAATACATGGAGGCTAAAGAGCATCCTACTGAAGAATGAATGGGTCAACCAGGAAATTAAAGAAGAATTAAAAAAATTCATGGAAACCAATGAAAATGAAAACACAACTCTTCAAAATCTTTGGGATACAGCAAAGGCAGTCCTAAGAGGAAAATATATAGCAATACAAGCCTTTCTCAAGAAACAAGAAAGGTCTCAAGTACACAACCTAACCCTACACCTAAAGGAGCTGGAGAAAGAACAGCAAATAAAGCCTAAACCCAGCAGGAGAAGAGAAATAATAAAGATCAGAGCAGAAATCAATGAAATAGAAACCAAAAGAACAGTAGAACAAATCAACGAAACTAGGAGCTGGTTCTTTGAAAGAATTAACAAGATTGATAAACCCCTGGCCAGACTTATCAAAAAGAAAAGAGAAATGACCCAAATCAACAAAATCATGAATGAAAGAGGAGACATCACAACCAACACCAAAGAAATACAAACAATTATAAGAACATATTATGAGCAACTCTATGCCAGCAAATTAGATAACCTGGAAGAAATGGATGCATTCCTAGAGATGTATCAACTACCAAAACTGAACCAGGAAGAAATAGAAAACCTGAACAGACCTATAACCACTAAGGAAATAGAAGCAGTCATCAAAAATCTCCCAAAACACAAAAGCCCAGGGCCAGATGGCTTCCCAGGGGAATTCTACCAAACATTTCAAGAAGAATTAATACCTATCCTTCTGAAACTGTTCCAAAAAATAGAAATGGAAGGAAAACTTCCAAACTCATTTTATGAGGCCAGCATTACCTTGATCCCAAAACCAGACAAAGACCCCATCAAAAAGGAGAATTACAGACCAATATCCCTGATGAACATGGATGCAAAAATTCTCACCAAAATACTAGCCAATAGGATCCAACAGTACATTAAAAGGATTATTCACCACGACCAAGTCGGATTTATCCCTGGGCTGCAAGGTTGGTTCAACATCCGCAAATCAATCAACGTGATACAATACATTAACAAAAGAAAGAACAAGAATCATATGATCCTCTCAATAGATGCAGAAAAAGCATTTGACAAAGTACAGCATCCTTTCTTGATCAAAACTCTTCAGAGTATAGGCATAGAGGGTACATACCTCAATATCATAAAAGCCATCTATGAAAAACCTACAGCGAATATCATTCTCAATGGGGAAAAACTGAGAGCTTTCCCCCTAAGGTCAGGAACGCGGCAGGGATGTCCACTATCACCACTGCTATTCAACATAGTACTAGAAGTCCTAGCCACAGCAATCAGACAACAAAAAAAAATCAAAGGCATCCAAATTGGCAAAGAAGAAGTCAAACTCTCACACTTTGCAGATGATATGATACTTTATGTGGAAAATCCCAAAGACTCCACCCCAAAACTGCTAGAACTCATACAGGAATTCAGTAAAGTGGCAGGATATAAAATCAATGCACAGAAGTCAGTGGCATTCCTATACACCAACAACAAGACAGAAGAAAGAGAAATTAAGGAGTCGATCTCATTTACAATTGCACCCAAAACCATAAGATACCTAGGAATAAATCTAACCAAAGAGACAAAGGATCTGTACTCAGAAAACTATAAAATACTCATGAAAGAAATTGAGGAAAGACACAAAGAAATGGAAAAACGTTCCATGCTCATGGATTGGAAGAACAAATATTGTGAAGATGTCAATGCTACCTAGAGCAATCTACACATTCAATGCAATCCCCATCAAAATACCATCCACTTTCTTCAAAGAAATGGAACAAATAATCCTAAAATTTGTATGGAACCAGAAAAGACCCCGCATAGCCAGAGGAATGTTGAAAAAGAAAAGCAAAGCTGGCGGCATCACAATTCCGGACTTCCAGCTCTACTACAAAGCTGTCATCATCAAGACAGTATGGTACTGGCACAAAAACAGACACATAGATCAATGGAACAGAATAGAGAGCCCAGAAATGGACCCTCAACTCTATGGTCAACTAATCTTTGACAAAGCAGGAAAGAATGTCCAATGGAAAAAAGACAGTCTCTTCAACAAATGGTGTTGGGAAAATTGGACAGCCACATGCAGAAGAATGAAACTGGACCATTTCCTTACACCACACACAAAAATAGACTCCAAATGGTTGAAAGACCTCAATGTGAGACAGGAGTCCATCAAAATCCTAAAGGAGAACTACAGGCAGCAACCTCTTCGACCTCAGCCGCAGCAACTTCTTCCTAGAAACATCGCCAAAGGCAAGGGAAGCAAGGGCAAAAATGAACTATTGGGACTTCATCAAGATAAAAAGCTTTTGCAAAGCAAAGGAAACAGTCAACAAAACCAAAAGACAACTGACAGAATGGGAGAAGATATTTGCAAATGACATATCAGATAAAGGGCTAGTATCCAAAATCTATAAAGGACTCATCAAACTCAACACCAAAAGAACAAAGAATCCAATCAAGAAATGGGCAGAAGACATGAACAGACATTTTTCCAAAGAAGACATCCAAACGGCCAACAGACACATGAAAAAGTGTTCAATATCGCTCGGCATCAGGGAAATGCAAATCAAAACCTCAATGAGATACCACCTCACACCAGTCAGAATGGCTAAAATTAATAAGTCAGGAAATGACAGATGTTGGCGGGGATGCGGAGAAAGGGGAACCCTCCTACACTGTTGGTGGGAATGCAAGCTGGTGCAGCCACTCTGGAAAACAGTATGGAGGTTCCTCAAAAAGTTGAAAATAGAGCTACCATATGATCCAGCAATTGCACTACTGGGTATTTACCCCAAAGATACAAAAGTAGGGACCTGAAAGGGTACGTGCACCCCGATGTTTATAGCAGCAATGTCCACAATAGCCAAACTGTGGAAAGAGCCAAGATGTCCATCAACAGATGAATGGATAAAGAAGAGGTGGTATATATATACAATGGAATATTATGCAGCCATCAAAAGGAATGAGATCTTGCCATTTGCAACGACGTGGATGGAACTGGAGGGTATTATGCTGAGCGAAATAAGTCAATCAGAGAAAGACATGTATCATATGACCTCACTGATATGAGGAATTCTTAATCTCAGGAAACAAACTGAGTGTTGCTGGAGTGGGGGGTGGGGTGGGAGGGATGGGGTGACTGGGTGATGGACACTGGGGAGGGTATGTGCTCTGGTAAGCGCTGTGAATTGTGCAAGACTGTTGAATCTCAGATCTGTACCTCTGAAACAAATAATGCAATGTATGTTAAGAAAGAAAAAAAGAAGAATGTAGCAGGAGGGGAAGAATGAAGGGGGGGAAATCGGAGGGGGAGAAGAACCATGAGAGACGATGGACTCTGAAAAACAAACTGAGGGTTCTAGAGGGGAGAGGGGTGGGAGGATGGGTTAGCCTGGTGATGGGTATTGAGGAAGGCACGTTCTGCAT
This sequence comes from Phoca vitulina, assembly GCF_004348235.1. NCBI lineage: Eukaryota > Metazoa > Chordata > Mammalia > Carnivora > Phocidae > Phoca > Phoca vitulina. Next base: position 30,439,435 of record NW_022589709.1, read on the forward strand.
GGAGCACTGGGTGTTATGTACAAACAATGAATCATGGAACACTATATCTAAAACTAATGATGTAATGTATGGGGATTAACATAACAATAAAAAAATTTAAAAAAATGTCTATAGTGACGTGCAATACATTAGGAAAGACATCTAGGCACACACACACACACACACACACACACACACACACACGTATATTCCAAGAAACAGGTTTTAGAATTATTTAAATATACAAGGATAAAATAATTCAATGCTCCCAATCCATAATATCTTGGAATATATTTCAAATGATTCAGATATTTGTTTAAAACTGACAAAATGAAATAACATGCTACAAACTTTAATATGCTACCTTGTCCTGAACAACCAATTTGTAAAATTATTAACTAAAATTATGGGGAAGTTTCAGTATTAGTAAACGTCCTAGGCTATGGCACAAAAATAACTCCAGCCATGATGTTTTATTTGGAAGATTCTGAATCACTCACATACACACCCATGTGCACACAAACACACACACAGAAGAAAGAAGAAAGGCTTTGGGGTTTGCTCAACTTGGGATTGATGTAAATTGTCTTGTTCCTCTTGCTGGAGCAGCCTTGATAGAAATATCACTGAGAGCAAGTTGTTCAATCTTTCCTCCCTTTGAATACCACAGGATAAATGGCAACGTCATTAAAGTATCCAGAGAGTATTCGACATTTCTCAGTACCTGAAGTGGGATGTTGTGGCTAGCTCCTTTCTGAACTTTTGATTCATACTATATCAGCAAATCTAATGCAGAAAAGCATGTAAAGTGTATATCTGAGTTAGGATAACATAGAAATTTAAAAATATATGCCAAAAATTTGCCTCAATGTATATAATTTTTCCTCTTTATATAAACTGGTAGACACCAATGATCAAAGATTAAGACAGATTTTGGCATAATCTTTAAATAATTGAAATATAATTATAAATTATTCTTTCCATAGGGTTTTTTTCTGCTTCAAATCCTATTATTAGCTTATGGACTGTTTTTCTTTTTCTTAGGAGCACACATAAAGCCTTTAGTTCTCATAGTAACTTGGTCTGCCTTACTACTATATGGGAATAGAAAGCTCCAAGTATAAAGTTTAAAGATAAGAATGAAGGCATCTGAGGTTCTATAGTAATAAGACTGGACTCTTGGAGATGTACTATAAATCACCCTCCTAACTACTGTAACTTGTGTTAATATCTTTCAAAACAAATCACAAATTTGTACCAATTATGAAATTGTATATACATTTCTTCAGTGTTAAATAGTCTTTACAGTCTGGAAGGGTATAAAATAATTTTTTGTATATTCAAATGCAAAAATATCAACATGCAGCATCGAATAATAACAGAAAAAGAGCTTCAAATTTTAACAAACAAATCATTAAATTACAGTGACATGAGATTCAGAGCTAAATGCTCTTGCTGTGTCATCTACTAGCAAACTAGGATAATGCTTTTCAGTCTGCCTACATCTTTGTCCAAATTAAAAAAAAAAAAAGTGTTTGTATCAGATACTGAAAAAAAAAGGGATACCTATGCATCACATGGGCTCCATGTTGGGGGGAAGGCAGTAAAACGTGATAGAATTGTCAAGCTTTCAGAGGCTACCAAGCCCTAGTGACCTAGCCCTGAAGGCAAACTTTTTTGTACAGCTTTTGTGATACTCAGCATCATCTTAATGTTGATGTAGATTTGGAGTCTAAATGACTAATAATACAAGAATAGAAAAACTAGGACTGAAGAATGATTTGTCATAAAGGGAAAACATACTTATTTTCATTTGGGGAAAGTACTGTTCATGCTAAGTTGTCATATGGTATTAGAATGCTTAATTATGCCATTTGACAGATGAATTTTAAGAGTTAAATTTTTTCACAATGTAAGAAGTTATATGTAAAAAAATTCGTTTTTCTGTATTCCTAAATGATTTCAGTTGTCTGACCATAAATATTAAATAATTAGAAAATCATTGGTAGAGACAAATGGAAAATATGAATATGAAATTATACACTAATGAGCTTTCTGCATATTATCATCTTGTTAATAACATGTTACAAAATTTATCAGTTTGTTAGGACTCACCGCAGTAAGAGATAGCACCATGTTGGCAATATTATCTAGTATTATCTCAGAAGGGAGAAATGAGAGGAGAATTTCATAGGGTTGGGGCCTGGGATTAAGTGGTATGAAGTGGATCTCTTCAAAGTATGAACTTGACTGGGATTGGGTAAAGTTTGTAAATAATAGTTGAGTATTGGTAGTCATAGCAAGCGCAGTTCCTGTAGTGATAAACAGTTGTTTGATAAACAAGCTGTTTCCTCGAGTTGGCCATTGCCCCAAATAAATTGATCTAAATGGATTTCCAGAAGTAGAGAATGAAGTTATATAGTTTACAGTTTTATCTGTAAAGGTTTTTTTAAAGCAAATGATCATAGTTCTTAAGTGGTCCATTTCCCAACACAAATAAATTTTTTCAAAGATAATTATGATTATATAACTAACCATAAAAAAGGAACTATCCATATATTTATTTAAAATATTACATTTCTATAATAGAGAAAATTTATATTATTTCCTGAAAGTATTATTTTATAAAAAATGTCTGAGAAAGTAAAGTTAGCAATAATCCAAATAACATCTTTTTTTATAGACAATTTCATCATATGCGTTCCTAATAATAATTGATGCAAACATGTTAGTTTTAGGAAACTTGTTTTATGCCTCTCTTAACTGTTAATTCTAGGCAAATATGCCTCTCTGCCCTCTTAATTGTTAAGAAACATCCTTCATGGTTTCTTGCACATATAATTATGATAATTACCTCTGTTTCAGGGACAAAAGAAAATACTGTATTTAAATATTAAAAGTTGCTTCAGGCACAAAAATAGATACTAGATCAATGAAACAGAATAGAGACTACAGAAATAAACCTACAATTATATGGTCAATTAATCTATGACAAACGAGGCAAGAATATACAATGGGCAAAATACAGTCTCTTCAATAAATGATGCTTGGAAAACTGCACAGCTACATGTAAAAAATGAAACTGGACCCACTAACACCATACACAAAAATAAACTCAAAATGGACTAAAGACCTAAATGTGAGACCTGAAACCATAAAAATCCTAGAAGAGAGAACAGGCAGTAATTTCTCTGACAATGGCCATATAAACATTTTTGTAAATGTCTTCTAATATGAGGGAAACAAAAGCAAAAATAAACTATTGAGATGACATCAAAATAAAAAGCTATTGCATAACAAAACAAACAGCAAAACATCAACAAAACAAAAAGACAACCTACTAAATGGGAGGAGGTAATTGCAAATGATATATCTGATAAGGGGTTAATATCCAAAATACATAAAAACATATAGAATTCAACACCAAAAACCAAACAATCCAATTAAAAAATGGGCAGAGGACCTGAATAGACATTTTTCCAAAGAAGACATACAGATGGCCAATGGACACATGAACAGATGCTCATCATCAGGGAAATTCAAGTCAAAACCACAACGGGATATCACCTCACACCTGTCAGAATGGCTATAATCAAAATGACAAGAAATAGTAAGTGTTGGTGAAGATGTGGAGAAAAAGGAACCCTCATACACTATAGGCAGGAATGTAAGTTGGAACAGCCATTGTGGAAAACAGTATGGAGGTAACTCATAAAATTAAAAATAGACATATCATATGATCCAATAATTCCACTACTGGGTATTTATCCAAAGAAAATGAAAACACTAATTTGAAAAGATTTATGCACCCCTGTTTTTTTCAGCATTATTTACAAGAGCCAAGATATGGAAACCACCTAAGTGTCCATCAATAGATGAATGGATGAAGAAATGTGGCATATAGATATAGATACATAATGGAAATTACACAACTACAAAAAAGAAACAGATTGTGCCATTTGAGATAACATGGATGGATGTAGAGGGTATTATTCTAAGTGAAATAAATCAGATTGAAAAAGACAAAGACCATATGATTCCACTTATAAGTGTAATCTAAAAAAACAACAACAACAACAAATGAACAAACAAACATAAAGCAGAACTACAGGTATAAATAGAGAACAAACTGATGGTTGCCAGAGGGGAGGGGTGTAGGGAGGTGGGCAAAATGAGCAAAGATAAAGGCTTCCAGTTATGGAATGAATACGTCCCAGGAATAAAAGGCACAGCATAAGGACTATAGTCAAAGATACTGTAATAGCAATGTAACAGGACAGATGGTAGCTTTACTGGTGGTGGACACAGCATAATGTATAAACTTGTCAAATCACTAAGTTATACACCTGAAACTAATGTAACATTGTGTGTCAAATAAAAAAAAAAGTATTTATTTTTTTTTTTAATTTTAAAGCTTCTTTGAATGCAATTCCTCGTAAACATCCACAAATTTTATTGTCAACAGTAATTTGTCTTCCTATATAGCTGAGTATTTTGCTAAAATAATGTTTTCAAATGGGTTAATTTTGACTAGGAGTTGGAAAATTCGGGAACTAGTAATGGATAAAGGAGGTTTATTTCTAGTTTTCTAGCTTCTACTTTTGCTGAAGTTTGTACAAATGTGTAGCACAAGCAATCTATTTCTATTTAACAGTGTTTTGTTGTATTATATGCAGATATTTGATTATTTTTATCACTGTTTATATAGTAAAGTCGTATAGGACAAGATGATATTATAATTAATATTAGTTAAAGATAAGGGAATTAGAAATTAATAGCTACAGGAAAACAGGAAAATAAATATTTTGATGTGTGAATTTTTCAAAATTCTACTTGTGTATCCCCTAAAAGATTTTTGAAAAATCTACCCTCTCTCATTCACTCCCTTTAAACAATAGGCATAAACTCTTCTTTAAGAGTTAGATATTATTCTTTATTCCTTTTTATATCTGAATTATTTTCATTCTAATTCCTATGTAAAAATTCTATACTAATATTGTAATTATACAATTAAAAATCTAAGATTTGTAACCGTATCACAATTCCCTATAAAATATGCATATAAATTGAAATTAAATGTCTTCTTTATTATTTATTAAGATCATAGACTGTTAAACAACTTATTCTGGATTGAATTAATCCAGAATCCCTAAGATTTTAGGGTTGGCAAAGGTGTGATGAAATCCCCTGAAGTTGGTATTGATAAAATTGCAGAAACTTCCTACCTCTTGGCAGCTTGGTGGGGTAGGTAGTGACTTCTAATGTTGCTGGCCTGCTCACAATAACTTTATCCACTCATATCGTGTCTACTGAGTACACTGAGGCAGTTCTCTGCAACTAAGGCAGTCCCTGAAAGGGCTGACAACTGAGGTTTATTGACTAGCACTCCTATTAGCTGGGCAACTAGCTGATAGTAGCTAAATGTATAGATCTCTTACTATGCTTCAGATACTATTCATATATATTGCATTTATTCATTCACTTAATTAACAAAACTACTTTGGAGGCTCAAATTTATAAATGAAGGAACCAAGGCACAGAGAAATTATGTTTTTTCCATTAAATCTAAATAACACGACAGAACCTGGTTATAAACTTACCGCTTTCGTTCTGAAAGCCTGGCTCTTAACTACTATAATATTTGGTCTCTCATAATCACACGAATGTTACACCTTCCCTAGTTCACAATATGTAAAGGTCATGTTATCTCTAGAAATTTTATAATATAATTATTGACTGCTGAGAGTTTTGCAGTGTGTGTCTTGTAAAATTTTCTGATTACAAACACCAACAGGAGGGGACATCATAATATTTCATGACTCTGAGCACATCTTTGTGAAAGAAGTTTTATCATCATCATCATCATCATCTCTAAGACACACATGAAAAAAATCGAGACCCAGGAAAAAGAAATAATTCGTTAAAGGCAAAGAGAGAAGTAAGACCTTTTATCAGGTCTTTACTTCAAATCTCTTTGCTATGTTAATGTGCTCCTTCTTTTCTTTTAACAAATTCATTGGCAGAGAGCCTAATCATCCCAGTCCAGTATTAGGTGAGGCGCCAGCACAATTACTCAATACTTCACGTGAAGAAAAAATGTCGAGGCCATTTTAGAAAACAAAGGGGTGACATGTCTGTGCCCAAATTGCTGGGTGGAGCATATGACTGGGGGGTAACAGACAAGATGAATAGAAGGTGTATGGATTGTAATATGTAAGCAATTTTCTGTATCTATCTGAATTCAGGTACACCTGGTTTGGATGGCTTTAGGCTACGTTTTTTTTTCCTTACAAGTGGTGAATGGATAGAGCAAAAATGTATATCTTACCCTGGATGCATTATAATAGGTTGACACCTGAGAATCTGAATTACAGTTTAACTGTTTAAAAAACTAAATTCTCTATAGTGATGACATCTCTCCTTTTCATTACATTTCTCTTTCAGCTCTTAAAGCGGAAGTACAAGAGGGAGAAATGAAAAAGGAAAAAATCTAAACTAAAAAGTGATCATTATGAAATCAAATCCCTATATTCACAATAAGGTGGAAGTTTCTAGTACCAATTTCCTGCTCAGAAGGCAAAGAATGTAAGAATGGAGTGAGAGCAGGGGCGCCTGCCTGGGTGGCTCAGTCGTTAAGCGTCTGCCTTCAGCTCAGGTCATGATCCCAGGGTCCTGGGATCGAGCCCCCCATCGGGCTCCCTGCTCAGTGGGAAGCCTGCTTCTCCCTCTCCCGCTCTCCCTGCTTGTGTTCCCTCTCTCGCTGTGTCTCTCTGTCAAATAAATAAAATCTTTAAAAAAAAAAAAAAAAAGAATGTAGTGAGAGCAAAGTAATTATTTCTACCTAGATACCCTTAAGGTAAGTACTTTATACAACAGGCACACACACACACACATATATATATATATACACACACACATACATACACATATATATATAATCCTATTTATTATTATTATTACCTGATAAATTACTTACGAGAAAACTAAACCTCAATCCCAAAGGATCTTCCCTTGTTATAAGTAGAACCTGCATTTTTATCGTTCAAAAGAGGAGTATTGAGGGCGTGTTCAAATTAAGCATTATATTATAGATAAAATAAGCCAACAACCTACTGCCATGATTCATCAGATTGTATAAGGAAGAGAAACAATGAGGAAAGAAGAATTTCAGTCTTTCCAATAGTTTAAGATGGGTGAATATAGGCATAGCCTTTGTGTTGTCCATACACTATCTTATTTCTTACCTCCCAAGTGACAAAGAGAAGCTAATTTTATCATGTGAGATCTTTTCGTGCAGTCCTTATTTTTCTGACCCATATTTTAAGCTTTAAGGTAGAAATCAATCTCAGAGATGAAACTGAGATAGTCACCTGAGATAAAAGTTAGCCAGAATCCCAGAGGTTTAGTGTTTTTAGTTTAGACATTAAAAGCTTAGCTACACACTAGGGGATGCGTGCGATATTACAGCTCCTACTATGACAAAAATGTCTAGCTGCCCTACCTGTAGCCTAGCCTCTTCTGAAAAACAGCTGCAATCACCCACCAGTGATTAGCAAAAGACAAAATGAGAGCTTCAACTAAATAAACCAAAGCTTCTTTTTATTTGATTTTTTTAAAAAAGACGTTAAATATATTACATTAGAAAGCAGAGAATTGGTTAACTAAATCAGAGAAAAGAGGAAAGTATGTCAACTTGTAGGTTGTTGTATCCTTCTGTCCAGCCTTGGAGCTTGAGTTGATGAGTTGCCCTATCTGCCTAGGGTAGTACGTGGCTGCAATGTAGCTTTCCATTGATTTCAAATCACTTTAAAAACAGTGACTGACAAATCGTATTCACTGATGGCAACAAAATAAACTGAGGTAGGCCACTAATCGGTCACAGTGGTGAGGTCCACAGCAAGAGAGCAAGGCCATTTGAACCATATTTCTCTACTTATAGCCTGTTCACACTAGTTTAATTCAAAGTCAGAGTTAGCTGCCACTTGTACATAAATTTTGTATGCCAAACCTTTACTAAAGGTAAACTTTACTGAAGTGTTGTTACTAATGGTAATAAAGTATAGAATAAGTGATTTGCTTTTTTAAAACAATAAAGCACCTTCATTTAGTCAAAAAAAAAAAAAAAAAAAAAACAAAAACCAACATGACTTGACTTTACTGCTTCTACCAAGTATTATTTTCCCATTGACGTAGCTTAAGTCAAGTTGAGGAAGAATTTGGTACAGACATTTTAAAAATGTTCAAATAAAAGTATTTGGCAAACGATGTTTTGCTCTGTTAGGTGTGTTTATAAGTAGTTATTTTCTTTCATCTTCTGATTGTGCTGTATCACCAATTACAAATTCCTGCCATTATCTATTAATTTATCTTTGGCTGAAATATAATATACATTTATTGAAATGCTCACCTCCTGAGTGTAACTTTCAATCAAGTTTTGACAAATGCAAATTAAGACGGAGAATGTTTTCATCACACCAGAAAATTCTCTCATGCCCTTTCCGCCAACTAGAAGTGACAACTGATCTGATTTCTATTAACATAGATTAGTTTTGCATAATCTTGGATTCTATATTAATGAAATCATACAGTACTGTATATTCTTTTGGCTGACTGGCTCCATTCATTCACCAAAATATTCTTGAGATTCCTCCTGTCATTGCACATGTCAGTAATTTGTTTCTTTTTTATTACTGGGGAATAATCAAACACAGTGTGTCAATCCATTTTCCTGTTGATGAATATTGGGATTATTTTCAGATTTCTGTCGATTTGTTTTGCTATTATGAATAAAGCTGTTATGAATATTCTTTTCAAGGTTCTTGAGGACATTCATTTTTATTTATCTTAAATTTAAAAACCTCAGCACAGAACTGCTGGATCATACAGGGTTATGTTTAATTAAAGAAAATGACAGTTTTCCAAAGGGGTTATACCACATTTATATTTCTCCAACAACACATGAGAGTTTTGCTAGTTCCATATCCTCTTCAACTTTTAATATTTTTGTATTTTCACTTTCTTTTTTCATTTATTTGTATTTCATAGTGGATTAATTTTCATTTTATAGGCGATTGATATGAAGCACTTTTACAGGTGCTTAGTAGACCCTTATATATTTTCCTTCTCAAGTGTCGTTTCAGATAGTTTGCACATTCTTCTATTGGTTTTTTTTTTTAAATACAGATTTGTAATACTTTTTTATATGGATACAAGTCTTTTGTCACATACATGTGTTACAGATATTTTCTCCCAGTATGTCTTAACTATATATGTTTCCAATCACATCTTCTTTTTTTTTTTTTAAAGATTTTATTTGATGGGGTGCCTGGGTGGCTCAGTCGGTTAAACGTCTGCCTTCAGCTCAGGTCATGATTCCAGGGTCCTGGGATCAAGCCCCACCTCGGGCTCCCTGCTCAGTGGGGAACCTGCTTCTCCCTCTCCTCCCCGCTTGTGCTGTCTCTCGCTGTCTCTGTCACTATCTGTCTCTCTCTCAAATAAATAAATAAAATCTTAAAAAAAAAGATTTTATTTATTTGAGAGAGAGACAGTGAGAGAGCATGAGCAGGGGTGGGGAGGGGCAAAGAGAAAGGGAGAAGCAGACTCCCCACTGAGTGGGAAGCCTGATACAGGTCTCCATCCCAGGACCCCAATTTCATGACCTGAGCTGAAGTCAGACACTTAACCGTCTGAACCACCCAGGTGCCCCTCCAATTACATCTTTTGATGAGCTGAAAATGTCATTATATTGATGTACACCGTATCAAATTTTCTTTTGTTTTATGGCTCTTCCTTTCTGTGTTCTAAGAAATATTGGTCTATCCTACACTTGCAAAAGATACTCTAAGTTTTCTTCCAGAATCTTAATAGTTTTCCATTAAAGACTATTATCAAATTGATTTTTGTGCATATGTCTTTGTGCTTATGGGCAAGTCTTTGAACATACCCTATGCTTTCCAATTTCTATTTCTTCATTTATTCTATACCCTCCTCTTATAGTGAAGTACTTGCTCCTTAATTCTTTAAAGTTTATTTCATAGTCCCCTCCCCTTCCATATATATTTTCCCAACTTCTTAGATTAAAATTCCTTCTTTAAAATTTCTAAATATTTAGTATTTTGGAATCTATCATAAATAGTATTTACATTTCATTTTTAAATTTTCCATTGCTGATATATAGATATACAATTGATCTTTGAATAGTCTCTTGGTATTCTGGTATTCTATAGCATTGTTAAGTTCACTTATTAGTTCTAATAGATATTTTGGTAAGTTCTTCAAGATTGCCTATAATCAAAAACATATCCTCTGCAACTAGAGTCAGTTTTTCTTCTTTCTTCCTAATCTTAATGCCTGTTATTCCTTTCTAATGTCTTATTGCAATGGCTACCATTCCCAGTACAGTGATAAGTAGAAGTGATAAGAAAAGACATTGTCTTATTCCTCATATTATAGTTGACCCTTGAACAACACATACTTGAACTGCACAGGTCCACTTCTATGCATATATTTTTTTGTTCATACGGTATAGTACTGTAAATGTATTTTTTCTCCCTTATAATTTTTTAAAAGATTTTATTTACTTATTTGAGAGAGAGACACATGAGCAGGGGGGGCAGCAGAGGGAGAAGGAGAACCAGGCTCCACACTGAGCAGGGAGCCGGGCATGGGGCTCAATCCCAGGACCCTGGGATTATGACCTGAGCTGAAGGCAGCCAAGCTCGACTGACTGAGCCACCCAGGCGCCCCATCTCTCTTATATTTTCTTTTCTCTCTCTTTTTTTTTTTTATGATTTTATTTATTTATTTGAGAGAGAGAGAGAAAGAGCACAAGCAGGAGGGGGGAGGGAGAAGCAGACTCCCCGATGAGCAGGGAGCCTGACTGGGATTCTATCCCAGGACCCTGGTATCACGACCTGAGCCAAAGGCAGACACTTAACAGACTCAGTCACCCAGGCGCCCCTCTTATATTTTTCTTAATAACATTTTCTTTTCTCTAGTTTATATTATTGTATGAATACAATGTATACTACATATACAAAATATGTATTAATTGTTAATGCTGTCAGTAAGGGTTCTGGGCAATGGTAGACTCTTAGTAGTTATGCTTTGCGGGAGTCAAAAGTTATACATGGATTTTAGACTATGCAGGGCTGTCAGCACATCTCACTACCATATTGTTCAAGGTCAACTGTGTAAGTACTTGATTTTTCACTATTAGATATACTAGCTGTAGTTTTTTTCATTGATTCACTTAATTAAGTTGAGGAACTTCTATTCTCAGCTTGCTAAGAGTTTGCCTTATTTTTTTTAATCATAAGTAGTTGTTTTATTTTGTCAAAAAGTTTTCTGTTTTTATTAGAATCATCATTTTTTTCTCCTTGAACTCCTTAATGTGGTAAATTGCAATTAAAATTAATTTTCCGGGATGCCTGGGTGGCTCAAGTTTAAGCGGCTGCCTTCGGTCCGGGTCATGATCCCAGGGTCCTGGGATCGAGTCCCTCATCAGGCTCCTTGCTCAGCAGGGAGCCTGCTTCTCCCTCTCTCTCCCGCTGCTTGTGCTCTCTCTGTCAAATAAACAAAAATCTTAAAAAAAAATTAAAAAATTAAATTAATTTTCCTAGGTAAAACCTTCTTTTTATTCCTAAAATAAACTCTACTTGCTCATGGTATTATATTTATTATATATTGCTTGACTTTATTTAATGATATTATATGAGGATATTTATTAAACTATGACTTTTTAAAAAATATTTATTTATTTATTTGAGAGAGAGAGAGAGAGAGAGAGAGAGAGCATGAGCAGTGGGAGGGGTCTGAGGGAGGGAGACAATCTCAAGCAGACTCCCCAGTGAGCATGGAGCCTAGATGTAGGGCTTGATCTCATGACCCTGAGATTATTACCTGAGCCAAAATCAAAAGTTGGACACTTAAATGACGAGCCACCTAGTCACCCTTATTAAACTATGACATTTTTAATCCAGGAAATTCAGAAGGAAACTGTTTATGAGGCAATATTGGTCAAAGGACCAAGTGTGAATATTGTATTATTATATTCATAAGATTATGTATATATAATGTGTGTATATATATATAATATGTATATAAAATATCACTTAATATAAAATATCACTTAATATTCTTTATAATAGAGGTAATAGGACTTGTAGGTTTTTAACTCCAATGGGACATTGTTTTAGTTCTAGGTTTTTGATGTTAAATATCAGTTAACCTGGATTCAATGAGCCTGTATTCTACATTTTAATATAAAGGTCATTTCTGATTAATGGCCAATTGAGCAAAGGGTTAGTGATTTACATTGTGACACATCCACAAAGTAGATATTACATAGTTATTCTAAAAAATTAGTTAAAAACATTGGTTAATATAAAAATATATCTCAGAAATATTACTAAGGTATGAAAAATAGATTACAGTAGAATAGCTATAATATTATGTCTCTTGTATAAAGAAAGAAAATAAGATTATGGATAGATATATAGATAGATAGATGTAGCAGTTTATGCAAAAAAAAAAATAAACACTGGATATCTTTGGGGCTAAAAACTGGAGACGTATAATAAGAAAGGAAACTTTTGCTTTTCACATGTACCTTCCTGGCTTAAAAAAATAATCTATACTTATAATGCATTACTTAAAGAAATTACTAAATCGTGTTATTATGGGATTTGAAATTAATAGCCATCACTGTTTCTATATGTATACGTGTATTTATGTTTTTATGTATTTATGTATTTATGTGATGTGGGGGGAGAAAGAAATGAAAATAAAAGACTATACAAAGGCAATCCCAGCTATGTCATTTTGTGGCTACAGAAAACAAAATAAACAAGCAAATGATAATTACTATGTTCTTCCACTTTGAACCAGTTAGAACAAATGACATATATTCGTTCTTTGCTATTCAACCAATCAATATAGAATATTGAATTATTTATATTGCAAATATTTGTGTAAGAACAATCTCTTCATACTATTATGAACTCTGGGGAGAACAAAAGGACACAAAAGATGGGCTGATAGCTATGGAATATATTCTTCTTCCTAGGAGCCATTACTGAACTGTTGTACAGCTTATAACAACATTGAAAAATATTTCTAATAAAATAGTTTTATGTGGCCCATAAAATGGCATTGATGCTGGCCATACTAATATTACTACCTCTAATTCCCAATCATATTTGCTAGTTTACACTGCTCCTCATATTAATAGATCAGTATAAATTTTAATTATCTTTTTTAATTTCTTCATAAATTCCTAGTAAAAACAAATTAAAGTAGAAAATGAGTAATTTTTAGTATTGGATTGCTTTAAATTATTTCAGTACTTTTGCTAGTAAGGAATTTCTTATTCCCATGAACTCAGAGAATGCATTTTAGTTTGTCCCTTGTTCCCTGATCTCAGAATACCAACATAAATATCAATATGGTAGAGAAGTAAGCTCTCCATTCACAACAAACAGTATTTGTCTTTCCTGTTATGCCTGCCTTTTAAACTGTTTTTCTTCAGGGAAAGTCATTTGGAAAATTGTGTGTGGTACATATACTTGGAATCATTCATTTGCACCTCATGATACACTCTGCACACTTCTCTCCCCATCCTGTCTTCTGCCTGGGAAGCTGAGATATATAAACCACATCAATAGGGCCTTTGTCTTCTGGCTGGGCTCAAAAATGATTGTGCCCCATCAGGAATTGAAAGAAGAGATAGTGAAGAATGAGGTCAGGGTGTTTATTCCTTTGACTCTCCCAGCATGTTTGCCTTGGGCTGGTTATTACCTTCCAACAAAGTTTACTAATCTTTCACTCTGGACGACCCTATGTAATTCTCTCTCCTTTCTCTGGTTCTGGTAACAGTCTTTCCCTTTGACTCTTGGTCTTAATTAGCATTTTGAATTACCTCCAAGTTCAGTGGGGTAAAATAACCATTTACTATATTCACGGGTTCTATGGGTCAGCTATCCAGACAGAGTGGAGCACGGTCAGGTTGGCTCTGTTTGACGATGTTTGAGGCCTCTGATGAAAATTAAAAGCCTCAGAAATAGTAAGTAACCCAGGACTGGAATTGTCTGCAGATCTGTTCTTTCTCGTGACTGGTATTTAACGCTGGTTGTCATCTGGAACTTTAGCTGTACAATGGCACACCATCATGGAGCCCTCCAAATAGCCTGGACTTCCTCATATTATGGTGACTGGATTTAAAATGTGAGTGTCCTGCTTGTGAGAGAGAGACACACATGCAGAAACAGTGACAGAGGAAGACAGAGACAGAAACTAGACAGAAGTCCTATTGTCTTTTATATTTAGCCTAAAAAGCTAGACTAGGTTCCACCTCAGAAGTCTTGTAGGTAGTCATACTTAAAATGTACATAGCAATCTGTAAATCTTTTTAGTTATGAAGTTGAATTCATTGTTGTTACCTGGAAATTAGATAGAAGACAAGTACAACCAAAATAATAGATATTTCTCATTTAATCCGAAGAATTTCTAAGGAACAAGTTAAAGAAACCTACTATTGCCCTTATTTTCAATATGTTTTGCAACTTCTGGCTGATAGTACAGGAGGGAAAATTAAAGGAAAAAATATTACAAAATACTGGACAAAATTATATGCATTTCTAGATGATACAGTTAAATATCTTGAAAGCCTAATATACAGTTCTAAAATATCCATAAAAATTAAGTATAGAAGATGTGTCTGTTTTTATAATGGCCATTTAAAAATATAAGTACCAAATATTACTTGTGTGGTAGATTAATTGCTGCAATGTCCACAATCAATGTTCTCCTTGTTTGTACATTCTTTGCAATGTGACTTTGCCGGTTCTCCCAAGAAGAGAATCAGCCATAGTGTCCACTGTTTCTTGACTCCTTGAAACTGCTCTGCCCGTGTGACTTAATTTCATTGAATGAGTATGGTAAGAAACTGACATTAGCCAGTTGAATTCTAGGCATTGAGAAGTCTTGTGCTCTCATTTATTATTTTTGAATCCAGCTTCCTTCATGAGAACATGCTAACCTCTAAGAGAGTAAGAAACTTCACCCCTGCTCACTGTCACCAAACACCCGGAAAGAGAGAGGACAAACCAAACAGCAGCTGTTGGCAGATACATGACAAGAGACACAGATACCAAAAGAAGCAGCTGAACCTAATTTAAATTATTGGCTTTCTGATTCATGAGTTGTTCTTTTTGTAACTGGTTAAATTTTCAGGTATTTTGTTAATCAACATTAGTATTTAGCTGATGCACCATTCATAAATGCTTCAAAAATATATAATATTTAATAATATTTAACATGAAATATCTGTATCCATCTATACATACATATATGTATTACACACCAAATATCTGTTGTAATTCCTATTTTATATATAGTCATATATATAAAATAAACATATATATAAATATATGACTATAAAAATTTTATTGTATATAGGATAGTTAGGAAATATATGTGTACATTTTATATATAGTTTTTATGTCTATAGTATATTCAAACTATACATACATATAATACATATAAATACATACATACATACATCTAAAATAAGATGTGAAATAATGAAAAGTAATGCTCTGCTTCTTGGTTGGGAAAATCATAAATATTTCAGTTGTTCAAAATATTCTATGATTTATATGCAGTTGCAGTCAGAATCCGAAAAGGCAATTTTGCTGTTGTGCTTTTTGTTCTTCTTTCTCCCCTTTTGAAATAGTCATTTTCTTTTGAACTCATGCCCAAGAATATCCATGAAATATTTTAAAATGAAGACAATAAAAATGAGAGATAATGGGTGGGGTAATCCTGTACTAAACAGTAAGGCTTACAAGATAATCACTATAATTTAAAAATTCAAATGTCATGGGAAAATAAAAATAAATCTGTAAAACACATTTAATTATCCATAAATAGATAATCTAAGTATATATGAAAACTATATAACAAAAGTAGACTATTCGTCAGAATAATGAGAAAAAGATAGTTTAATAACTAGGAGACCATTTCTGTCTATTTCTCTGAAAAAAAGCAAAGGAAAAAAACTTTTACCTTACTAACTCACGCTCTATCCCAATGTAAATCCAGAAAGATTAAATAATTAGAATTTTAAAATAAAAGGATAAAGACACCAGAACAAAATATAAAAAATATACACATGAAGGTACATTTCATCTTCAATTTTTAATAATATTGTTGTTGGATGTAGGCTAGTTTACTTCTATATCTAAGGTCTCTACTCAATGCCCATGTTTTCAACAAGAAATTTTCAACTTTGCCTGGTTAAATCCGGAAAACCTTCAATCCCTGCACAAGCTATGGGAATTAGTTAGCTCATAACTTCCTAAGTAGTACTTTTCTCATTGGTCATTGGTTTTCTCATCAGGCCTCGCCTGATAGAGTATAACCATACTCATGCACAGTTTAGAATTGTGCCAAGTATTTAAGAGGCCCTCTATGCAAATTTCTGCATCTTTCTATGATTAACTTCCTCCTGTCTGGCTGCCTGCCCTACAAGTTCCAGTCACCTCGATTTCCCCAAAGACCAACCTCTGTCTCCCCAATTGGTGAGAATACCAAGATCTCTTTAAGCCAACCACCCCCTCTCCCAACCTGAAGTAGAAAGCCTGTGTATTCTCAAGTCTCTCCTCATTTATATTCCCTATGAGGGATCATGGCTCCATGGTGTCCAATTTCCAAAATCATTTATTTGACATACTTTTTTCAGTTTTCTAATTGATTTTAGAAAGAGGGTTTTTGGATAACAGGTCAGTGCCCAAATAATATTTTTGTATCTGTATAGACACCACATATCATGAAGTCAATGGATCAATAATAGACTGCAAAAACTTTGCAATATATATATATATGTAACATATATACAATATATATATATAAGAGCTAATCTCCCTTGTATATGAAGAACTCTTAAACAAAGCAAAAAAAAAAAAAAAAAGGACTAAAGAATCTAACGGAAAACCAAATAAAATGCATATTAGAATATTCATTAAAGGGAAAACACATATTGTTATAAGGATATAGAAAATACTATATTTCATTAGTGGTAAGGAAAATAAAAATAAAGATTGAAAAAAACTTTTAAAATCAGATCAGAAAAAAACGTAAGTGTGAATAAGAGTGAAAATAGATCCCATGCTTTTGAGGATGTAGAAAACTACAATTACATATATGGCTGGTGGGAATGCATGTTCCTGTAACTTTTTTTATTAAGAATATATGGGCAATGGACATTGGGGAAGGTATGTGCTATGGTGAGGGCTGTGGATTGTGTAAGACTGATGAATCACAGACCTGTACCTCTGAAACAAATAATACATTATATGTTAATAAAAAATTTTTTTAAATCAAAGAATAATCTGATAGTATATACTAACATTGAAGGTATATATCCTTTCAGTTGATAGGGATAAGTATGTGGGAATCTTTATATTAGAAAAAGTGTCAAAAACATGCAAAGATATGTGTACAGCAATATTTATTCCAGGAGTTATTACACTGGCAAAGATCTTGAAAAAAATCTGAATTTCTACCATACAGGCTGTAGTTGAAGACAATGAAATATATGCATGATATAACAATTATCTGAAGCTGTTTAAATGAAGAAATGTCCATTCATAATGCTAACTGAGAAAATAAGGTTCAAAGGAATGTGTAAACTATGACAAAATCACCTTTGTTGTATATAATTTGTGATCTGTTGAAAGATTTGAAGGTTTCACAAAGTTGTTGATCTTCATTACATCAGGAGATTATTAATAGAAGTATGGGTGATGGGGTATTAATTTTTCAAAATATGCCTTTGTTTTTGTCACTAGTCACAATAAACTATTCTGTAAAGTTAAAATCAATAATATGTAAAATTAATAGTTAGGATGTTAAATTCTTATGGAAATGAAAAATAAAATATATGGTAACAAGGAAAAATCTAAGTAAACCAAATAGCAGTTGAAAATATCTTGCTATTATGAAGAAAAATTCCTTAAAGATATCCCCCTATCTCAGTCTGGCATGTTAATTCCTCTAAAAACATAACAGGAAGCTTCCTGTAAAGGTGTCAAATAAGAAGGCTGTATAATCAGGTGGTAAAATAATGATGCTAGCTAGACCCAGTCTCTCTTGTTCTAATAGTGACTCTAGCACTTGCTAATTAGTTCAACTTCAGAAACGTAACTTCTTTGAATGTAGCATTCCTGATTCTTCTGAACAAACACAAAAATTACAGAAGAAAATGAGAAGAATCTAGTTCTAACCTTTTTTTAAATTTTTTTAAAGATTTTATTTATTCATTTGTCACAGAGAAAGAGCACAAGCACGGGGGAGCAGCAGGGGCAGAGGGAGAAGCAGGCTCCCTGACGAGCAAGGGGCCCGATGAGGGACTCCATCCCAGGACCCTGGGATCATGACCTGAGCCAAAGACAGATGCTTAACTGACTGAGCCGCCCAGGCGCCCCTAGTTCTAACCTAGGGTTAGAATATATCTGAATATATCTGAAGCTGAGTGAAGAAAATCTTATAAATTTATAATTATAATACTTTAGACATTTGGTTTAAAAGTAAATTTACATGTTACAAAAGTCTAATGTTGGTATAATTAATATTTTTTAACATTTTGTATTTTCAGTTTGGGTATTATTTCACTTTGGCCAATAAAACCTATTCAGGATATGGCCTGAAAGTTCATCTTAGCCTCTTTACTTGGTACATATATAGGAAAGTAAAACTGGAAATGTTGAAATGTTATTAATTTGAAATTAGAAAGTATATGTAATGTGCACAAATGCAAATAAGTTTAAGAGTATAAGGCTAAAAACTTCCCTTTGAACAGTTATACCATAAGCTACTTAACAAGTAATACTGGAGGGTTAATAATATTTTGCTGCCTTGCTTAACAGGAAAGAGATAAAAAATTGAAATTTGATAAATGTAATTCCTCTGCTCCTTCTACTGAGACTCTGTGCTGAGTGTTGAGGACGTCCAAGGACAGTTATGATTGCTTCAGTGGAGCAGAGCTCTCTACCCTAGCCCCCATCTGAGAAATCTTTTATTAAAGAATAGCCCACTTGTTATAAATCATTATTCCTGTCCATGCACTGTTAGGAAGGAAGAATGACAGTCTGTTCAAAGTGATAAAAAGCTCAGTGATTTCCTAAATCGCAATGAGACAACATAGGGTTCTTACAGTGAATTCTGGCCAATTTTCTTGCACCCATCTCTATCATATAATAAGGTGGGACCAGATCAGTCATTATTATCCAGAAGCATTTTTAAGTTGGGGTAAAATTGCATAAGTTAAAACATCCTTATATTTTCCAAGTTCTCACGAAGACTTCACATAAGCATAAGAAAATACAAGTTATTCTTTTCCAATATACTTTAAAAACAATCTTAACATAAGATACTAGCTACCTATTTCATATTCACCAATATTTTATCAATAAAAATTTTATCTTTCTAATACCCTAAGAATTATTATGCTTATGTTTTATATGGTTATTAAAATAATTAATTCATGTGAATATACATGACATACCAAACAAATTAGTCACTAATTTTTTCAGATCATGTCATCTAGTATCTGTTTGAGTTCTCTTTCCTTATAGCAAAATCACCCAGAATGATTTATGATCATTGTTCCTTTACTTCTATGAAAACAGAGTAGCTAAACCTTTGCTTACAAGGTACAAACAATGCTCCTAACATAAAATCACTTCAATAAGGGGTGTGCTTTCTTATTACCTTGTGTGGATGTATTTTAGTATAATTGTACATATTAAACATATTAAACACATATTTATTGATCAACTACCATATCCCCAAAGTCAAAAATAAGCAGAGATTTCTGTCTTCCTTAGACTTACTTTGTAGTGTAAATCTGGAGCTCAAGAGAGAGAAGTGGGCTATAAATATGAACTTGAACATCATCCGCACATAGATGATATTTAAAGCCTTGAGACTCGATGAGATGGTAAGGGAAATAAGGTAGATTTTTTAAAGAGATAGAAAGTTTTAAGGACTAAGAGAAGGGAGAAAGGAAGGAGCTTTCAAGAAATTCGATAGGAACAATGAATAGGAGGTACACTGAGGATTTGTAGTTCTGGAAGGAAAGAGGTGAAACATCAGGAGGTAATGAGTGAATGAAATGTATGAAACTGATATGGTGGAGGGGTTGCAGATATTGGTAATGACAGGATCTAGTTCCTGACCATGCGAGCTAAGAGCTCAAATAATTGGAAGTCAGTATCACTGAAAGAGAAGAGTTCAAAAGATTGAGAGGCCAGGCTGTTAGAAAGAATCTCTAATTTTGTACTTTTGATTACCAAAGAGTAAGGTAGGAAGAATCCTGAAATTATAGGCACCAAGTACGGAGGTATATTTATTGCAAAATGAGGGAGATGGCTGGGTTTTTATATCTGACAACACAATGAAGGAAAGTAATAATACAGTGCACTGACAAGTTTTAAAACTTGGATTTTGGTTGGAGGGAAGTGGAAGCTTTGAGAAGTGACAATGAGGAGCCAGAACCGCAAATACTTTGCCTCTTAGTCCAGGGCCCTCAGAGTTGTGAGAGGGCTGCAGGGAAAGCTGTATCCCCAGTGGAGAGCCAATGTCACTTTAGAGTAAAAAAAGTGAACGAAACACTCAAAATAAAGGTGGCCAACATAGGAGATTTTACCTGTTAATGGGGTATGACTTCCAGAGGGCACAAGGGAAGCATTTGGGGTGCTGGGTAGAGATGAAAAAGAGGTCTTAGAGAACGTGCTTAGGGTTATGGGGATTACAGCATATAGCTGACTAGGGGTGATGTGGTAGTCTGCAGCTCTTGTGATGACTGACATTCTGAAACGTAACGGTATTGGTCTTACAGAACTCAAGGTACACAGCGATAGCAAGACTCGGACTGTTCGGGAAAGGCAGGGCAGTTATAAATGAAATGCAGTGGTTCACTGGTTCTTCTTAACCCCTAACCATGCAGGACATGAGGTGTGGAGGGTATCTCATATCAATCCCTTCACTACGATTAGTCCTGATCCCTGTCCATGATGGTGCATTTATTCCAAATGTGCATTTTTTTTCACATTTACCCTTTTGATGGAATTCAAAACTTCTGGGGAAGAAAGTCTTACTATAAGCAGGGTTCTCACATGCCCCTTGTTGATGGAGGGTAGACATCTTGGGGAGTAATGAAAAATATACTTTCCTTTTCTCAAATGACAAGACCCAACTATTAAGGCCCATTCCAGTTTTCTGAACATCAGAATGGAACAAATATAATTTCTCTTTACTCTGCATTTTGTTACCAAATATCCCCCTATGTGCCTGCTATCTTTCCCATTAGGGCATGAGCTCTGAATTCAAGGACTAAGGATAATTGTATTTCCATCTGTTTTGTAAATGGAGGAGTAAGTTCTGCTTCTGGGGTTTTGAAGGATCATTCCAACATGGCCATGGAAATTACACTCAGAAAAGAATATGAAATTAAAGGACCTATTATATTCATAGGCCTTAGAAAAGGAAGGCACACCACACCACACTAGAACAAATATGGGAAGAGAGCCAAAAAAGTGGGCTCACCCAAGGAGGTGAGAGCCAAGACAGAGAGTGAGGACTCCCGGGTAAGGGCTTTTATTGAGGGTCAGGCTGGAATACACAAGTAAAAGGCATAAGGGGATTGCATTGGTGCATTTGGATGTTACTAGGTCACATTCAGGGGAGGGCAAAGTGGGGAACTTTCAGCAGGGACCAGCCAGAACACATTGGTGTGCTGGTCACCTGGAAGGCTCCTAACCTGTTCTGGGAGGATGTGAAAGCATCAGAGACATATGAAGACTTAAAGATTTATAATACAGTATTATTTACCAGAGGGTATGGAATATAATTGTTGCTCAGGAAACATGAGTAGCTTGTGAGTGGCAGTAAAATATTCTGGAAACTTGTTCCTTAAATCTCTTTAGTGGATTTGGGCAGATCCTGAAATTCCACCACTTCTAAAAAGCTACCAGGTGATGCCAATGCCACTTGCTCATGGCCACACATAGAGAGCCAGTTCTAATATGGTAGACAAATGTAAATTAAAGACTATGATCAATTACTATCAGGTTACAAAAGTCTATAGTTTTACTTCCTTGTTATCAATAGGCTTCTTTTTTTCCATACAAGAGAGCCATTCTTTTTTATTTTAGAAATCTTTGCCATACTACTTGTTTAAAAGATTGATTGATTGATTGATTTGAGAGAGAGAGAGAGCATGCACACGAGCAGGGGAAGGGCAGAAGGAGAATGAGAGAATCTCCATCAGACTCCCTGATGACCACAGATCCCAAGGACACAGGGCTCCATCTCACAGCCCTGAGATCATGACCTGAGCTGAAACCAAGAGTCAGACACTGAACTAACTGAGCCACCCAGACACCACATTTTGTGATACTATTTTTTATAAAACTTTGGTTTTCATGTTGTACTTCAGGAGAAATTATATATTAGTCCATAGGAAACTGAATTAACAAAGCAAGTCACAACAATATATAAAGAAGAACAGAGTATAAGTAACTAGAAATCATCTAGAATAATGTCATTATGATACAGGCATCAAATGTCCATTGTGATCAAGGGGAAGAGTGTCAGAAGATCTCAGCTGAGATGAATACATTTTTATCCCTAGCTCACAGAACGCGGGACATCAGACAGTGTAGATATGACAGGAGAGGTTAGAGGAGGACTTTAGCTTTCAACAATTATTTCAACAATCCAATTTCTTGGACATTAAGTTCATTAAATTCACGATATTTATGCTCATAAGGTCATTGACAAAAACCCATTCATTGACTGCTACAATTGACATTCTGTTGTTACAATGCTAAACACATTTGTGTTTGGAGGAAAGTCTCTGGTAACACCAGAGATCTTATATCGGGAGCATACTGAGGGTATGGCTTGCTGAGAGTAAAGAATTAATTAATTAATTTCTCGGATTTAAGAGTTCCATGATAATTTTGGCACAAATTAGAGAGAAGAAACTCCATGACTTCTTTAAAATGTAATGTACATGGCTTTTATTAATGTCCAGAATTCTTTCTGTAGATACATATATACTTTATAAAAGAAGAAAAAGACATTTACATTTAACTTATCTTTATAAAACTTCTCCTGGCATTTTATATAAATATTTAATTGTTGAGATACATGAAGCAGTGAGAATTTCACCCAAATAGAATCATAGTATTGAAATTATATCTTTATAACTGTGTAATTATTTAAACATCATATATCTATTAGGACCTTAGGGTTTTATGTCTTTTACAATTTAATTACTCTCTGTCTCTCTGAGTCTCTCTTTCATACACAAACTTACACCAACACCCCCCCACGCACACACACACATTTATTTAATAGGAATCACAAGGCTTCTGACCCTAGTCATTCCCTTAACTAATCAATAAACTTTAGCAAACCACTAGATTTAGATGTCCTTTTCTAGAAAAACTACAGAAAGAGCTTCTAGCTTAAAATTTCTATTATATAAGCACTGTCCCATGCATGATGTTCCAGACATAAAGCTATCCTTTGCCATTGATTATTTCAGTTATTTTAATTGGTAAACAAATTAAAAGGCACTTGTTAAATGTCCACTATGCTGATATTGCCATTGATTTACCTCATCTCTTTTTTCTAAGCAATTACTATAATAAAAAATAAATGCTTGGAATTATGAGAGGAATAGTGGATTACATTTAGGTATGACCAAATTTGATTTTATATGTATCACTTTGGATAACCATGAAGCATTAATATCAAACCTAGTTTATGTTATCCCTGAGGTTGGCAAAGGTAACACATATCCCAGGATACATAAGAAAAGGTTTCAGTTCAAAAAAAAAAAAAGAAAGAAAGAAAAGGTTTCAGTTCTTCAGTGCTAGCTGACATTTCTTCTCTTGCCCTTCATGCTTTTCTCCTTTTATATTCTACTAGATTTGGCTACTATATCATCTAGCCTGTTTTCCCATTTACTTCCTACTGCTGTTTGTGATCTGTGCAAGTTGACTAGGAATGTTCTTTTGACAAAGATAAACTACCTACATCTCTTACCTAGAAAACTGGCACAATGTTTTAGCCAACTGAGTAAAAAACACAATTATTCTCCTGCACGTAAAAAAAAAAAAAGTACTATCCCTATAACACCATTCCATTTTAGTTCTTCACCGTTGGGCAGGTAGAGGTAATGGAATCTTTCTCACAATTAAGGGACTCTGGGAAATTGTTTTTTATTGCTCCTAGAATCCTTGTGTCTTTGGAGGAGGTGACTTTTTATGTTCTTGGTTAAAACAAGTATACATTTGAAAGTAAATCTTCACAACTTAATATCAATTACATGTTGTTTATTATGTTACAACACTATTTTAGGCATTTTGCCTTTATCATCCCATTTAATTTCCACCAATTTATTTGGGAGCTCCCATTACATGTCCACTTTGACCAGTGTAGAAACTGGAAATATTCTTCACACACACAAAAATTGCCAAATGGTATAATAGGTGTAATTTTACAATATTTAGATAGTTTACCTTATATAAACTGTAAACTGAAATTATAACCTGAAATGATAACCAATATTAATAAGGATTGTTTTTAGATTGTTTCTCAAAAATAATGGAAATTAATCTCCAAAATTAACAGTTTATTCACTTAGACTTTTAGTGGTAAAATTTTACTTGATCGATTAGCATTAACCATATGTCTGATATGATAAAAAATTAAAAATCAGGGATTTTATTTGGTAAGATAAAACCTATTATTCTGATCCAATTTGATTAATTTTTCTCTTGGCATATAAGATGTGTCCTTATTTACTTTTTACTATTATCTATTTCTGATAAAAATTGTACCATATCACATCCATTTTGAAAGAGGGCTCAATGGAACTTCCAGATCATTAGAGTTTATAAAGAGTTTACTATATTTTGGGTAATGATGAGAAGAACTCTTTATACATTCGTAGTCTTTAAATGATTCTTTAATGGAAACATTTTTTAGATAAACCTTTATTAAAATCTTAAATTTACCATTGTTGGAACAACAGCAGTTTTAACGTTCAACAGCTGATTGTTCAAGGCCTTAATAGAAGGTCTTATTAATAACTTTTATTTTGTATATGTTCTAGTAATAGTTTCCTATATTTCAGAATTTAATGCTACTTTACTGATACGGCATTAGATATAATGAGAGACATCAACCCAAAATAATCATACCAGCCATTGAATATTGTACACATAACTAAAAAAAGTGATTAATAAGAATATTTCACCTTTTATTCTTTCTTTTCTAATTGTAATTATCTTAGTTTAAGAATAGATTGCCATTTATTTTTGTTGTAATCTGTTTACTATATTTTATCATCAAATTCATCAGTGATTTTTTTTCTTCTTTATTTTGGAAGAACTGCAGTTTTGCTATTCAGTATCATTGATTCAGTTTTCCATAGAGTAAATACCTTATTTGACCCTCATTTTTTTAATCTTAGTCTCAACTTTTCTATGACCTTTTGCTTATGTTTCATAGAAAAGATACTGTTTTATATTATTCTAAGATATCAAATATCTTTTTAAACATTTCTTATATCCATCTCCCCCACACTAAAAAAAAAAAAATCATTTCTGATCTGATTTTCATAAAATACGCATAACGACCTTCCCTTTTCTTTGTTCTGTAATACTTTTTTTCCCCCTTGTGGTTACTTGTTCTAGAATGAGATGACCTTAGTTTATGATAGGTGTTCATAAAGAAATGGTGTACTCAGCATGCCCACTCATGGCCTTGTGCTTGTTGACAAAATCCTTATATGAACTAAAGGGGCAGCCAGTTGTGCTCGGCCACTGTTCCAATCTTCTGTAGGTACTACACAGTCAACTAATGTAGATTAATAAACATGCTAGAGTCAAATAGTTGTTTGTCCCTGTACTGAAATTTGAATCTTGGCACATCCCTGATCGCCATACACTAGGCCACACTTTCTGACTTATACCTTCATTTGAACACATTACTTATTAGGAATAGATTGCTGTGATGAAATGCACTTGGTCAATTATTTTCCTATGCCCTTATCTTCAGTACAACACACATATGTGCACGCACACACACACACAGAGTTTTCTTATAGTTGAAGTTTCACACAAAGATAGATTTAATATTGATTCGAATGTGTGAATCATTCTCTAGTGATTTCATAAATCATTACCAAAATGTCAGAGAGAATTGATCGAGTTTTCTGTGTGGCTCAGATCTTGGGTCTATGCAAGAATTCAGTCATTGGGGAAGGACAAACATTACCCTAAACTCTTTTAATTTTTTTTTTTTTTTTAAGTAAGATCCACATAGAGCCTAATACAGGACATGAACTCAAGACCCTGAGATTAATGGGGATCGTGGGTGGCTCAGTCGGTAAGCATCTGCCTTCAGTTCAGGTCATGGAATACCAGTGTCCTGGGATCAAACACTGCATTGGGCTCCCTGCTCTGTGGGGAGTCTGCTTCTCCCTCTCCCTCTGTCTGCTGCTCTCCCTGCTTGTGCTCTCTCTCTTTCTGTCAAATGAATAAATAAAATCTTAAAAAAAAAAAAAAAGACCCTAAGATCAAGACCTGAGCTGAGATCAAGACCTGAGCTGAGATCAAGAGGTGGATGGATGCTTAACTGACTGAGCTACCCAGGCACCCTTACCCTAAACTCTTTTAGATTGAGCAGTTTTTGCTGTTTTAGGTAACAGAACTTTCTTCCTCTATTTTCTCTCTCTGTTCAATTTTTCTCAAACTCAAAGGTTAAAAAAATCTAGTGATAATTTGGAAGTCATGACAATTAACTAGACATTGCTTTCAACAGTTAGCTTTAGAAAAAATTTCTAATAATAAAGCCATATTATTAAGTAAGGAGTATTAGGATAACATATCTTACAAACATTCTTTGAAATACAAATAGATATGTGGACAAAACAATATTCATTGCCATTTCCTACCCACCCCCCGGACTTTTTCCTCTTCAAAATGCATAGCATGGTGGATGACAATATAAAAGTGGCACTGAATTTATGGCATTATTTTGGCTTATGGAGACTAAAATTATAATTCAAAGCACCACGTCAGTAAGGATTTCAGCAGAGGAGCAATGAGAACACTGTCACAAGTCCAGTTTTCCCACACATGTTCAATAAGGCAGAAATGACAAAGAGGAATTATGAGCAAATTTTTCTCTTCTTCTACTGTTTTTATCTGAAACAAAATAGTAAATAAGATTCTTTTCCAGAAACTTTCCTTTAAGTAGTGTTTGTTAGAATTGTGTCATATGTTCACCCATAAATGAAGAAGGCTTTGGAAAATTGAACATGACAGCTAGGAGTGGTTGCCATTTGAAAACTGTAGTTCCATCCAGCTTCCTGTTTCAACAGTAGATGGTTAAAATCAAAAGCTATTTCCTATTGAGCTTGTTCTGTCTCTGCCATTTTTTCATGATTAAATAATTTTAGCGTATTTTTCTTCTTGGGCATTTGCTTTTTGGTATAGGAAAATTCTTTTACAGTACAAAAAATAAATGACATATGATAGAAAAATTCAGATACTGGATATACACAGATGAGGACAACTGAAGGAGTAGAATAATTCAGGGGAATTCTTGATATACTTAAAAACAAATCTCACAAGCAGATGCTGAATTTAACAGATCTATAGTTTAAATTTAGTTGAGACAAAATTTTTTCCATTTTCATAAATTGGGGATTAATTACTGGACAGTGTAATATATAATGTTGGGTTCCAAAATGTTAACATTGTCCTAAATAGGGTATTTGTTTTCTTTTTAAACTATTACCATCTCCTTGATTTTTTGGAATTCCTGACTCACTAGACATCATGTTTAGACTCTGAATAAATGGCTCCTAATCCTGGAGCTAACCATCTAACCACATACTGGTATGAATCAGTTTAAGAAGCAAGACTTGAGAATACTTATAAAAAGGTACTTGATTTGTGGAACACATTAGTCAGATGGTTCAAGAGCACTATCAACACATTATAGGCCCTCAACTTACACAATATGTCAATTATATCTCAATAAAAAAAGAAAAATACCCTGATAACCAATAGTCATAAAAATGTCTCTTTTCTCCAGTAATTTGTAAATATCTCCAAGAGAAATTGGTCTATGTATTACTTATTGCCAATTTCATTTGGCATTTATAAGTAGGTGTATGTCATTTCAACTTGACTTGAGTAGCACTCAACTCTTTGTAAAACATCTTATGGTAGAAAATGTTTTAGTATTGATCTATTGGAACTTTTATTTCTTTAAAAACTATTTGGTCAATATATATCTGATTGGGATTACTGCTTATTTCATTATGTGCCTATCACATAATGGGGGTACAATAAATATTTTTATAGTCTTAGGAGTAGAATAAACTCCCCATAACTGTTATGTTCAAATAATTCGGTTTTTATCCCCATGCTAATAATATCAATAAAGAATAAAAAGACGCCAGAGTAGGTGAGGCATAGCCTAAAAGAAAGAGGATTATCAGCATGACAATTACATAGTTTCACAAATAACAGATAACTTGGAATCTCACATTTTGTGAATATCTGTTTAACTTGTAAAATTGTTGTCTTGTAAAGTTGTGTTTTATTGAAGTTTCATGATTTATGTCCTTTTCTGAACTCTCTCTTTATAGCCTTAACACCTTCAGAATAATAAGGTTGGCTGGTTGTCAGAAAAAAAATGTTCAATAAAGAATTTTGTGGTGAGGGCATGAACTATAACTCACTGATTCTGTTAAAGTTCCAAATGTTCAAAGATTATTATCTATGTAATATAAATCTATAGACCTATCTGCCAGTGATTACAAAATAGGTCCACATAACCTACAAAATTACCAAAAAGTCTTGTCATATCTTATGACATGAAATACCTCAGAGGACTTCCAGGTTGTCTCACATTTGAATATGAATCATATGTCTATTACTGTCAGTTGCCACGAGGAAAGTTGGATCATCATAAGGGAGACTTCTGAAACAAAACCCCATTATTTTCAGGTGGCTCAACCTCCCAGTCTCTGTTGCTTCTAGTTATATCTCTACTTTGCATGTTTTGCTGAATACTGTATGGAAATGATGGGCATTTCATAAGAAAGAGAATATGCCATTATCATCCTTTTTTCTAGGCCATGGTCTTCATTTACCATGGTCCTAAAAGGAGGAGCTTTCATGTCACCCTAGTAGCCCAATACTGGCCATTTCCTGGCAAAGTGACCTAGTGACACTCATTAATCTAACTAATGTGAGTCTATCGTAATTCTCTTAGGTCATGGTGATTCCTTAATAAGCCTTTTTCAATTTTATATTCAATTATATATCATAGGTCATCTCATGAAAAAAACAAAATCCAGGGCGGTATAGTTATTCAGTGAGAATTTCTGTTCATGCACGCACTAGTTACCTTGAAAGTCACAGATGGATGTAGGTAAGAGTGGTTTCTAGCATCAGCCATTGCAGAACCATAAGTCTCTTGCAATTATAGGCCTCAGGGTTAATCTTTCACTTGACTCATCCCTTCATCTGGGATTTAATCTGAGTGGATCTATTTGTTTGTAGTCATCTAACTTCAATTATGGAAACCCCAATTTATCAGAAATATTTAAATAACTTAATTTTTTTGGTATTTAAAGTGGTCATATTTCTCAATTTTGTTGATGAAGGGAAACTATTAATTTTCCTATTTCAGAGTTACTCAGCTTCAATATCAAATATTAGTCTGTTACATGTTAATTACTTATCTTTAATATAAACTTATAAATACATAGTCTTGCAGTTCTTTACAACTCATCTTTCTCTCTTTTTTTTAGAGAGTGAGAGAGAGAGAGTGTACACAAGTTAGGGGGAGGGTAGAGGGAGAAGGAGAGAATTCCAAGCAGACTCTGTGCAGAGCACGGAGCCCAATGCAGGGCTCTAACTCATGACCCTGAAATCATGACCTGAGCCAAAATCAAGAGTCGGATGCTTCACCAACTAAGCCAGGCAGGCACCTCCATCTTTCTCCTCTTTCAAACATAGATTCTACCTGAGTTCTTAAATGGCTTATATGCCATGAGCTGTGATCTAGCTTCTACCTTCCTTCCTCTTTTCATTAGGGTTCCTTCATCAATCTACCGAAAATTTTCTGGTTTAATTGTCCCTTTGGGTTATTTTGTTTATGCAACATGCTGAAGGCCATGGTCCCTGTTATTGAGGTCTTTTTACTATATGGCCTACTCAGCTCAACCTTAGTCTCTTTCACTGTACCAGCACTCTTGGGCCTTCTTTATCCTACTCCAAATTATGCAGGCAATCTCTGATTCCATTTACACCACATCTAGGCCATAAGTTAGAAAAGGTTCACTCTGTTGACTCTTCATCCATCCAGACACCTTCTGCATTAATAGTCTCAAAATGCACTTGAATTTCCCCAAATTATGTCTTGAAAATGAGAAACAAGTACCCCTGCATTAGAATGCCCTCCACATTTATTTGACTGCTTTTCTTTCCCTTCTAGCCTCATCTGACCAGGTTTAATGTCATTCCAATGAGGAAGAGAAAGTGGCACAGAAAAAAGTGGACTTACCTCTAGCACATCAATTCATAGTCTTTCCTGTAGCCCTTGGAAAATAAAGTTTATAAAAAAGAACACAGTCAGTGACTGGTTCTTCATATTCTCCTTTTATTCTAAACTTCTTGATTGGAAGTTGAATGTATAGGTTGTTGTTATTGATCTATCTGATTTATTGTTAACTTGAAGACAGAACTTCTTCAATGGCAGCAATATCTATAAAATTCATTTAAAATCAAAAGTCGTGTAAATCTTTGATGTATTTACCATGTTTATAGGAGGTAAAAAATTTATCTTCTCTATAGCCCAAAGTATAAAATAAATATCTAGGATTCCATACTCCTATAAATAAAAGATTGAATAAATAATAAATTGAGGATGAGGCAAGTAACTCATGCAGAATAACTCCATTATTTATGTAGATATTCCACTACCCCTCAATTGTTGTAGGACAGAACTCCCCACCTCTTAAGTGTGGGGTGCACATGGGTGCCTGGGTAGCTCAGTCGGTTAAGCGACTGCCTTCGGCTCAGGTCATGATCCTGGAGTCCCGGGATCGAGTCCCGCATCGGGCTCCCTGCTCAGCGGGGAGTCTGCTTCTCCCTCTGACCCTCCTCCCTCTCATGCTCTCTGTCTCTCATTCTCTCTCTCACAAATAAATAAATAAAATCTTTAAAAAAAAAAAAAAAGTGTGGGCTGCACACAGTGTTCAAAGCAGACAATGTGGGAAGAGAGAAAAAAGAATATCTTTTCAGCAGGGAAACCTGACAAACACTACCTCAGTCAGGTGATCAAAGTAAATATCAACAGTAACAAGTCAAGTTGCTAGTATGCACCTTTGATATGTAATGAAAATGACAATTTATTCTCTGGTCTTAATCTCCAAAACACATAAGCCCTATCTAATTATGAGGAAAATATCAAACAAACCCTAACTGAAGGATATCATACAAATTACCTGACCAATAATCATCAAAACTGAGGTCATCATAAAAAGCTTATTTGGGGGATGACTGAAGAAAGGGCATTCAGGAGGGTTATAAATAATTTGACCCATTGGAGAAATTTCAAGTCATTCAGTATAGCAATAAGTAACATAATATGAAAAAATATAGTTTATATCAGTTCGGAAGGGACCAAATGATGATCTTTTATATACCATGTCAAGAAGTTTCCATATGGAGCTTTCTCACAGTTTTTAAGATGTAATCTATGGTGTTGTAATTTATGGATTAGAAAATACAGCAGAAGGAGCAGACTAAAGCAAATTGATTAACAGATGATAAATAAATGCAATAAAACTGAATTATCTGATTTTTTTCCTTTTCTTAAAGTGTTTATACATTAGTTGGAGTAAACGTGTTTATCCCTTCATTATAGAATGCTCTGTAACTTTCTCAAATGGTAGCTCATTTGAAGTCTTTTCTTCTTGATCCACTTTTTAAATTTTTCTAGACAAGGGCTATCATATCTCCCCCCTATTCTTACTGCCACTTAAAACTAAGCATATAATTAATATGTTTTTATTGATCAGTGACCCATGTAACAATAGACAAGCTTTAGGGCAATGCATTTCTACACATATGTAATCTAATTTTTTTTTGGTAATTTGTACTGTTTACCTGTCATAAATAGTTTTTGCTATTTTTAAATTACTCTGAAATTGAAAGTAGTCTTTACTTTCAAATGCTAAAACTAAAATTAATGGTATAATACTTAACCTTTCATTATTATTATAGTAAAATGACAAATAACAAATGGCAAAGCTTATATTGTAAACAAAACTTTCTCAGCCCTTTTTATCCACACAACATATATCAAAATCTTAGTGTTATAAGGTTGCATATTATTCCTTATTGAACCAGGTTTCAAAGCAATTAGGTTGACAAAAGACATTACAGTTGATCTGGACTTACAGCATTATGTGTCCATAGATTTTTAAATAGGTGATAGACCATTGGTCTATGAGCAAGAAATCTTTGTTTTATTTTTAAGTTAGGCTATAGCTATGCATCTGTGTGCAAGACATTTAATCTCTGTGTTCAAATAACATATTTATAAGGGAAAAAGTTTAAACTAGATGACTTCTCAATTTTCTTTTTATTTTAATATTCAATGATATGTTCAATGTATAAGAAAAGGAATCATTTTGGTCGCTGTCATAGAGATTAGTAATCTTTTAACATATTCTTGGCCAATTTTTAATACATGTAATTTTAAAGCCACATTTAATTGATAGATTTACATCATTATCCAGCTTTACCATGCTGGATGAAATGTAAATATTGAGATTACATTTATTTTAGTACCTGAAATCAATGGCAATCTAATTTTCCAATTTGTCTCAAGTCCATTATCAATACACCTGACCAAGACAATGAGTTATTCCATGATGAAAAAAACTAAGTATATTTAACAAATTTAAGCTTTTATTTGCCTTTTATTTCCTTTTTTTTTTTTTTTTTGTACAAAATGTTCTCCAAAGGTTACTGGTTAGCTCTTACGGAAGATCTGATGTTAACTGAAATATAGATGTAGATTTGGTAAGAAAATATCAAAAGAGAATTATAAATAGCTAAGAAAATAAAATAGCTTCCTTAATTATAGAGAGAAGAGTTTGCATTGGAGATTTCATTTCATTAAGAACAAATTAAACCTAGTTTTCTTTGCAGACTGGGTAAAACAAAGCAGCGACACTAGTTCTGGAAATGTGGGGAATATCTTCTGAAATAGGACTGTAGAGTTGGTATGGGTTAATACTGATGCTTCAAAAAAAATAGTAAAAAATCCTGCATGTTCAAGAGAAAATGAGAATGGAAGGAGAATGACAAAAAGGTCTCTCTCTCTCACTCTTTCCCCACTTGTTCACCACAAGACAGCCTATATTACTATACAAAATCAGCTGCCATTGACTGCCTGTTCCAAATATCAAGCAACAGAATGCAGGGTAAAGATGAAGTCATGGAATTTATAAACTGATCAATAACAAGTGGTACATTAATCCCGTTCCATCTAATCTTAAACCAAATATGGAGCAATTTTCATTGTGATGAATGTGAGTTTTCTGCCTACCCAGTTTCCATTTTATCATTGACAAAATGTGTATCACACTGTGGGGGAACCATTCTCTTCACGCTGAGTCCAATGTTCCTTGCAGAGCTGACACAGATTCTAACCCTAGCTCCAAGCATGGGACCATGAGTCAGTCCTCAGTCAATAGCACATCCTTATTGCCCTAATTCATAGACTGCTACATGATCCAGTTTGGAACACCTACTCTCAAGCCCACCATTTCACTGAAACATTTGGTAAAACAAAATCTCTTTTCTGTAGGTTTTGCTGGAAAAAGAAAATGCAGGTTGGAGCTGCTGCAGCAAACATCCTTTAGGAAGTGGTTATTACCTCCCTGAATGAAGAAAATACACAGGGAGATAGCCCAGCTATGATTGAACATCTCAATTAAAAAAAAAAAAGAAAGAAAGAAAGAAAAAATGAAAGAAAGAAAGATTGCTAAAAACCCAGATTTGTGGTGTTGTGTGGATCAAGGAACTCAGTATCTCTAGGGGGGAGGCATGTGAATCGTGGTCATGCACCATGAGGAAATTTTTACTCCATTGATTCAGAGCTTAGAGGTGACTGAATCAGCTGTTTTGCCCCAATTTTATACCAACTTTACATTCAACTTCTAGATAGCCCACACTCTCACAAGCTGATGCTCATGATCTGCCTTTTAGAAACCATATTTGGTCTTTTGCATATCAACTGATGAAAGTTAAACATCATTACATCATGATGTTGCCTATTAGCCAAGAAAGAGTTCTGCTCCAGTACCATCAATATTGTTGTTGTTGAATGTATTAAAATACATTCAATATGCATTTGAATATTTATTTGCATTTCTCCCTTATTTAGTAAGATAGAAAACGGAAATAAAAAAAAATACTTGAAAGAAAATACCGTATTTGAAAAAAGATAAAGAACAGTATACATTCAAGAAAGTGACACTTTAACCTCATTTTGAATGTTATATTATGTTGGAAAATAAAATCAGTGATGAAAATGCACGCTAGAAATATATTTTTATTATCTATGTCTAACAGGCAGATGTATTTGGTGATTTCATAAAGCATTCAATTCTTGGTATTGAAAAATCTTGTTGCTTTTTTTGACCTTTGGCTATTTTATATTTTATCCCACATACCCTTTCTTCAAAAGCATACTATATAAGAAAGTGGGGAGTCATGTGTATATTTAATATTGAGAATATTCATTCGGTTATTTATCCATTGGATGAACATTTATTAAACAGCTGTCTTAGTCTTAGAAGAGATACATACTGTCATAACAAACCAGAAAAAAGACCCTGTACACATAGAGCTTGCATTCCGGTTAGTAAATGGATTGCAATTTACTGAATCCACCCCTACTGGTAAGCTTATAAATTATTGTGCTTGGTATTACTATAAACAATATGTCTAAGATCTCCATTTAAGCTAAATCTTTCCAGTAGGATTTCCTAAAAGTGGACTTGCTAGCAATAAACATTTTTGTGGCATTTGAAATGCACTGTGCAGAGACCTGTTTGCTTCCCATCTCCTGCAGAGAGCTTACTTGCTTTTTAGTGTGATGTTTGAGGCTTTCAACCATTTGGTTTCAACTAGTCAGTAGCTTTTCTGGTCTTGTGACCCACTGAGACTGTACTCACTCACACAGCTACAATACAGTTATAGTAAACACACTCAGTTCTTGTGATTCAACTGCATATTTCTGCCTCTCGTTTAAAATATGTCAGGGTTTCTGATGCCACTGAAAGATCCCTCATCCGTGAAACCTGCCCAGGTCTGTGTTTCCTTAGATAACACTTTTACTCCCCTCTTTGCATTTCTGTGGTATTTCATGTCTCTAATACACACTTTGGATGAACCTCTATGTAAAAAAAAGTGTCTGAGACTCTATCTTCATTCTTGGTATTATGTCTATTAAGTGGCCTAGGGCAGAGTTTGTTTCAGTAGTGTTTGCAGGTACCAAAAGGCCCTGCTCAAAAAAGCAACATATATCTGATGATTCCTATTGTATCAAATATCCCATAAGTGTAGCTTCCACCTTGTTGAGTATGGTTTAGGTGTTTGGACTATATGCATCCAGAGTTTTTACATTTCTGCAAAATAACATGAATTTCAATAATGAGGCAAAGTGGGAGTATTAAGTGTTTTTGTCACATTTGAGGACTCTATGCACCTAAGCATCAGAGAGCTAATAACATTTCCTAGCAAGCCTGGCTCTGTATTGAATTCTAGACATCTTGACTAAGCTTTGAGCCAATATTTAAATTGGTGAGCTCTTTAGGTATCAATCTTTATTTCTTATTCACCCATATGTCCTTAGCTCTAACACATTTAAAAATTTTTTTATTTATTTACATACTTATATTTTTTAAGTGATCTCTACACCCAACGTGGGGTTTGAACTTAGAATCCCAAGATCAGGTGTCAGATGCTGTACTGATTGAGCCAGCCAGGTGCCCCAGCTCTAATAGATTTTAAATGCTCAATAAATAAAAATGATTTCATAGAATTTTATATGAATATATTAAAATTTTAATAGTTCAGAATTCATTGAAATCATCAGAACTTTGAAAGTCTATAGTAACATCACTGTGTATGCAACAAACTATATTTTATATGATACTTTAATCTCTCAAGACTGTATAG
This sequence comes from Phoca vitulina, assembly GCF_004348235.1. Taxonomy (NCBI): domain Eukaryota; kingdom Metazoa; phylum Chordata; class Mammalia; order Carnivora; family Phocidae; genus Phoca; species Phoca vitulina. The sequence continues at coordinate 30,475,776 of NW_022589709.1, forward strand.
AATTGGACTTCCCTGTTCTAAACATATTATACTGTGACACAATAAACAGAGTACATCTTTTGTAAGAAATAAGTGTTTTTAAAATATTTGTTTAAATGCCTATGAGATTTGTAGTCAGGTCTAATACAGTGATTTCAGAAAAGTTGATATGAAATTATTATGGAATATGATACCAATTACCTGAACGGAACTGGTTTGCAAATTTTAATGTGGCTTCTGTTATGGTTTTCCCATTATGCTTCTTTTTTAAAACTGGAATTTTACTAAATGCAATTTTCCCATTTGATAGGCTAAGTAGTCAGAAAGTAAATGCAAAACTGACACCCTCTACCATTTTATTTTTAATAAGTTATATATGTGAATGGTCCATACAAACTATCAGAAACATATAGAATCATTCTGGTGATAATTTAACATATTTATTCCTGTAATTTTCTTTCCATAATACTATCTATAAACATTAGAATAAAGGAATGAAGGAAAAGTCACCCTTTATGCATATAGTTTATTACCTTCTACAATATAAGATACTATTGCCAAAGGAGAAGATATTTGTGATTGCAAAGGGCAGAAAGCAGACGTATAATTTCTGGCTGAGGCTGGCATGAAAAACAGTCTCCCTTGATTCTCCTAGCTCAGTGATTCTCAGCTGGGGGCAGCTTCACTGCCCAGAGGACATTTGTCAAGGAATGCAGACATATTTGGTTGTCATAAGTAGAGGGTGCTACTGGCATCTAGTGGGTAAAGGCCAGGGATGCTGCTAAATATTCTATGAAGCCAAGATAAATATCCTTAACAATGAATTACCTGACCCCAAATGTTAAGGTAGAGAAACACTGGGCTAATGTTTATCAGCCTAATGCCTCCTTTTATGGATTTCCCTTTTCCTTACCTTTGACCAGGATATTAGCCCCAGTCCTTGTGGTTAAGAAATACAAAGATGCCTATTAGATCCCATGGAATCTGTGCTATTTTCTTTTTTGTTCTGAAGTTACTCAAACACCAGACATATATGTAAAAAAGTAAAGGCAATCAAGCCATCTCTCACTTGCTTTCTCTTATACACATATACTCACACTAAGTTTCTTTTTTTTTTAATTCAATAGTTCATTTTTAAGACTGAGATTATAAACTGATCATATACAAAGGAATATTAAAAGGTCTTAATTTCAAATAATATTCACTCTGATTTATGAGTGTTCTTTATAGCTCTTCCTATAATAAATGAGAGTGTGAATCTATAAGATTAACGAGGGTTACACAAAAACCCATATTTTCATGCCAATTTCCTAGTCACCCTAAATTACATCAACTTCAAGATTCAGGCAGCCAACCTAGACAGGTAGAAATTTAGAGAAAAATGAAATAATTTCCTTAGATGTAGAGTTGGCAAAGTACAACGACAGGACAAGCTCAGCTAGCCATCTGATTTCTGTAAATAGTTTGAAGAATAACCACTTTCATTCATTAATGTATTGCCCATGGCTATTTTAGTGCTACCATGCATATTTGAGCTATATGGTCTACAATGTTTAAAATATTTATTATCTGTCCCTTTGCAAAAGAAAAAAAAAAAAAAGACAGGAGCTTGGGAAGATGGTGGAGTAGGAGGTAGGAGGACCCTGAGTGCTCCCTGTCCCATGTGTACAACTAGATAACATCGACATCCAAGTGAATAAACTGGAGAGCAATCTGAAGATTGGCAGAACAAACTCTACAACTAAATACAGAGAAGAAGCTACGTCTGAAAGCTTAGGAAGGTCAGAAAGGCAGAGGGAGGCTGCCAGTAGGAAGGAGGGAGCTGGGCACACAGAGAGAGCAGAGAAACAGGCCCTTGCACCAGGGAGCTCATATGTAAAGACTAATCCCCATAACATTTGGTTTTGAAAAACAGAGGGGCTGAATTCCATGCGTGTGTATACTTGGAGCCTGAGCTTTAAAAGTCAGCTGGCTTAGGGGTGGGCTGGTCAGGAGGGTGAGTGATAGCTGGTTCGCTGACCTGACAGAGAAAGCAGTCTGTGCAGAGAGGCAATCTAAAAATGGCAGTTTACACAAGGATGGGGGGCAAACGGGAGACAGATCTGCTCGTACTGATTTCAGAGCATGATAGGGGACTTCTCTAAAAACAAGGGAGCTGGCCGTCACCATTTTCCTTCCCTGCCCCACAGCATAAATGCAGAGCCACCTGCAGGAGGCAGCACTGCCCAGACACTTGCTACCTAACCAGCTAGCGGGGTACCACACCCTCGAGTTCTCCTGAGGACTTGCCTACTCCAAGCCTGCTAGCCTGAGCCCTGGACTCAAAATCAATCTACAGAAATCTCTTGCATTTCTATACACCAATAATGAAGCAAGAGAAAGAGAAATTAGGAAAACAATCCCACTGACAATTGCACCAAAAATAATAATATATCTAGGAATAAACCTAACCAAAGAGGTGGACGACCTGTACTCTGAAAACCCTAAAACCCTGATGCAAGAAATTGAAAAGGACACAAAGAAATGGAAACACATTTCAAGCTCATGGATTAGAACAAATATTGTTAAAATGTCTATACTACCCAAAGCAATGTACACATTTAGTGCAATGCCTATCAAAATACCACCAGTATCTTTCATAGAGCTAAAACAAATGATCCTAAAACTTGTATGGAACTACAAAAGACCCCGAAGAGCCAAAGAAATCTTGATAAAGAAAAGCAAAGTTGGAGGCATCACAATTCTGGACTTCAAGTTATATTACAGAGCTATAGTAATCAAGACAGTATGGTACTGGCAGAAAAGCAGACACATAGATCAATGGAACACAATAGAAAACCCAGAAATAAACCCACAACTACATGGTTAATGAATCTTCCACAAAGCAGGAAAGAATATCCAATGGGAAAAGGACAGTCTTTTCAACAAATGGTGTTGGGAAAACTGGACAGCAACACGCCAAAGAATTAAACTGGACCACTTTATTACACCATACACAAAAATAAATTCAAAATGGATGAAAGACCTAAGTGTGAGACCTAAAATCATAAAAATCCTAGAAGAGAACACAGGCAGTAACTGTTTTGACATTGGCCAAAGAACCTTTTTTCTAGATATGTCTCCTGAGGCAAGGGAAGCAAAAGCAAAAATAAACTACTGGGACTACATCAAAATAAAAAGCTTCTGCAGAGTGAAGGAAACAATCAACAAAACTAAAAGGTAACCTATGGAATGGGAGAAGATATTTGCAAATGATGTATCTGATAAAGGGTTAGTATCCAAAATATACAAAGAACTTCTACAACTCAACACCCAAAAAAATGAATAATCCAATTAAAAATGGGCAAAAGACATGAGCAGACATTTCTCCAAGGAAGACATTCAAGTGGCCAAAAGACACATGAAAATATGTTCATCATCACTTACCATCAGAGAAATGCAAATCAAAACTACAATGAGATATCACCTCACACCTGTCAGAATGGCTAAAATCAACAACACAAGAAATAACAGTGTTGGCGAGGATGTGGAGAAATAGGAATTCCCTTGCACTGGTGGTGGGAATGCAAACTGATGCAGCCACTATGGAAAACAGTATGGTTCCTCAAAAAGTTAAAAACAGAACTACTCTAAGATCCAGCAATTGCACTACTAGGTATTTATCCAAAGAAAACAAAAACACTAAATCAAAGTGATACATGTACCCCTATGCTGTTTATAGCAGCATTATTTACAATAGCCAACTTATGGAAGTAGCCCAAGTGTCCACTGACTGATGAATGGATAAAAAGATGTGGTATATATAAACAATGGCATATTACTCCATCACAAAAGAGAATGAAATCTTGCCATTTGCAACGGCATGGATGGAGCTAGAGAGTATTATGCTAAATGAAATAAGTCAGTCAGAGAAAGACAAATACCATATGATTTCACTCATATGTGGAATTTAAGAAACAAAACAAATGAGCGAAGTAGGGGGAGAAAGAGAAACCAAGGAACAGACTCAACTATAGGGAACAAACTGATGGTTACCAGAGAGGAGGTGGGTAGGGGGATGAGTGAAATAGGTGATGGGGATTAAGGAGGACACTTGTAGTGACGAGCACCTGGGTAATGTATGTAAGTGTCGAATCACTATTTTGTACACCTGAAACTAAGATATCACTGTATGTTAACTAAATGGAAATAAAATAAAAACTTTAAAAAAGAAAGCACCTTTTTGAACCCTGTCCCACAGTCATGGTTTGCAAACATTCAAGTGCAGCCCTTTTAGCCACATGGAGCCTGAAGAAAGAGGTTTGGAGCCCGACTTGTCTGTTTTTCCCTTATATGGTCTCTGAGTCTGTCTGCAGAAACTGAGGACACTTTACAGGTTTGAAAATCAGTGACTTAGATCTTTCAGGGCCCAGTAAATATTGGTTTTGATGCTGCTGCTGCTGACAATAATAATGGAGATGACAGTGAGGGCACCTCACTGACACAGACAACAACTGGATATAGTTAAGTTCCACAAACATTATTAACCACCTGTTATGTGCCAGATCTTACTGGAGGAGTGACGACATGATTCTTTCTCTGGAGGTAATAATATTTTTTTTTCTTTTTTCTAGGGCTCCTACTATTTTTCTTAACTTTATGGGCACACGTTTTAATATACAGTAGTTCAACATACAGTTTTGACAGAGAATTATCAGTGAAGAAATGAATGAATGCTTTTCCATTTTTTCTTACTCTTTTCAGTTTTACCTTATATTTACCAAATATTCTCTTTTTCAGAAATTCCCTTGAAAGGCTTTAAAACCTGCTTGCAGGCTTAACCCTTGGGGACTTTGTGCTCTTTTTGTCCTTGTCCTTGTGATTTATTTTGTCTTCTTGTTATTAAGAATGCTACATCCCCCACAAAAAAAAAAAAAGAAAAAAAAGAATGCTGCATCATAAAATACATTACATACTTTGATTTCTGTCACTAGGGATTTCTGAGTTTAAGTGGATGCAGAAAGGAGAAGAAAAGGAAAGAGCTATATAACCTGGGTGCAAACATGTATCCAAGTTACAACAGAAAAAAAAAAAAAAAAAAGCTATTAAGAGGCTTTTTTCCGACATGCAGTGCTGTGATCTTTTACAAAAGAAGATGGATGTTCAAGTCCAAGCTCTCAACTGTACACCCTTCCCCCAAACTATATACCCAAACCTGTACTCCTTGTGTTCTCAACTCAGCAAATAGCAACTACATCCACCCAGTAGCTCAGGACAAAAAGTTTGGCAACATCTTTAATTTTTCTCTGTCCCTCACTCTCTGCACCCAATCTATCATCAGTTCTATTTGCCAAGTTCCTAAGCAATTCCCCACTCCCACCACTGTGATGCGACACATCTCTCTTGGTCCACTGCAGTAGTCTTCCCAATGCTTTCTGTGTCAGCTCTCTTGCTCTCACACCACCTACTCTTTCTATAAAAATGAGTGAATTTTTTTTAAATACAAATTATACAATCCACTCTTTATCACCACTCTCCACCTTGAAAATTAGAATAAAATTCAACCCTTGACCCTGAATGGTAAAGCCTTAAGTAACTAGTCTCTGTCTATTCCTCGGCCCTTGTCTCATATGCCTTTTCTCTTTGCCCGCACCAGAGATGCTGTCCCTCCTTCTCTTGTTGCAAAGTGATTCAGTTATTTTTACTTCTCTATTCTCACCTGTGGGAAGGTAGTTTTTTTCCCAAATTTTGCTGTATGCATTCCTTCCAGAGAGTTTAAATGGAGCTGGAGGAATTTTAGCATGATTCTTGCTGTAGAGGTAGCAACAGGTTCTGCATTTGTATTATTTTGATTGGCTTTAATATTTTGATTTTTATTTATTTTTTAAAAGATTTTATTTATTTATTTGAGAGAGAGAGACAGAGTTAGAGAGCGAGAGAGTGAGAGAGAGCATAAGTGGGAAGGAGAGGGAGAAGCAGGTTCCCTGCTAAGCAAGGAGCCCGACTTGGGGCTTGATCCAGGAACTCTGGGATTTTGACCTGAGCCGAAGGCAGAAGCCTAACCGACTGAGCCACCCAGGTGCCCCTAATTTTTTAAAATATGTTATTTTCTTGGCGATGTCTTCCCTGTTAGTCAACGTATATCCTGGCAAATCTGTACAGGGCTGTAAACATCACCTCAGTCAAGATATAAAACATTTCTATCACCCCCAAATCAATAATCTGCCTTCAAATAAATAAAATCAAACCATTTGTAGTGTTTCATGTCTGGTTTCTTTCATATGTGATTATTTTTTATAGGTTCATACTTTTTTTTTTTAATGAATCTGGAGTCTCCTTTTGTTGCTTTTTATCCACGGTATGGCTACGCCACCAATCTGTTCGTCCATTGACAGGTGACGCATTTTTGAGGTGTTTCCTGTTTTTGGCTATTACAATTAAGCTTGTTACAAAAATTTGAGTCATTGTTCTATGACCTAAGTTTTCATTTCTTCAAAAAGTATTGCTGAGTTGTGTGATAAAGTGTACATTTGGAAGAATCTTTCTTCAGAAGTGTTATATAACCGATTCTGTGTTCATTATCGTGCATGGTCTGCACGTGCAGGGCTCATTCTGTTCCCATATGGATATGGGAACACTGTATGTTGAAAATAGTATCCTTTCCCATTGAGTTATCCTGGCACTGTGGTCAAAAAACTATCATCCATATATGCATAGGTCTATTTCTGGATTCTCTAATCTATCCACTGATCTATATGTTCACCCTCACTTTATTAATGTAGCCCAAGAGTAAATCTTAAAATTACATATCATGAGTCATTAATTAGTCCCTTTCTAAAACTGTTTTGGCTATTCTAGACCCTTTACACTTTCATATAAATCTTTGAATCTTATAAATTTCTAAGAAACACTTTAGGAACTTTTGATTGGGATTTTATTAAATCTATAAATCAAGTTGGGTGGAATTGATATTTTAGCAATATTGAGTCTTCTGATCCGTGAACAAAGTATATATTGTGATTTACTCAGGTCTTATAATGTGGTTTATTTTTTTTAAGATTTTATTTATTTATTTGACAGAGAGAGAAAGCACAAGCAGAGGGAGAAGCAGGCAGAGGGAGAGCGAGAAGCAGGCTCCCCACCGAGCAGGGAGCCTGAAATGGGGCTCGATCCCAGGACCCTGGGATCATGACCCGAGCCGAAGGCAGACATTTAACTGACTGAGCCACCCAGGCACCCTCTTATGATTTGGTTTAAAAACCAATGCTTTCATGGCTTTAAGTGTACAAATCCTACACATATTTTATTAAATGTATCCCTAAGAGTTTCATATTTTGATGCTATCCTACATGGTATTTTAAATTTTCAATTGGCATGTTTTGATTCTTTATATAGATCTTATTGCCATTGTTATTTCTTTATTTTTTTAAACTTATTTATATTGCTTTCTTTTCCCACTGAAAAGTAAGCTTTGGCACAAGTACCTTTGTATCTTGATCACTACTACCTCCTCTGCCCTCTTAAAATCCTTGTGGTCAGTAACTTCTCAATAATTATTTATTCTTAAATGAATATACTATATAAGTGACCTTGGAAAAATTGTTTAATCTTTCTAGATCTGTGTTTATTTTCATATGTGTGTATAAACATTTTTATATGTGTGTAAATATAAAATCTAAAGAAATATAGACACATATGTGGAAACAACTAAACTTACCCTCCCTGAGACTACGGCTTATTAGTTCCTCTACAAATATCTGCCTCCAATTCATTTCTTAAATATACGAAAAGAAAAGGCTCCTATTTTTAAGTAATTGTTTTCAAGTATAAATTTGGGACTCTTGATCCTGAGATCAATGTTCTCACTAATTTTTCATTTTGTAAAGATGTTTCATTTTTCTTTTAGAAACCATGTGAGTAGTGATTTCAGAAAGAGAGCCTTGGACAGCTCTGCCTGCTCACTTCGGTGATTAAGACATAGCTGTTAATCATACAACCGCAAGTACTCTGAGCACAGCTTTAGTGCTGCTTCTTTTATGTGTGGGAGATGGATATGAGGGTCTGCCTATGCTAACACAGATATAAAAGCAAATATTTATGTTTATTTTCAGGAAGCCGGTCAACTATTAACAAGACTGGAGCTCCATGAGGTATTAAATAAAAGGGGTTTGGGTTTAATTACATTTAGAAAACTCTCAAGCAAAAATACAAACCTCTTTTTCCTCTTTTAAGCATGAACTTCAACGGTATCATTTCTCGGCCATGCCCCGTGTAAATGTCAGGTGCTCAGGCATCTCACTACAGGACACAGTACCAGATTTCAATTTCCTTGTTCTTCATAATAAAGCACTATGAATGTTCTAAACATTTTGTTCCTTTAGTTTTGTATCCAAAGTGCTGGGCTCAAGGAAGGGATAGTAGCTATTGGGCTCAAGTTCCTGGACTACTTTACTTACTTCCCTGTCATTTTAGTGCCCTGTGGTGAAAGGCACTCAAGCAGAAAGGTGCATAGCCAGGTGCCACACAGCCCTACATAAACCAGCCTAGGCAGGAAAAGTCACTGACACACCCCATGATATCATTTCCTTTTTTGGCTACTTTCCCCTTGATATATGTATGTATATATATATTTTTTTTTTCTCCCCAATACAACAACTATTCTAGGAACTCCTGCTTCCTCCTTAGCCTTAATAAACATTCCTGTCTCTTACCTCAACACATCAATACCTTTCTGAGGATGCCAGGCCTTATATGTTTTCATCACATTTCCCTAGGAACCCTCTATCCTACATACCATCCTATCACTGTTCACCAACTCTTTAGTCAACACGGTCACATAAATATCTTTTCAATGCCTAATATTATGCTATCGCTACGATAAATGTTGGTGATATAAAAAGCCAACTAAGATAGAAATTCTTCCATTAAGGAGCATATACTGAAATGGAGGACAGATTATTTCAATACAAAGGGGAAGAGATAATGTAGAGCTCACATTAGATTCACCTATGAAGTCTTTAAAATTCCCATAACCAAATCTTCATCCAGGATCCATTAAATATAAATCTCTGAGGATGAACAGAAGCATCAGAAGATGATTCCAATTTGCAGCCAATAATTGAGAACCACTGAAGGTCAGGCATATCAAGTTGCTAGTGAGCCTAAGATTTGATAAAGGTTTTGTGCAGACTGGTGCTTGAGGTAATGCATGAGGGATGATTGAGAGTCATCTTGACCACGAGACAAAGAATAACCACTCCAGGCATAGAACATACTATGAGAGAGGCATGATCTATAAACCCATTGGCTTATCTGAAATGTTGACAATTTTTTTTCAAATATATGAGCTTTGTAAATAATTCCTGTGTTCTTTTCTTGGCATTTTTATAGTCTAGGTCTCTAGATATTAGCAGACAGGTGAGAGAGTTTTCCCAGAATGACGTGGCATAATATAAAATAGATACTGTGAAAACTGACTTAGTGCACAGACCTGAACTTACCAAAAATATTTCTATGTTTTTTAAATATTTATTTATTTGAGAGACAGAATGAGTGGGGGGAGGGGCAGAGGGAGAAGCAGACTCCCCAAGGAGCAGGGAGCCCAACGTGGGATTCTATCCCAGAACCCCAAGATCATGACCTGAGCCAAAGGCAGATGCTTAACCAACTGAGCCACCCAGGCGCCCCCCAAAAATACTTCTTAAAAATAGTTTGAGGGGCGCCTGGGTGGCTCAGTTGGTTAAGCGACTGCCTTCGGCTCGGGTCATGATCCTGGAGTCCCGAGATCGAGTCCCGCATCGGGCTCCCTGCTTGGCAGGGAGCCTGCTTCTCCCTCTGACCCTCCTCCTTCTCATGCTCTCTGTCTCTCATTCTCTCTCTCTCTCAAATAAATAAATAAAATCTTAAAAAAAAAAATAGTTTGATATTCTTCTATTATACTTTCTGTAAGTGTATAAATAAATGTAATTATTAATTAGATAGTGTTTTTACAGGGCCAAAAGGAAAATAAATAATCTTGATAGGTTCATATTTTTACTCCATGTATATCTGGGAAACACAAACTTGGGCTTTTAATATAATTTTCTGTTTATACACACGGATAGCTGGTTAATACCCCAATAAGGCTGTGTTTTGTTTTTGTTTTTCCTGCTAGTAACAGAGAAAGTATTTATAAAATGAAAACTTTTGTTCCTTTTGCAGATGTACTTAAATGCACTTAGTTTGATGTACCTAGATTTCAACAGGAAGAAAGAAAAGGTCTTTCTTTAATTTTCAGAAAAAAATAAATCATAATGAGTGATATGGGAATAAAATTCTTCAGAATAAATATCTTCACGTGTATAGAATTCTGAGTATGTCATAAAGTTAAAATTTTACATATTATTGTAGAGTACTAATAATGATTTAAATGTTTCATGTGCCTCTTTCTAAATGAGCTTTTAAGCATTGAGAGCAAACAGTAATTCAGTAAATGACAAAACTTCTACCTACTCATTTTCCAAACCAAATTCTGACTGTATTCCACAACTGCAAGTGTGCTCCCTAAAAAATGAAATGTTTCCTTTTGTTTATTTGGAAGTGAAGCTTGAAAGGGTGTGAAATGTCAGGAATGTAAACGAAACCACTAGATGGTGCCCTGTATCCTGAACATATGAGAAATGGCAGCAACTTTAGAATGACAATTTTCAACCTGGTGTTACCATGGTGACCTGCTTGGTTTCATCTAGCTTTTCCCTAGGCCACTTTTCCTCTGTTCTTTCTAAATACATGGATTTACCCTTTTATGAACATGGTTATACATTGTGCCAATGGAAAAAGAAATAAACATACTGACTACCTTTAGAATCACTGCCATGTGTAATGCCCTATGCCAGTAGCTTCTAAGGGGGATTGAAAAGGAAGCTTAGGCCATGGTATGTATTTGTCAAAACAAAATTTATAATCTAGGTTAAGCATAATAGGAGAAGATTAAAAAACAAACTAAACTAGAAATAGCAGGAAGTACTTGATTGTGTAATACATAGAGGCCTTTCTTGGTAACTAGGGTTGGATTTAGAGGGCTCTGTGTCTTGAATTACAAGATATGGCTCTTTAGTTGTGTCATAGATTTGCTGTGTTTCTTTCTTTCTTTCTTTCTTTTTTATTTGTCAGAGAGAGAGAGAGAGCACAAGCAGGGGGAGTGGCAGGCAGAGGGAGAAGCAGGCTCCCAGCTGAGCAGGGAGCCCGATGCGGAACTCGATCCCAGGACCCTGGGATCATGACCTGAGCTGAAGGCAGATGCTTAACCAACTGAGCCACCCAGGTGTCCCAGATTTGCTGTGTTTCTTGAGGGTTTTGGTTTTTGGGTTTGTTTGTTTGTTTGTTTGTTTGTTTTAATCTCCTGTTGTCAGTTTTCTCAAATATGTGAATTGGACAAAGTAATCTCTAAAATCCTACTCAATTCCAATCTGATATGTTTATTCTGAAGCTATAGGAAAGACATGAACAATAGAGAGAACAAAGCCATAATAGAAAAAGTACTTACACGTGTCTGTACATGTACTCTACATTTGAAAACATAAAATTTGGAAGAATAAACAGTATCTGGAAAGGGGAAAAAAAGAAGAAAGCCTGTCAAATCTGTTGATCTGATGTGGACCAAAGCCCATTTACATTGGTGTATTTCTGAAGTTCCAAGTGTTTGAATTGTTGCATGGAAAGTACACTAAGAACACAAGAAGGGTTGTGATATGTCTCTGATACTATAGATGAGGTTATGACCCTGAGAGTTATACTAATAAAATAAATATATTTAAGTTAAAAATACTGTGCAGAAGTGACTTTAAATTTTAGGTGTCTCATAAGCCAGAACAGAAGGGAAAAAATCCAGAAATCTAATTATAGCATGTAATATGTATAAAAAATGCATAGATATTTTTCTCAATGTACTATATTAGGACCCCCTATATCAGAATCATTTGCATGTGTTAGAATGGGAGATTGCTGGGCTCCACCTGAAACCTGGTGATAATCTGCCATTTTTCTTTTTATTTTTAATTTCTTCACACTCCAATCTTTGAATGAAAGAATGAATAGGTGAGTAATGAGGGAGCAATGAAAGAGGAAATAGACACAATTTATGTCTGCCAGTAAAAAAGAAGGTGATTTCATGACAAATCAGCAGAGTAACTATTTTAGACAAAGTAGACTCTGTGCGTTCCTTCACAAAGCAACATATGACTCTGCACATGGCTGGGTTGGTTGGATTCTTTAACTTCAAATCCTAAACCCTCAGAGATCCCTCATTAACCACCGTACCTTAAGTAGTTCACTCTAGCTTCCTATGTCTCATACTTCCCTGCTCACTTCTGTCTCACTGACGTATGTGTTTCCTTACACATTGCTTTCCTCTCCCCATTACCGGGCCGGCTCCTAGAGAACAGCACTCAGTGATTTCCCTTGTGTTTTGCAGTCAGAAACTTGTGAGGCTGAAGCAGGAACTTAGAGATTCTGTTTCCCAGGTAAAAATTAAGTTCTACAAACTGTCCCTTCAAAATGGCCTTGGACAGTGTAAAATTACTGAGAAACAGTCATTTCAAGAGCACAAATATCATATTAAAAATATGCACTTTTTTTGAGTATAACTTCTTAGCTGAAGACAATGGTTTTGAGATTCATCAGAACTGTTTTGTATATCTGTATTCCATTATCTTTTATGGCTGAGTAATATTTCATCTTATGAATACACCATATTCATGTATATATTCTAGATTTATAAGCTCATATGTTTTCCAGTTTGAGACTACTTTAAATATAGATGCTATGGAAACTTCTTGTACATGTTTTTCTTTTATCTGAATGATTTTTATATTTTCTCTATACATTTGTTGTTCAGTCATATATATTAGAGCATTTGATTTTACTTCAAGTCTGTCCTCTTCCATACTTTGTCTCCTCCTTGTACCTCAGTTTGGGTCTGCTTACTTGTCCTGGAAATTACCAGTCATGCTCTCTGTTCAGTCCAGACCACTACCACATCTATCCATTGAATTCTTAATTTAACGGACTGCATTTTGCAATTCTAAAATTTCCATTCATTCAGTTCCTTTTGTGAGAGAGTTATATTCTGCTTTTAAATTTTTCCGTCTTTAACGTATCATTCATAGTCATATATAGTCATATATAGTCATAGATGATGATATTGTTCCTAGAAATGTGAAACTTTTTTTGGACTTGTTCTAAAATTACTGGTAGTTCATCTTGATTCTGTCATTGACTTGGTTTTAGGTTTTGTTAGCGTAGTACCAAATGACCTTTGTTCTTATTTCTAGAGTGTGGCCCTTACGCTCAGGGTGCCGAACTATGCTCAGGCCATGTCCTCCCTGGAGTTTCACCTAAAAGCCAGGAGTGTCCACAAAGCTTTCTCTACTTTGGTTGAGTTGGAACTTCAGTAATTCCTCAACATTCTGAGGTATTTCTCTGTTTTCAACCACTCAGCACCGTTTCCTGCTAGGTCTTCCAGAGCATACTTTCTATACAAGAAGTTTAGAAGTTGGCCCAGCACCCAAGGTAAGCTTTTATCCAGATCTTTGGTGTTTCTTCTCTGTATCTTTCTCTTTCTCAGAATCCTAACACCAAATCCCAGGAACTTTGGTAACCCATGCAGAAATCTCTGTGTCCTGATTGGGCCCTATTTTCCTGAATTATGGAGATAGCAAGGGAGAATAAATGCCTCCCTGCATTATGGGCTGTTCAATGCTTGAAAAAGAACTGTTAAGTATATTTCATCCAGATTTTCTAGTTTTGTTTTTTTTTTTATAAAAGAGGAGAGTAAATTTAATATTTAGTAGTCTGTGGGGACTAGAACTAGAAGTTCTCTAAGAGACTCTAATTTGTAAGTTTCAAGCCACAGAGAATCTATTATGTCTGTTTTTTTTTTCATTCTTTGTTCATTAATTTTTGAACAAATATAAATGTAGCACCTATACTTGACAAGTACTAAGCAGTGAAGATACAGAAGTATAAAACAAATATGGATCATGCCTTCATGGAGCTTGGAAAGGAAAATATCCCTTAAATAATTAAACATGCAGAAGAATAAGTAATCCAAATCTTATAAATGGAACAAAATTAGAAATAGAAGTTGCTATGAGAATGCATAATACACAGGCTCCCAAAACCAGTATGTTATAAAATCAACCTAGTATTGCTGTTTCTGAAATGTACTGTACAAGTGTGGGTGCCTGCAGTATTTTGGGCTGTAGTCACTTCGATAGAAATGGGGGCAACATTTCTCTTGTAATGAAGACTATTTCCTTTTAAAGTGTGAAATGAACACATTTCAATCTTTGCAAGGTGAAGCACCAAAATATGAGCAGAAAGAGAACTACCCACCTAAAATATTATGTTTTCTGCAAAGACTATGAATTCAGCTTCATCCATTTGAAGGAAGCAAGTAAATAAATTTAGGTGAAATGCTGACTATGGGGACCAAGTAGGACATGTGAGTTTCCAACTGAACAGCAGCTTCTCTTGGGGGAGAAACAGTTTCGTGTAAACAATCTTTTGGCAGATGTTTTTAATATGTCTGTTATTCACTGAAAAGTGAATTTTATATGAAATGAAAATGATAAACATTTCCCAGAACTGAGCACAAAGCCATTTTCCCACAACCTTGTCTGTCACTAGTGACAAAAATAGAGACTTGATGCAAGGTTCACAGGAAGGTCAAGAGATAATTTATTTAATTTAATTACTTAAATTGAATGTTTTAAATAGGATTTGAACCTTGATCCATTTAGGTATAACAAAATGGAGCCACTATTCCTCCAACCATTCCTACGTCACTAATGGACAGGACTTTGTTGAGTTTTTTCTAACACTAGCACTGTGCTGGGGACACAAGGGTACAGCACAACCAGTTATGGGTCCCGTTCTCAAGGGAAACAGTGTTTTGAAACCACTGAGAGCAATTCAGGAAATGAACAATCACCTATGAGTTGCTAACTTGAGTGACATAAGCAGAAAGTATAATATAAGTTGAAAGAATGAAGAACAGAGAGATGCTTGGGTGGCTTAGAACCGTCAAAAAAAAGGGGCTTGGTTAAGAAGGTAGCACGAACAGAGATGGCTCTAAGTCATGTTATGACTTAGTGGAGATTAAAAGAAGATAAATGATATTGAGAAGAGTTAGGGCCTAAATGGTCTTTATGGTGGAGCAAAGAATAGCCTAGGTATTTGTTGTGCATCCTGGCCTACAAACTTCTCAGAAGAGACTCATTTTAGAACACATGTGTCCTATATCATACTTCCTCATCTGATTCAGAGAGTAACAAATCAGGCTAATTCAAAACATTTCAGGAAATATTACTGGGCTTGTAGATGGCATCTACTTGAAATAGCTTAAGTTCACCCTGCCAGGCATAACCTAGATTCCAATAAGTAATATTTGTGACCGTGGAAATAAGAATCCTAATTTCATCTTTAATTATCTTTAATAGACTTGGCAATCTTTGTGGCTCTTAAAAAGGGATATTAAGAGTGGAGGTTGAATGTATTATGCATGCCAGTGTAAAAATAGAAAGAAAAAACAAAAGAAGTGTTTCCAAAAAACTATAGGCAAATGATTTGTAAGTAATGTGTCAAATGTTTAGTCTTTCCTAGACTTCCTGAGTTAATTTCTTTCGTTTGATGGAATATGTAAACTCTGAAAAAGCTATATTGGTATCTCTCCTGCAGATTTAAAAATTCCTTAGCCATAGGTGATTGAACACAGGATAAAATAGCAAAGACACCTACAGAAATATAACTTAGGAAATTGAATAAAACAAATATCCAGGTCAGACTCTCCAGTTGAGTCCTTTTCTGGTTTTTGGTACAAAGTCTCTGAGTACAGAATGAAACAGAAAGCCGTGCTGAGAGTGGGACGAGAAGATCAAGCTGCCAACAGAAAAAGACGCTTGAGTGCTTCATGAAAGAGAGAAGATTAAAACTCCAGCTTTCTCACGGATGACAAGGAGGAAAGATTGCTGCATCACCCACTGCTCAGTGTTGTTTGGAGGCTGATAACAAGGCAGAATAAAGCCAACGTGGAGCCTTTTCTTCAAGCTGCTCACAGAGCCAACTGTGACTAAACAGCACCATAAGCTGGCAATGGCTCTATGCCACTTGGGGCTTTGTTGCCTTTTGTTGGTTTTCTTTAAATCTCAGTTGTCAGCCAAGCCAACCTTTGACTCAGTGAAGCAATCCACTGAACATGCAGGAATCGGGATGGAAGAGTAAACTTTCAGCACTACTTTGGTTGTCCTCACCAGAGACACGAAAATATCCCACTCTTCTAGAGGCCTCATGTCCATTAGCAGAATTACCACCAGTCACAATTTTCCAGCATTATGACACCCCTCTTTGCAAATATCACAAAACTTTCAATTTATACACCTGCATGTATCCTATCCAGAGTACTCCATCCAAATGGTTATTGTATATGATTTTTTAAATTATCCAAAATATTTCCACAATTACAGCACACACACACTAAACTGAGTGGAATCTAGTTAAAAGTCTCTTTTCCATGCTGTCTTCTATTTCACTTTTCCCTCATAACTACTTGTATCGTAGTAATATATTCTTCAAGAGATAGTCTATGCATATGCAAATATCACCTTGTCACACAATAACAGCCTCCTATTCGTACCTTTTGTCTTCACTTAATAATGTAACTTGAAAATAATTTCATGCCAGTATATAGAGTACCCTCATGCCTTTTAATGACTGTATAATATTTTATATTTTATCGTGTATGGATATATCTTTTTTTTTCCATCTTTTTTAAACCAGTCCTATATGGATGGATAGATGGATAACTTCAGGTTGCTTCTAGTCTTTTGCTTATACTCCTAATTATAAATGAATATACCTGTACCTATATGTGAATATATCTGTAAAACAGATTTCTTAGATTTTACATCCAAAGAAGATATGGTTAATTTATACTCTCACCAGTAAGCATGTAAGAACAAGATGACCCATAAATGCTCTCCTTTGCTTCTATTTAATTGTATATTCCTTTAACACACCAAATTCCATTTATTTTAGTTGTTTTACTTTTATAATTTTCTCTGACTTCCAACTGTGCCTCAGAATTGACTCTCTGGAACTTGACCAAACACGCTATTATCTTAACACTTTTTTCCTCCTCCAGTCACTGACACCCCAGAAAGCCAAAGTGTAGAACTTTGAAAGCAAATCCCTATTTGTTTTCTATTGTTTGGTATACTGCTAAATCAGGAAAATGGGGATAGATCCAGCTCTTTGGATTTACTTGAGTTTACCCTTTAATGTCATTTTAACATTTGTATTATAATAATCCTTTAGGTTTCAAAAGAAAAAAAAATTAATAACCGAAGTGTGCCACTTCCGTTGTACTATTTAAATTGGTGAGTGACTCCCTCTTTAATGCAGCATACTGACATATGTTTCAACCATTTGTTCTTCCTGGAGGCTAGATGGACTTGAGCATTTCATTCTCCATGTGATAAAGACATAGGCTTTCCCAGCCTGCAAGGATGACTACATCTAATATGTTACACCTTTTGTATCAATTCACATAAATAAGCAAGTCAGCAAAGGGAGGATTTGGTTGTTTGTTGCTACTTAGGGGTAAAATGGCAACTGCTAGAGAGGAGCTACATTCTCTCTTACAAAAGTTAATGTCTTTTAGATAAATTCTCATTTTTTAGAGGCACCTGACTGGCTCAGCCAGTAGAGCATGGGACTATTGATCTCAGGGTCATGAGTTCAAGTTCCATGTCCGGCATGGAGCCTACTTAAAATTTAAAAAAGAAAAAAAAAATTATAAACTTTTTAAGTGTCCAAGTAACCACGTGGTTGGTTCTCAAAACCCATATGCAAAATTTGACTACCAGAACTGTGTGAAAGAGGCAGGAAAAAGATGCTTATAAGACCTGATATAATTGCACATAGATTTTAGTGATAGTTGATTTTCTTAGCTCTGTCATTTTTAATCTCTTCAGGCATTTTCTTCCCTTTTCCTACCATCCCCATAATGGCAAAAGAGGTGAGTGTTTTGTCAGTCAGGCTTCAAAGAATCTAAACCAGTAACAGATTATCTACCTATCAATCATCTATCAGTATGATTTATTTAAATGACTTGGTTTACAAAATTATTTTGGGCGTATGGCTAAGCAAGCCAGCCACCTGCAGCCAGTCTATGCCCCAGAGCTTTGTCCCGGATGCCTTCTGCCTGCTCCTAGACGTCCTCTGCCTCAGCTATGGCCAGTGAGCATGCAGGTGCACAACGCCCACGAGAAGCACCAACTAACTGGCCAGCCTTGTGGTCACCACGCTTGCCTACTTCCTAACCGATAGCCAGGAGCACACAGCCCACCAAGAGGCAGTAGGGCCACAGGCTGTGGCCCAGTTTAGAGGCCTGCCACTTTCCCAAGCTGCCTGCCTACCCACAAGACCCTCACCTACCAGGCCAAACAGCTCATCACCCCAGAGATGGATGTGGAGAAGGAAGGAGGACCGAGGTCTTGGGCTGGGTTGGGGACAGCCGCCAGGTAGGTAGGGGTCCGATAGGGCCTAGGGTCCACCGGAGGGATGCCGGGGAGAAAAAGGAGAGCAGCTACCCACCCCGCGCAGCCATGGACAGTAGCTAGAGCACATCCTAAAGAGAGCAGCCCTGGAGGGGGAGCACCCTGAGAGGGCCTTCCGTTGTGTGGTGGTCAGGAGGGCTGCAGGCCTTAGCACAGAGGACTCAGCCTGCCGCCAAGCTGTCTGCCTGGACACAGCAGTGGGCAGAGCCATGCTGGCTCCCCCTCTCCGAGGGCATCTCCAGGGCTCTGCAGCAAAGCTAGGGCTCGCCGAGCTGCCGTAGCCTTGCAGCCTGCGCCTGAAGCCCAGATCCATGCTGGATATAGGTAACTAGGCTTCTCGTTTTTTAATTTGAAATTTTATTTTATGGTGGAAAAAACACTTAACATGAGGTCGATCTCCTTAACATATTCTTAAATGTCAATACAATATTGTTAACCAGAGGCACAGTGTTGTACAGCAGATCTCTAGAATTTGTTCATCTGGGCGTGACTGAAACTTTATACCCATTGCTTAGTAACTCCTCATTTTCCCCAACCCCCTGCCATGGGTAGCCACCATTTTGCTCTCTGCTTCTATGAATTTAACTATTTTAGATATTTCATAAAGTGTCATTCATGGAATCATGGAGTATTTGACCTGGGCCTGGCTTATTAAACTTCGGTAAAGTCCTCAGTGTTAATTCATCTTTTCACATACGGCAAGATTTCCTTCCTTTTTTAAGGCTAAAGCATATTCTGTGTATATGCTACATTTTCTTCAGCTATTCATCCATCAATTTAATCATTTATCTATTATCAGAGATATATGTTTGAGACATATCATGATTTCTATTTTTTTCCAAAAAATATTTAAAAAATCTAGATTAATGACCCTTTGATTCAAATACTACTGAAATTTAATCATACCATATGGGCTTACTGATGGTTAGGAACACTAGTTGTGAAAATCATTTATTAAGAATATGTCAACATAATCTACATTTTAGTTTATTTCATTTTTGATCTGGCATCATTTTTCCATGGATTATATTATAGACTTTGGATTAATGTAAACATGTTCTCTTTCTTCAAGTGAATAAAGTATTATAGACTAAAAGCAACACATCGTAGAAATTAAACCAAATCAAACAAACATCAGAACACTAAAGAAGAGAGGGATACATTCTAAACATATTCTATCATCCCTAAATATAACAGAAGGCAAACTATTATTTTAATACAAAAGTTAAGTGTCTCTGACACTAAATTAAAGTGTGCATAAGGCATGTCTACGTTATCATAGAATATTGATATAATCGCTAATAAGATAATTTTAATGATACCAGCTGATGTAACATACATTAAAAACTTTAGTTGGATGACTTTGGTAAGAATATTCTGAAACTGGGGCGCCTGGGTGGCTCAGTCGGTTAAGCGACTGCCTTCGGCTCAGGTCATGATCCCAGAGTCCCGGGATCGAGTCCCGCATCAGGCTCCCTGCTCAGCAGGGAGTCTGCTTCTCCCTCTGACCCTCCTCCCTCTCATGCTCTCTGTCTCTCATTCTCTCTCTCTCAAATAAATAAATAAAATCTTAAAAAAAAAAAAAAAAAAGAATATTCTGAAACTGAAAACCAGAAGCAATATTACTAAGCTCTGAAAAATGACATTATTTATATTTATACTGAAAATACATTTTCGTCTATATTCAATATATTTCAAAATATATTTCAAAAATATTTTCTTATGAATTAAAGAAATTTTATTTCTTTTATTTTCTCACCTCTTTCAGTGCCTTCCCTTTTGTTCTTCCTTCCTCTCTCATTCACCTATGTCCCAGTTTTCCGTCCCAGTAAAGAAATTACTTTCTTTTAACCAAAGAGTTGTCCTGTCATTCACTTGATGTAGGGTCCTTATGCATTACCAGAGGGTTAGAACTTACTAGTAAGTTGAATATGAATGAACAAATTGTATTAGCTCTCAGGTACTTTTCTGTCCTCATTGAGATGTTCTACTAGCTGCTTAATGTCTGTGCTAAACCGTTCTTCCGCGTGTATCTTGATTCTCTCCCAAGGGAAAACCAAATAGGTTAGTAAATGGAACAACTAACTAATAGTCCAATTAGATGCATAAGGAGTATTACACTGATAAGAAAATCCAGTTGGGAACAGTCAAGATGACCTTTAAAAAAATGAAAGAATAGGAAAAACACAAGCTATTTTTAAATCTTCATCCATTTTTGGCAACAATCCTCAAAACATGGTGTACGTGTTATTTTTATAACATTTCCTCATAAAGGGCTTGAAACCCTTGAGAAATACATGTATTAATAAGTATACTTGTCTTGTGAGATAGATAAACTTTTTCTCATTGGTACAAAAGTATGTATAGTACATAGAAACTAGTGTGATTGCTTTGGAGAAATGTATCTGAAAAGACATAAATGAACAGAAGTTTTGTGATAGAAAACATACAAACGGGTCTCCAATTCCCTAATTCACTGATTATCTTGCAATACTTTTTTATGTCTTATTGAGGCTTGAAAGACAGCTCCGTTTGTTTTCTTTCTTATAAGAACCCACCCTTGGTGAGCTAGTGGTCAGCTGCTGTGATATTCTGCAATCCTCAGCCATCTCTCCACAATGGAATGTCTCTTTAGCATGTCATCCTTAGAATATATTTCCCCTATGCCAGTTTGTGGATTGGGCCCCTTCAGCTTCAGACTGCTTTGCTGGCCAGTGGTCATCTTTCCTGCCCAGTGGAAACTGAGCCTCAGAAAACTTATTCCCATGTTGTTAGTTACAGTCTAAGATTTTTAATTGCTTATTTTTCATTAATTACTCTTAATTTTCATATTTAAAAAGGTTCACAGGTGATTCTTTACGCCTGGAAAAATTTGTCTTCTAAATCTGAATGTCTAATCCCAGTAGATGTCTGTGCTGATAAACAGAAGCAGAAAATCAAATTTATGAAACTCAAGAGATTCACAGACATGACTTTATGTAATTGAAACCAAGCTGGAGGGGCCCCTGGATGGCTCAGTCAGTTAAGAGTCCACCTCTTGGTTTTGGCTCAGGTCATGATCTCAGGATGTGAGATTGAGCCCCAAGTGGAGTTCTCCGATGGGCATGGAGTCTGCTTGAGATTCTCTTTCTCCCTGTCCCTCTGACCCTCTCCCTGCTTGTGCACGCGCACGCGCCCATGCGCTCTCTTTCTCTCCCCCACTCAAATAAATAAACAAATCTTAAAAAAAAAAAAAAAGAAAAAGAAAAAGAAACCAAGTTGAACATCAAGAATTGGAGATGCTTTCCTACCTTTGTGATAACTTGGAAACCTCAAACAGCCACACTTACAAGGCTCTCTAATATTTATTTAGTAATTAAGCCAATAAATTGGAGGGGGTGAGTATTGTGCTATACAACAAAAGCTAACTAATATAATCTGTTAGCTTCATTGCCATATATTTCAGTCACTACTCTCTGGGGAGGGGGTACTCAACTCATTTGTTTATTTGCTGGACGGATTAACACATTTCCTCATAAAGGCATAATCATGGCTAAAATCTATTATAACAAAAGTATAATACAGGAACAGCAGGAAAAAGATACACATATGCAAAAGAAGTTACAGGCTTCCAGCTTCCTCTTTCTCTGATAGCATAAGATGCAATTTTCTCCTGTGAGATATCTCCACACAAAGAAGACCATCTTGGAGTCTTGGGGTCAAGAATTCTTATAGGTACAAACTCTAATCCAGAACCAAGTATACCATTACTCTGAATGTTTCCTTTAAATTTGGTGACAGTTTGGTTCATCTTGACCCATCATATAACATAGTCAGTAGGAGAACCTTACGGTGGTGTAGTGCTCAGTGTCTGATCAAGGATTGTTGCCATGGCTACAGAGACAAACAAGATCTGAGTAAGCCAAGCCTACTGTATTAACTATTTCTCCCACCCGCCTAAAACTAGACATCCAATCATCCAATCAAAAAGAAAAAAAAAAAAAAAAGTGATGTGGTAGAAAATTTTTGAGTCAAGAAAGTTTTCAGTGAATGAGGCAGTGTAGTGTAACAGTGAACAGTATTTGGGTTAGTCAGTAATGCCTTTCTTTGCCTTCTAACCCCAACGCCTAATTGTTGTGTGATGACGTTGAAGGAAGGTTTATCTCCTCCACAATCTCAGTTTTCCTCACAATTTTTAGCTCATGCAAATCTTGGGGATTAAAATTAATCAACATGTAGATTTCTTTGCTATTTAGTAGTTCTTCATAAAATGAATGCAATTAATATTAAATCTTTAAACAATGTAAAATTATCGTGGATTTCACTGAAAAAAGAAAACAATTTAATTAACTTTTCTTTTTTATTCGGACTGAGTACCTTTTCATTCTGATTACAACATTTGTGCTGAAGCTCTTATTCCTCTGTGAACTGAGTAAGATGAGATGGTATAGGTCGGGTGGAGTGAATATTTATCCTGGACTCATTTGCCCTTTGCTTGCACACTGTGTATGTTGACCAAAATGACCTCAAGTTCTCCTTGGCAGTCTCTTCAGGAGAGAGGACACACTTGACTCCATCAGTGTTTGGCCTTGAATATCAAATATGTTTTCAATAAGCACAAAAGTGTCTTTTTAGTTATGCTGTGCAGCAGTGCAGGAGACCACGTGTTTTGGCTTCTAGAGGTCATGGCTGACTCTTTAATGAGCTTTACCCTTCCTTTACAGGTCGTTCATTGAATCATTGGAATGTTGATATATATGACTCTTCAACTTTTTGTTGTTGCTACTGTTCTTAGTTACTACTATGCTTCAACAAGCATCAAAAACATTTTTTTACACAGAGCATATCAGGCTACCATTACAGTTATTTTTCTCATGTAGAAGGCATTTAATTTGGAAAAATGTTTTTAAATTCCTAGGGATGAACACTATGCTAGGCATAATGTCCTTTCCCCTATGGGATAATTACCTTTAGGTATACATTTTATTCTTTCATTGTTAAGAACCTAGATAAAGGATATGTCCACTTGTCGAATATTTGTCAAGAGCTAAATTTTTTTCTTTATGAATAAATACGCTTTCCTAAAAACATTGCTATTCAAATCTTAAAGCACCACTATACAATTAGTAAGTAAGAAGAAAGTGAGATGAATGGGAAAAATGACATTGTTAAAAAGTTATTTGAAAATATATAGGTTGTAGCAACTAATGTGAATTGATATTCAGCCTTCATATGCAGGTGTTAACTTTGGGTAAATTTTCTCTTCTACTCTGATTGTAAAAATAATTGCTTTGCTATTAACTTAAATGGAATGTACATTCTACAGAATTTTTTTTAAATGTGGTAACTTATTCTATTCATTATGAATTCAGGATTCAATTTTTCATGACTTGATCTTACAGTTCTTTGTAGCACTTGAGAGTGTACCTGAAAAACTGGTGGATTCTAGCTATTTTGCAAGAATTGACTGTTTTGAAAAAAAATTTAAATGCACATTTAAAAAAAATTATCTGCTTGATCCAAGAAAAGTGCAAGAGAAAAAAATTAGAAATTAGAAATAAGTGTTAAAAATGCATCATGATTGGAAATTAAATTTATTTTAAATGTCTTTCAGAGCTTATTTAATATAAATCCTTTAAAATGGAGGAAAAAGTTTATAAAGATTTTTTAAATGTTTGGAACATTGTTGCTCTTTAAAATTGCTGTAATCTCTAAATGGTATTATTATTAACTGTTAAACATAAAAATATCAGAAAAGAGATAAGCAATAGAAAGAATACAGAAGTGATTTACCACCTAGAGATAATCATCCTTAACATTTTAAAGTAATTATATAAATATATTTAATGCCTTTGAAACATATTGTCACAATGCTTTCATAGATAGTTCTAGAAATTTTCATCATCACTGATTGAAAAATAAGCTAAATGTTTATTTTCATTGGAGATTATCATTATTTTTGGCTTTTGTTAGTATAATGAGTGTAACATAGTATCCACTAAGACACTTTTGAAAATACTTTTGTTCTTTATTACTTTTAACTTTCTGAATGTTTCTTTCAAACCAGTGTGCTTAACTTTCAGTGCCCTAGAATAAAACAGTATGGGCCTAAACTGTGAAGTTTTTAGATAAAGAAGTCTTGC
Source organism: Phoca vitulina (assembly GCF_004348235.1). Taxonomy (NCBI): domain Eukaryota; kingdom Metazoa; phylum Chordata; class Mammalia; order Carnivora; family Phocidae; genus Phoca; species Phoca vitulina. The sequence continues at coordinate 30,500,452 of NW_022589709.1, forward strand.
TAGTGCTTTTCTTTAGAAATTGTTTAGGTTTAATGTCTTAGTTATTCTGAAGGTATTCCTAATGATCTGTAAAGAACTGCCTAGGGAAACATAAAAGTGCCTATTTTTAGAAATAGGCAACAGTAGTCAGTAATACGAAAATGTCAGCAATGCATCACTCTTACATGAAGATACAAATCACAACTACCTAATAATGGAGAATCTTCTAATTAGGGGTTATGAGGTTAACTTTCTTAGCTTCATTAGGTTTAGTTAAAATGGAAACAGCTTAAATATTCAGAACATTTACATCTATAACTATATCAAAAGGAATTTGCATACTACATAATTTTTCTTTATTTTAACCCTGGGAAGAGTCTGAATTAATTAGATGATGAGCAATAACACTTTTTATTTTGTTTTTAATTAGCTAGAACTTTTAAGTAGGTAAACCCAATCACCTTATCTTTGATGATTTTTGATAAAGTATAAGGCACAATGGGAAATGTGACTAAAGATAGACAGAGATGACTAGCACCTGCTCTCAAGAAGATGAAGCACATAAATGATGATGACAGGAAAAAAAAGGGGGGGGGGATATTACTTTGTTTCAAGTTATCAGGAAGAGAAGTCTATTCAACTATGTTTTTAACAATGTCGTAGGTGCTGTGAAGGATAGGGAAGATTCTCTGTGTTTCTTGATCAATAGAAATGATTAAGATTCATGAAAATTATTTTTTTTTACTTGTTGAAATGTATGACCCACCTTTCATTATACCAAGCTGTGACCCCTGAGCAGCATTCAGCCCTATATTTTAGAGGAGTTATCACTCCACACTAGCTATAGTGTTAGTTTCTATTGCTGCCTTCACAAATCACAACAAACTCAGCAGCTTAAAATGACATGAATTTGTTATCTTATAGTTCTGTACTTTGTAAGTCCAACACAACTCTTACTGAGCTAAAATCAAGGTAGTGACAGGGCTGCATTCCTTTGCAGGGGCTGTAAGGAAACATCTGTCTCCTTGCCTTTCCAGCTTCTAGAGGCTGCTCACAATCCTTGACTCTTGGTTCCTTTCCATCTTCAGAGTCATCAGTGGCCAGTCAAGTCCTTTTCACACCATAGTACTCTTACTTTGATTCTTATTCTGCCTCTCTTCTACTTTTAGAGATGTTTGTGATTATATTGATCTCACCCAGATAATCTCCCTAATTTGTCATCTGATTAGTAAGCTTAATTACATCTGCCACCTATTTCCCATTTGTCATGTAACCTAACATATTCACAGGTCATGGAGATTCTGTCATGAACACCTTTGTGTGAGGGGCATTGATCTGCTTGCCACAGCCATCAACTATGAAGATGGAACACAAATGGATATAGTTTAGTGTTTCAATGAAATGAATCATAAACTACTCTTAAGCATATTTAACATTTTACTTAACTTCAGGCAACTTGCCTTTGGTCTTCGGGTGTTTAAAACAAAAAACAAAAACACAACAACAACACCTGAACTCCCACATTCTCTCTCTCTGCCCAAAAAGCTATTTGTGGCCTTTCTTTATGATCTTCAAATAATGTCTCCCACTGAGGTCAGCCTCTGATGCTTAATGAGTTTCTAAAAAACTTCTTTATCAAAACATTCCTGGCCTTATAAGAAACTAGCCATTCTAGGAAAATGAGATGCTCAAAACACGCTTCTTGTGTGTCTTCTAAATCTTGTAAATTTCTCCTACATCCATTGAATCCAAGCTCTGAAAGACAAGTTGTAACTAGATGACAGGACACAAAACCCTCTGTGCTGTGAGGAACCACAACCATGCAGTATGATCTTGTCATATAAGATTTGAAACCTTTCCATACTGAAGGAGTTCTGCAACCATTTTAATTAACAATAAATATCTTCCCTTATTTTTGGAAAGACTCAGAAGCCTGCCTCACTTGATTTTCTGAAATCCATGAAAAGGGCTTCCACAAGTTCTCCAAACAGCTGACGTTTTTCTTTCATTTTGTTTTGTTTGATTTTTCCCTTGGAACATTAGAAGACAGCCTTCTTATGTAGATCATAGGGGAAACAATTACTCTGCTTTGCCATTTAAATCAGCTAGAACAGTCCATAAAACTTTTCATTTTCTTCCTAAGTCCTTCAAAACATCTCCTTTTGGGGGCACCTGGGTGGCTCAGTCTATTAAGCCTTGACTTGATTTTGGCTCAGGTCATGATCTCAGGGTTGTGAGATTGAGCCCCGTGTCGGGCTCACTACTCAACGCAGAGTCTGCTTGAGATTCTTTCTCTCCCTCTCCCTCTGCCCCTTTCCCTCTGCCCCTCACAAATGTGTTCTCTCTATCTTAAATAGATAGATAGATGATAGATGATAGATGATAGATAGATAGATAAAATCTTTAAAAAAAAATCTCCCTTTGTATTCTGATCTTTGAAAACATCTTTGAAACAGCCCTCAAAGGCATCGTAACCTAAATGTTTTTATTTTCTCTAGGCTCCAGAGATTAGCTAATGTTCCACTGATCAAACATAACTAGTAATTATAAAAGTTTAGAAGGATTATATTTAGTATGAGGACCAACAAAAAGTTAACTATTTTTGGAATTTACTCTTTCCTTCCCTAAAATAATTCCAGAAAATCAATCAGAAGACCCTGGACTTAAACTAGATTAGCAGTAGGTGAAAAAAATGCCCAAAAACAATTAACCAGACTGAGTGATTTAGGTTTATGAAATGTAAAGAGCCAAGAATTCAACCTTTTTTATTTTTTTAATTCAGGTATAATTAACATACACTATTTTAGTTTCAGGTGTACAACATAATGATTCAATATTTGTATATATTGTGAAATGATCACCACAATAAATCTAGTTAACATCCATCAACATACATAGCTACAGAATTTTTTTCTTGTTACAACATTCTTAATATAAGGCTTGCCGTGTTATTATTTAGTTCTATGGTGGGCATAAATGGTTTCCTTTTAAGGTAAGCAAGAATAATAAATATATTTTTAGAAAGCTAAAAATAACCCTCTCCCAGACTGGAATCAGCTGAAGAAGACCTTAGTGGGTTAGATTATGGCTCTGAGTTATCTCTGCACTGTATTTTTCTTCTTTTTCTCTTTTTAGAATGAATTCCTTTGAGAGAGGGATTCATGGAATGATACAGTTTAAGAGAAGTGCTCCTAACCCTGAAATTTCTCTAAAGCAGTTTTGAAAATCTTCTCATAAGAAATATATTGGGTTCAACAGAGATGCATAATTCCTAGAATTATCAGCCATTCAAATGTCAGTGTAGATTAATTTGACTGGTTTTATTTTCCTTTAACATCTGTACTGATGGCAGGGAAGTAGTAGGGATGTAGAAGGGAGGAGGTCACCGTGATGGGCGGAGGACCAGCACGAGTTAGTTGTTTCAGGCAGTTAACACAGGGGACTACAGATGCTGGCAGCAATGTTAGCATTTGCTGTGAGTGAAAGAACGCCAGACTAAGGAGAAACATGGGCTACACTCATATCAACAGCACAACTTCTGCCTTTCTTCGCACTAGTCCTCCAAAGGGGAATGTATAACTTGATGCGTAGGAGAAGGATGATTATAAATTAGAAAAGCCACCAGAAAGGATTAGAGTATTTGTAAATATTTCTATGATTCTGTGAAAGAATACAGTGAATACCTTTTCAAAAGGGAACTCCAACTACTAAAATGTGCACGTTTTCTGGGACTGCTACACTCAAACAAGTATGTACTGAACTGAAAGAATAACAAAATAAGTGAACGTAGGATGTGGCTCTAAGAAAGGGATCTTGCACCACTGACTCTGGGGAAGTTTTTATGGTTTGAATTGCATTCCCCCCAAAATGGTCAAGTACCCTCAGTACCTCTGACTGTGACTTTATTTTGAAATAAGTTCTTTGCAAATGATCAAGTTAAAATGAGATAATTAAGGTGGGCCCTAATCCAATATGACTATGTCTTTATAAAAAAGGTTAATGTGGACCCAGAAACAGACATACCCAAAAGAGAGATTATGTGAAGAGACAAAGAGAAAATGCCATATGAGTATCAGAGTCATGCTGTCATCAGCCAAGGAACATCCGAGGCTGTCAGAGCTGGAAGACCCAAGAAAGCCTCCTTCCCTAGTGCCTTCAGAGAGACCATGTCCTTGCTGGCCTTTGATTTGGACTTCTATCCTCCAGAATTGTAACAATACATTTCTGGAGTTCAATGCCCTCTAATTTATGATACTTTGTTACAGCAGCCTGGGAAATTAACACAGGTGTCTCTTTAGAAGTAATAATAATAAAAACACAGTTTTTAATGGAAACAGATTAATTTATTTTACTCAACGTTAAAGTGTTTTATTTTGGAAGGTTTATGTTTTAGTTTCTCTCTTTACATGTTGACATTTTCTTCCTTATAAAGGAGAATCTATAGACTACTCTGAAGATGTGTGGCTTTCAGGCTACACATATGGCATACATTCAAAATAAAATAGCTAAATAAGAACCTAATATGGGAGATGGAATAATGTAGGAAATTAATTTTCCTGAGCCTGTTTCCATACATGGCAGCTATGTTATCTAACGGGAAATAAGAGAATTTCACTCTTTCCCTCTGAGCTCAAAATAAAACACTCCATAATATTTGTGCTCCTTCATATGACACCCTTCTTTTTTTTTAAATTTTTTTAAAGATTTTTATTTATTTCTTTGATAGAGAGAGAAACAGTGAGAGAGGGAACAGAAGCAGGGGGAGTGGGAGAGGGAGAAGCAGGCTTCCCTTGGAGCAGGGAGCCCGATGCTACTCGATCCCACAACCCCGGGATCATGACCTGAGCTGAAGGCAGACGGTTAACAACTGAGCCACCCAGGTGCCCCAACATCCCTCTTCTTGTTGTGAGAGTGATGCTTAGGTTTTCCTGATGCTTTAAGTCACTTGCAAGTATGTGACCTACAGGGACATAAGTGATCCTTCTCCTAGCTAGTGCACACATCTGCATTATCTCCCCAATCCAGAGAGACAGGGAGACGGCGCCATGGAGTAAGAACAATGATATGCAGTAAGATATATTTGTAAATCAACCTAATTTCAGTATGCAGAGTATTAGGAAATTCTGACTTTTAAACATATATCCATCGTTTCTTAGAAGTTTCTGTTTATTGATTGTTTATATGTTTGTTTGTTATACTGATTGGCTTATTTGAGTACATAATGATTATTAGGTGATGAGCCAATATACATAGTTAATAATGACACCTAAAAAATTATAAAATTTAACAAAGCTAACATTTTTCATAGAAAAATAGGAAAAGATGGGGTAAGAGAGATTTTAAATTGAGAAGAGCCACTGAGATGAAAAAATATATATATAATCTGATGGGTAACTTTTTAAAATGCATCATGAATGTGTGCTATTCTGATTTCTTGAAAGTCCTTGAGAAAATCTTATTAGGGTGCAAATGACTTTGTCTTGGATCAGAATGATAAAAGGCCTCTCATCCAGATTAAAAATTGTTTTTTGCTTATAAATTCTATTGTTGTAAGCATCCTCCAGTCTCTTCCTGCTAATGAAAATAAAATTAACATTTTCCAGGTAAACAGTGTTTCTCTTACATGTGTTTAAGTAGCCAAATAATCTTGTCACAGATGTGTTTTCCATCAAGCATTTCACTTAAAAGTTTCCCATCTTTCTTCAAACCTTTAGAGTTTAATTTTGGTCTTCTCCAGTTCTAGCATTCTGCATTAGCAGGAAATAGCATTGTGCCAAATATTTCTAATTGACATCTGCAGAGTATCCTGTAATTCTTCCCTCATCTGTCAGGTAATTCAACTTCTGTAGTCCTATTTTTAAATTAATGAAGCAAAGGAATGTTGTTTTCCCCTTTGTGAAACTGAAAAACAAGATAAGCTTCATATTAGGGGCATAAGAAAATGCCTTCATTTTGGGAAATTCTACACATGCTCAGAAGAGGCATGCCATAATCGAGAATATGAAAGTGGAAATGAGTGATTTTGTTCAAAGGCTTTGCTGATGTACTTGTCTTATTGTCACAACTTCTTCTAAATATAAAGTTTTGTTTTTCTTTTTCAGCATGATTTAGCATCATTAGTCATACCTCACAAAGTCACTGCAGGGAAGATTTAGATTGCTAGTGTCATTTTACAGGTGAAGGAATTTAGGAAAAAAAAAAAAAATGTGTGAGACCGAGATACAGGCATCGTTTTTTTTTGTTTGTTGCTTGGTTGTGTTTTTTTCCCCCCAGACTGTTTTCAGTCCTCCTCAGGAATCCATGGAGGTTTCTTATTGCATCTGAGTCAAAGCAAAATACTTTTTTCTTCAAAATACTATTCTCTTCAGTATTCTAGTCTTCAAAACCAAATACAAAGCCTAAAATAATCTCTATGATTACATTACTACAATAATAATGATTTCTAAATAACTTATGGACACTTACGATACAAGTGGCTTTAGCAGAATGAATCCAACTGTAGAAGACTGATGAATGTATCTTAGAGAGAAGAGGCCGACCCAAGAGTGAGGAAAGGAATATGGACCACGGAACGGGCTTCGATCATTTTCTGAGCACCATCTAGCCCAGACATAAGAAATATGCTTCAAGCATTTTAATGGGATCTAGAGTGATCACAGGCAGTAAAGCCAGGCCTTAAAGAAAGAAGAGTTGGCACTCTCTCTTGTGAGTTGGAAGAGGCCATTTTAGTTTCAGTTCTCCCTCAGGGTCAAATACCACATTCCACTATTAAGCAAATGAGCAAATTCCCAGTGTGAGTTGTAATTGGCAGTATAGCTACCTGTGTTACCGGTGCTATAATGGGGCCTTGACAGGCCTAACATATACACTTAATTATGATAATATTTCTCTTGAGCCTGGAATGGTGCTGTGAATATTTGTCTCTGAGGTAGTTCTTGCTATGAAATTCTAAATATAAAATCTATTCTAATTAAAGAAAATTTTTATTTGATAAGAATAAACCTACTTTCGAAGCCCAACCATAGAAGTAAATTTTTTTTATATTAGGATAAAGTCTCCTAAAAATCCGAGGCCAAAAAAGAAACATGAATCATTAAGTTGATCCATTATTACAAAACACAAGCACATTAAAAAACATAATTATAGATATTAATCAAATGATCTCAGTAATCACTGAGTAAATTGCTTCCTAAATTTTAATCTGTGAATCTAGTTTCTCTGAGTTGAAAACATGCCTCTACCAATTTGCAGTTGAGTGGGTTTTCTTAAAATTGAGCTAGTAGGTTCATATTGTAGGCACGGTACAATTTATTCTTCTTAGAGTTTTGTAGCCCTATTTGTGACACAATTTTTTACTGTATTTTGGAAAATTGTGGGTTCCAATAAAAAAGTTAATATCCACTTTTGAACTGGTGTTTATAATTGGAAAAAGAAACAAAGATCTGTTTTATAATGCTTACTTTGCTTCTAATTAGCTATGTGTGTTCATGAAAAAAATTACTTAGTTCTCACATATTTCCATTTCTCAGTGTTGCTCTGAGGATAAAGAAGATGGATGGAGAAGATGGATGTAAAAACACTTATAAAGCATGCAGAGCTTCCTGTGAGATTAGTGTTCTTATTTTGACTATTACTATTTATTTTGATTCCGCCATCTGTACATTTCTTGTGTTGTGTTGAGCAATCTTAAAAATGGTAACAGTCTCTATTTGTCTTTTTCAAATGGATATGAAGAGAATACAGCTGTTATCAAGAAGATGATAATTTTATCACGAAATTTTTCAAATATTAGAACACAGTGGCAGCTGTAATCCAAAAAAAAAGAAAGAAAAGTTTAATGAAACAGGATTAGGAAAAGTCAGTAGGAGTTAATCATTATGGTAATAAGGGTGATGTAATTTTTGGAAAAATTATTAATAGTATGGTCCACTCTTAAAAGTTCATTGTACATGTGGCGCCTGGGTGGCTCAGTTGTTAACCGTCTGCCTTTGGTTCAGGTCATAATCCCAGGGTCCTAGGATCGAGCCCCACGTGGGGCTCTCTGCTCAGCAGGGGAGTCTGTTTCTCCCCCTTCCTCTCCCTCTGCCTCTGCTCATGTACTCTCTCTCGTTCTCTCTCAAATAAATAAATAAAATCTTTTAAAAAAATAAAATAAATAAAAGTTCATTGTACGGGGGCGCCTGGGTGACTCAGTTGTTGGGCATCTGCCTTTGGCTCAGGTCATGATCCCGGGGTCCTGGGATCGAGCCCCGCATCGGGCTCCCTGCTCGGCGGGAGGCCTGCTTCTCCCTCTCCCACTCCCCCTGCTTGTGTTCCCTCTCTCGCTGTGTCTCTCTCTGTCAAATAAATAAATAAAATCTTTAAAAAAAAAAAAGTTCATTGTACGAATGATGTTGGTGAGAAAGAGTGTTTACAGTGTGACTTAAACTAAGGAAATCCTTCTTAGACAAAAAGATCATTATCTTGGAACCGTTAGAAAAGGTCAAATTTAAAATCATTATCTCAGTATGATCTCCACAATGATCTTAATACAGTACTCTTTCTTTTATATCCACTCATGTGTCTTCATTTATTTTTGGTGAGCAACCCTCATGAAAAGACAAGACCATTACTGGCTGCTTCAAGAGTGTTGTTTCTGCCTAACTTAATTAGCCATTACCTACACATATTTACTCAAACTAAATACAAGAGTGAAATTTTGAAGTAGACACATGAAGGATAGGACTGGGTATAATTATATTGTGTATCGGATGGTTTTGAATCGTATTGCTGCTCTTATTTCCTTTAATTATACATATTCTTCTATATTCTCATTTCAGATACTCGGTTAGGCAGTTTCCATTTTCCAATCACCAGGGTGAGTCCCCAAATAATTTGGATGTGTTCATTAGAATGAAGGTGGTGGATTTCTTTCTTTTCTTATTTCCTTCCTTTTTTTAATTTTTAATGTCTCAGTTGTTAAAGATCAACTTAGTATGCAGTCTTAAAATGTCAGAGAAGCTGTTCAATGAAGTTTGACAGCAATGGTAGTATGAAGCATGCTCACTGGGGAGTAGAGCTCTCTGACTAGAACTAAGGTTGGTTTGAATCCTAACAGCGATTAAGCTGTATGGTTCTGCTAGTTATTTTACCATTCCTCTCAATTCTCCTGGATCAATAAATTTTGACATTAAAATGAAAGAAAATCTAGTCCATATATGCTCATGTCAAAATGTATGCGGCTGCCCTGGGAGAAAGTTCGTAGTGTAAGAGTGATTCATTTACACAAGAGTGATAGAATGCCTTACTCAGCGTACTGGAAGAAATTTCTGACATGGAAAAATATATGAGAAAACTGATGAATTTTAGACAGGCCTTTTACATGTAAACAATGGCAATTAAAAGAGAAGCATACTGCCTGGATTACTAGAATGATGTTAGAAGTTATACAGAAATACAAGTGATATACAAGTTACCTGTTGGTAAGGTTGTAGACAGGGCTGAAGGTAAGAAGTGTGCCTGAATTAACAGGGCTAAATGCAAAAGTTTTATCAATTAACTCATACCACTGCTGAAGAGTTGAAGGGTTTCAGAGATATGGATACTATTCCATTTACTATGAGATAAAACTGTTATCAGATTGCAAAGAGATGGAAATCTAAGTTAAATAACAGGACAACCGATAAATAGCAAATAAAAGTGGTACTTTGGAAACTTAAAAAAAAAAAAAAAACGTAGACAAAGGAGCAAAAGGAATGATTACAAAGTCTTGGGATAGCTACTGACACTGGAATGTCAGTAACCATTGCGAGAATCACTGCATGCAGAACACCTCATTCAGCAAGATGCCTGAGTGAAAATAAAATGGATACCGACCATTTCTTATTTTTCATGAGGCTGGTGGTTCCACCTAGGAATATGTGAATGTGAGTGAAGAAGCAACATGATGCTTCAATATGTACTGTATGGTATAATAATATCCTTGATATAGATAGGCATTCTGTTAAGAGAAAGATTTCATTGTCAAAATAAAAAGTTGGGGAGACATTGGGATAAATAAAATATTTATTGAAAATATCTCAGAGTCTTTAACAAATGAATGTCCAATGAAACATTTTGAATAGGTGCACGGTGAGAAGATTTTCCCTAACTTCTTTTGTGATTGATAGGCTTTCTTTTTTAGAACATTTTTATGTTTACAGAAAAACTGAGCAGATAGCATAGGGTTTCCATATATATCTTTGTTTCTCCCTTGCAGTTTCCGTTTTCACATCTTGCATTAGTGTGGTACATTTTTAACAAGGGAATGAATTTTTCTTTATTTCTAGTCTGCTGAGTTTTTATCATGAATGGGTGTTGAATTTTGTTAAGTGGATTTTTCTGCATCAATTGACATGATTATATTGTTTTTCTCTCTAGCCAGTTGATATGGTAAATTACATTGATTGATTTTTTTTGACTGCTGAATCTTCCTTGCTCCCTGGCATAAAACTGACTTGGTCAGGGTATCTAATTATTTTCTTAAAATTTTGGACTTACTTGCAAATATTTATTTAGGATTTTGGGGTCTATGTTCATGAAATTATTGGTCAGCAGTTTTCTTTCCTTGTAATGTCTTCAGCTGATTTGGTATTATGGTAAGGCTGGCATCACAGAATGAGGTAGGAATTGTTTCTCCTGCTTATGTAGTTAGTTAAATACACTATAACAGCTTTTTAGGTCTGCCATACTAATTACTACAAACCGAATGGCTTAAAACAGCAGAAATTTCTTTTCTCATAGTTTGGGATGCTAGAAGCTTGAATTCCAGGTGTTGACAGGGCTGTTTCCACTGAAACCTCAAGGGGAGGATCCTTCCTTGCTTCTTCCAGCGTGTTCCACCATGTTGACGACGTCACTCCTGTCTCCATTTCTTTAGGGTCAGTTACTGGAGATTTGTTTTGTTCTGTTCACATTTCCTATTCTTTGTGTTCCTTGAGCTTTGTGTAGGTGCCTGCATTTGAAGAAATAGCCACTTCTCTTGGTCTTTACAGATTGACTTTGACAAAGAAGACCTTCATTAATCAGCATGGCTAGAGATTTTGGAACCTCTCAAACCTTTTCTATGGATGTGTCTTCTCTGAACTAGTCTGTATAGATTCCTAATTAGAGGGCACTTACTCTTATTTTCAAGTGCTCATAATCTGCTTTCTCTGCGGCCTCTTACTGCAATACCACAGGCCAGGACTTAGGACACATTCCACTCTTCTCCCTCCTTTCCTTGAAGAAGCCTCAAGTTCTGTGCCTTTTCCTAAATTTACTGCGCTATGCTGGGCACAGAAGATTGCCTGCTCCTTTTCCTTTATTCTTAGTTGCCCCCATGAAACTGTGAGAGTTCCATTGCTCCAGTTGAGGCAAGAAAAGATACTAGCCTCTCAGCACACCAAAATGCTGGGGTTGTTGGAGGCATGCTTTCCTTCTCTCCTTCCTGTCTGGTGAAGAAACCTCAGCTTGTATGCCATCTTTCAATCTCGTAGAGCTGTATCAGAAACAGTAGCTGTCCACCCCTTTTCCTTTATTTTTATTTGTCCTCAAGCATAGATCTGAGTTTCCAACAAATCATTTTCCTTTTTTCTGAAGGATTTCTTTTAACATTACTTGCGAGATTTTTCACTGGTGATGAATTCCCTCATTTTTGTTGTTGTTGTTTGAGAAAGACTTTTTCTCTCTCCAGTTTTGAAAGATAATTATGCATTTGGATACAGAAGTCTGTTTTGCTGGATTTTTTTTCTTTCCACACTTCAAGTATTTCCCTCCACCCTCTTCTTGATTGCAAGTTTTCTAAAGAGAAGTCCAGTGTGATTTATATCTTTGTTTGGCTATAGGTAAGTTACTCACCCCCTCCCCCCAACCTCCTGGCTTCTTCCTAGATTTTCAATTTATCTGTGGTTTTCTGCAGCTGGAATATGATATGCCTGGTTGTACATTTTAATATCTACCTTTCCTGGTGTTCTCAGAGCTTCCTGGATCTGTGGTTCATTATCATTAATTTTGGAACCCTCTCATCCATTATTATTTCAGATATATTGTCTGCTCCTTTCTCTCTTTTCATTCAGGTATTCCCATTCAATATATGTTACATTTTTGTAGTTGTCACACAATTCTTGGATATTCTGTTCCTTTTATTTTTAATTCCTTTATGCTTTGTTTCTCAGTTTGGGAGGTTTCCACTGACATATCTTCAGACTCACTGAATCTTTCATCACTTAAGTCCAATCTACTAATAAGCCTATCAGAAGCATTTATTTTTTAATTTCTGTTACAGTGTTTTTGTGTTTTTTTTTTATTTCTACCACTAAAAAAAATTCTTAGAGTTTCCATCTCTCATCTTACATTAACCTATTTAGGGAGGAAGAACGGTGCATATGCACATATCCCAGGGGATAACAATTTGGAAAATGCTGACTTGACCATAGCCTTTTTATGTGTCTTTGAAAATATAAAATAATGGCCAAATAGGATTGGCTGAGCCTCAGGAATGAAAAATGATCTATTAAATCCTAAATCAAGTTTGGTTAAAAGACTACTTGATAAAAGAATCATGAGGGGCGCCTGGGTGGCTCAGTCGTTAAGCGTCTGCCTTCGACTCGGGTCATGATCCCAGGGTCCTGGGATCGAGCCCCGCATCGGCCTCCCTGCTCTGCGGGAGGTCTGCTTCTCCCTCTCCCACTCCCCCTGCTTGTGTTCCCTCTCTCACTGTCTCTCTGTCAAATAAATGAATAAATAAATTAATAAAAAAAAAAGAATCATGACCCTTCCACTTACTACAAGTAAGAATTTCAGCAATTAAGTTGGCCTTTCTGAGCAAGTCTCTCTCACTCAAACAGGGATAATTCTCAGTGTATGACAAGGGTTATTATGAAGCTAAAATTAACTGATAAATCATCATCATCATCATCATAATCATAATAGCAGCTAATACTTACTAATATATTAAAAGGTGCCAGTGCTTACAGATTTTATTTCCTTAATCTTCCTCCAAACCCTGGAAGGTCGTATTATGGCAATTTTTCCTTCAAAGATGAGGGAAACAGAGGCATGAACATTTAAATAATTAAACCTAGTTCATAATGGTATAACTATCAATGCCTGGTGCTGTCTGCGTGCAGAGCCCAAACTCCAAAGAACATAGTAATATGCTCTGTAACTCTCTATGACAAATCAAGTCTGATTCACTGAAGGTGGTGTTTAGAACATGGATGATCATTTGTTGACATGTTTATTGGTTCATTCAGAATATGAAAGGCTTGAAAAGATGTTTATATGTTTGGAATAGGTAAAACCTAGACATGAAACAGTTTTATCAGTTTAAAGATTTTTTTCTTCTCATTGATATTTGTTTCATTCAGCTATTATGATTGGCTGATTACTCTGAGCCAAGCTGTATAGTAACTATCTTAAGAAAAATAGACATGAATCAGACAAAGTCACTGCTTCCTAAAAGGCAAAATAGAGTATATATACACATGCCTGCATCTCATGACAGGATATAACCGGTGGTCGTGGCAAACTCATAATGTTCTCTGTTAGCTCATTAAGTAGTGACCATAATGTGTATCTCATTTTTGTCCACATGGGTTCTTCAGTATTTCTGGAAATCACAACTTTGTATGGTGTGCAGGAAAGATAATTTCACTTACAAACCAAAGTGCTCTTCTCTCTGTGCAGACATAGATGACGAGGGAAGATATTACGGTGCAGCCTGATCATCAGGGGCTCTCCGTCCAGACAGTAGCTGCAGTGCCTCAGTGGGTATGCAGTAGGAGAGAGGACTAAGTTGCTACAAGAGTGTGCAGATATTTGCAGGGGTCTCTAAACATTTTGAAAATTTATCATCCGTGTTGGTTGGAATTAAAAATTCAGTTGCTCAGGGCGCCTGGGTGGCTCAGTCGTTAAGCGTCTGCCTTCGGCTCGGGTCATGATTCCAGGTCCTGGGATCGAGCCCCACGTCCGGCTCCCTGCTCAGCGGGAAGCCTGCTTCTCCCTCTCCCACTCCCCCTGCTTGTGTTCCCTCTCTCGCTGTGTCTCTCTCTCTGTCAAATAAATAAATAAAATCTTTAAAAAAAAAAAAAAAAAAATTCAGTTGCTCAAGGATATAAGTGTAAATTTATAACTGCAGCTTAGAAGGCAAATAAACAAACACTTGCTACAAGGTTTATTATGTTTGCTGTTTGTTGTTTTTGAAAATTTATTTAGTGGTTGTGAAAGATGCCAGATTGAAAAAGACACTAAAAAAAGAAATTCACAGTTTATTCACAGATGACTCATTAGCGCTTCAATTTCCCCAGGAGTCTTGTTACCTCTAGGCTTCCTAACAGTTTAATGTAAATTTTGCTGCACTCACATATCTATTTGAATTTGTGGCAAGGACGTGAATAGGAAAAAAACATGAGTCACGATGAAGGGTCAATGATCAGATTCTAGAGTCTGACTTCCTGTGGACAAATCAACTTAATTTCTCTGTGCCTCAGTTTCTTCAGCTGTAGAATGAGGATAAATTGCACCACCTCACAGAGTTGTTTTGAGTATTAAATTAGTTAATATGTTCAATACTTGTAAAATTGGAATGATACCTTTCATGTATTCAGTACTTTCTGGGTGTTAGCTATTTTATGTATTCAGTTAAGCATATAACTTGATGCAAAAAGTTCATTAATCTAACATATTCCAGGGGCGCCTGGGTGGCTCAGTCGTTAAGCGTCTGCCTTCAGCTCAGGTCATGATCCCAGGGTCCTGGGATCGAGCCCCGCATCGGGCTCCCTGCTCAGCGGGAAGCCTGCTTCTCCCTCTCCCACTCCCCCTGCTTGTGTTCCCTCTCTCGCTATCTCTCTCTCTGTCAAATAAATAAATAAAATCTTTAAATTAAAAAAAAAAAAAAAAAATCTAACATATTCCATGTTTAAATCATACAGCACTGTCTCACTTTGACTTTCGATTCTGTGATGGTAGTGACCGTACTACAATTAATGAGCAGTGAGAGAGAAGGGAGCAGCTGTATCCGCTGATCTCAACACCTATGACATTATCAGCTGGTGGTAATAGATCATTGTTCTCCTTCTTGGACTCCCATCCATAATACTGTATCCTACTCATTCCTTCCATGCTTAGTCGACAAACTTTTAAAGCCGTTTTCTGTAGTGGCTTTTTTTTTATTTTTTTTTTTTTTAAAGGTTTTTTATTTATTTATTTATTTATTTGAGAGAGAGAGAACGAGAGACAGAGAGCATGAGAGGGGTTAGGGTCAGAGGGAGAAGCAGACTCCCTGCCGAGCAGGGAGCCCGATGCGGGACTCGATCCAGGGACTCCAGGATCATGACCTGAGCCGAAGGCAGTCGCTTAACCAACTGAGCCACCCAGGCGCCCTCTGTAGTGGCTTTTGAGGCTGAATTCGGCCAGGACTCTTTACCTCTTATTCATGGGAGAGTGAGTTCTGGCACACTATTGTGCTTAAAAGACCTTGTGGAGATCTACTGCTTCGCTCCCAGGGATGTGAGGGAAAGTGTTGGGCTATATATACCTTTTTCTTGAAAGAGATAGGTTTCATTTCAAGAAGATCCTGCCAAGCTTGAGGGTCAACAGTTCAATCCCTAATCGTTACAGTAGTAGTATAATTCCTATCATTTTTATGTCGAGGTTGTGCTGATTTAGAAAGGAGTATCTTCCGAAGGTTCTCAGAGTCAGGAATGAAATTCTCACATTATACTGACTTTGACTAAACTTTATAAAAATTACAGGATTTATCCACTTGCTAAGGCACCTAGGCCGAAGTTGAGATAAAATTGCAGGGTGGTAGAAATATAGAAAGCATGGAAAAGTGTTCCTAGAAATGAACTCATCAGTAAGAAAGTGTGGCTCATACATGAACATCAACAGAATTCAACAAATTTTGGAAGATTCATACTTTATACCTAAGAGATCAGAGATGAGAATAGGACATGCACAAGTGATTATCATGTAGTGTGTTCATATAGATAGCTAACTCTTATTGTTTTTCTCACATATTTTGTCTACCATTAATTTCATCTCCAATGTTTGGCTTAGCTCCTGTCACATGGCAGCAAGTAGATTGTTTACTCTCCAGACCTGTACTCTATCATTATCTGGGCAAATAATACATATTAACTATAATTTTTAGCTCCTTGCCACAATGTGTGGTAGTACAAAAACTTTAGACAACAGATTAAAATCATCATTATCATCATCACTCAGTCATTTTTGTTAAATACTTACAAGCCCCCCCCCCCCGACTCTTCCAAGCAGTCTTTTAACTCATTCAATCTTTACAACTCTGTGGGATAGTTATTAATGACATTCCTATTTACAAATGATAATAATAAAACATAGAAAAATATAGAAAAATTGCCCAAGGTCAATGACCAACTAAGTGGTGAGCCAGGATTTAAATTCAGGGTCTGACTCCAAAGTGAAAAATGATGCCAAATTGTTACAATGGGCAAATAAAGGTAACAATAAAAGCCGTGTCTTGCAAAGGTGGTGGATGTGCTAAGCAGTGAGGCAAGGCAAGAAGTTCTCCATGCTTCCACAGCTTCCAAGGACATCAAAGTGCCAGGAACTCTATTAGGTATGGAGTTTAAAGAATAATTTGGGAATTTTGGCAGTTATTGGCCTTTGAAATTATAAAGCCTACTTACATACATTTGCATCCATAAATTTTTTAAGAAGAGCTTTATAGTGTACCACGAAACTATTTAAAAATGTGCTTTTCAGCAATTTAAAGGTACAAAATATACTCTGGACAATGTGAAGTTTAACAATTACATTGATATGCTATCAGGCACTGTGAAAAATGTCCTTGCCAAGGAGAAAGTTTTACTAAAAATTCTATTTTTAAATTATCTACCTTAAAAAAAAGCAGTTTATATTCATAAACACTGATTTTCATATAATCTGACACAATGGTAACTTAAAGAAATCCACACAGGGTGAAGTAACACATTTATCTTTAACTAGGAAAATAATTTAAAAATTCAAGTTGATTCCAATATTATTATGTAGTGCTTAACGTTTTATATAGCATGTGTTATAGTAGTTAATATTACTGAAGCTTTTATCTAGGTCTAGCAGGACTTAACTTTTTAATATTTATTTTCTATTTTAGGGCACTTGGTGGCACAAAATTAAAATAACGAGTTTTAGGTCATACACTTAGTTACTAGGAGTCCTAGAATTAGTACTTCCACATCTTACTTTTCCACTAGATTTCAGCAGGTTAAATGATTTGATTTTGTTCAAATGTGCCTCTCCCTTTCCCAAAATGCATACATCCAAATAATATGGTTAAATAAATAAAATCTACATTCTTGGCAGACTGATTTGCTTTGTTAATAAGTTTTTATATACCACACTAAAAGCAGGATTTCTGAAAGAAAAAAAATTGCTAACTTGGACTTTAATTAAAACCACTGCTCTAAAAAAGAATAGGAAAAGCCACATACTGGGAGAAGATATTTTCAAGACACATCTCATAAAGAACATGTGTCCAGAGTACACAAAGTACTCTTTTTTTTTTTTTTTTTTTAAGATTTTATTTATTTATTTGACAGAGAGAGAGAGACAGCGCGAGAGGGAACACAAGCAGGGGGAGTGGGAGAGGGAGAAGCAGGCTTCCTGCTGAGCAGGGAGCCTGATGTGGGGCTCGATCCCAGGACCCTGGGATCATGACCTGAGCCGAAGGCAGACGCTTAACGACTGAGCCACCCAGGTGCCCCCGCAAAGTACTCTTATAACTCAACCAAAAATAATTTAAGCAGCCCAGTTTAAATACCATACCAATTAAATAATTTAAACAGCCCAGTTTATGTACCATAATGTTTGGTAGCTTTTCCTACAATATTACTTGCTCATAAAATTTAAAAGTCACATTTTAAATAGCTCTGTCTCTCATACTAGCGTTTTGAAAGGGCAGTTGCCTACAGTTGCCAACAACCAACAGAAATGGTTCTAGTCAAGGAAGCCCTCCCCTAAATGCTCCAGGGGGAACGTGGCCCTGATAGCACTTAGATTTCCAACTCTGGCTTCCAGAACTATGAGGAAAAAAAGATGTTGTTTTGGCCACCCAGTTTGTGGTAGTTCTTCAAAACAGTCATAAAAATTGATATATCCACTCAGATCTTTAGACTCCATTCTAGTTTTCCTGACATTCTTGATCATGTAGTCATCAAGATGTATTACAATTAACAGAGGTGGTCCTACTGTCTTTATCTCAAAATCACATGGGTTCCTATAAATACAATTATACACATTTTTATCTTGGATATACAATAATTATGTGATCTAAATTGTAAAATTATGATCATAGAAACAGGAGTGATACAGAAGTACACCATGCACAAGGAGACATTGAAAGGAGTAATGAAGAAAAGAGAGATTTAAAAAAAAGACATTGAAATATAGGGTACAACCACAATGTGTCAGAGTGTTAAAAAATAGGGAAAACAAATGGTTGCAACTCAGTGCAAAACATGGTAAAGAACATGAAATTAGAGACAGATGGCCTCAACTCTCAGCTCTAAATTTTAAAAGTTGTAATAATTTGGGCAGTTTGCTTAATCTCTCATTTTTTCAGTTTTCTTATCTACTAAACAGGAACAATAGTGGACAGCTATCCCATTTTTAAAATTACTGTAGATGAGATAAAGAATATACAATGGTACTAAAGTTCCTGATTTGTAGAGGGTTTAATAAATCTTAACTATTGCTGTTTTTCTTTTTCTTATCATTATCATCCTCATATATTACCTGAATGAAGTAGGTTTCTTCAGGTTCTAGCTATAAACCTTCTCGCAGATAAACGCTAAGGGAGTAGAATTCAGTCTAATAATGTTCTTGTGTAGCATGCTCAAAAGAGATTTACTTATAAGCATGAGACTGAAAATAGACCCATCCTTATTAATAAAACTTTCCAAGACAATTGTTTGTTTTAATATGACATGAATGTGAATTAGAGATCTGAGGTTGAACCCAGGCATACCATAGAAAGTTGAAAGGCAGCTACCCTCTTCTAATTGCTAAATGAAATTCAGTATTTGAGAGAAGTTACTGAGTGGTAACAGTACTCACAAAGAACGGCAATTCAGGGCTCTCGTATCCTAAAATCTATGAATCCATTTGCTTCCTTCAGTTATTTTTTACATTTCTGACAAAACTTTTGACCTATGATTTCATTTTCATAATTTTTGATCAATTATGCTTTGCTATACTAAGGAAAACGACTTTGTCAGGTTTCAACCCCCTTGTTATCTTCTATGTTTTAGCTGATGAATACATTATCAATATATCAGAGGGTTATATGAAGAATCATCTTCATTAATTTGTTTTTATTTGCTAGAAAAGAAGAAAAATGGTGTGTTTCGTGCACACGTGTGTGTGTGTGTGTGTGTTGGAGATAATTTTTACCAATTACTTGAAAATGAACTTAGGCAATTTTAGTTATCAGTTTATGGTATATGCTTTTTAAATATACACTAAAAATGCTAACGTGCATAATTTTACTTTAATGAGAAAGAATTTATATGTATACCTTTTCTCATTTTGTGTTAATGGGTATTATATGAACAAAACATTGTGCATTTAGTTAAGAATATATCCTTTATTACTTACTTTGGGTGAGGAAGTTTTTCACCTGCAGTTTTTCCAAAAGCTTGAGAGTCAATTAACTAAATAGTTACATAAACGACTGGATTCTAATTACATTTGGTTGGCAAGAAATATTACTGTCTCTTTAAATGACAGCCCTAAATAAGCCTGTATTTTAAAGTTTTGTTATTATTGTTATAGTTTTGTTTCATTTTGTTTTTGAAGTTCCCTATCATTTTCTGTGGCTGCCCTGCTGCCCTAATTCTGTCCCTTCAGGTCTTGTGGGAAGGGGTGGGCAGTAGATCACTGTATTTATAATGGTAACAATACACACTGTAAGTAATATATACAGAAATCAGTGGCTGGACACAGTAAAAAAGAAAATTCCTCCGTTGTGTGATAGCATTTTGTTCAACACAGTCTTTGGGGTTCCTAGACTACAAAATCTATGCCATCTAGAAAAGTAACTTCCAAAATTGCCCTGAATTTTTAACATCAAGTCTGAAACGAAAAGAGAAAAGATGAGAATTTATAGGTCTTTCACCAACTCTGGTTTGAAACGTATGTTTCACGTCTGCGGCCATTCTATGGACTAGAACGGGTCACACAATCCTCTGTAAATGCAAGTTGGGGGAAGGCTGGGAAGTATGGTTCCAATTGAGCAGTTCCTTCCCCCAGATCTGTTCCCTTGAATGGAAAACATGGGCCTGCCCCAGCCTGACATTCAAGGACTTCATATTCATGGACACACTTGTCCCAACACTCAGAACACAGACAGCCCTGATGGATGATGGAGTTTTTACTCTCCTTATCCCTGCTCCACATTCTGATATTTTAGTTGCTGATTTTTTTTTTTTTTTTTTTTTTTTTAGATTTTATTTATTTATTTGACAGAGAGAGACAGCAAGAGAGGGAACACAAGCAAGGGGAGTGGGAGAGGGAGAAGCAGGCTTCCCGCTGAGCAGGGAACCCGATGCGGGGCTCGATCCCAGGACCGTGGGATCATGACCTGAGCCAAAGGCAGACACTTAATGACTGAGCCAACCAGGCGCCCCTCAGTTGCTGATTTTTTTAAAGCTATTTTCCCTTCCCATTTTTTTTTTTAACTTTTATTTTGAAACAAACACACTATTCTAGCTGGAGACTTCAACACTCTTCTGCCAATAATGGATTTATACAGCAGGCAGAAAATCAGTAAGGATATAGATGACCTGAACAGTACTTTCAATCCACTTGATTTAATTGACATTTATAGAATATTCCAACTAACAACTCAAACAGAAGGAACATTTCCTACTTCATTTTGTGAGGTCAAGCCTATTATATATCAAACCAGATGAAGACATTACAAGGGGGAAAAATATTGTCCAAATATACTCATGAACAGAGACCCCCAAAAACTGAAATAAAATATTTGCAAATGAATCCAAAAACGTAAGAAAAATTATACACCTAGGGATGCCAGGGATGCAAGGTATGGTTCATTCAAAAAAAAAAAAAATCAATCAATATAATTTACCACATTAACTCGTTAAAGAATAAAAACCATATAATAGAGTAATAATAGAGTTCTAGGAACTCCAAAGACTATGTTGATTGATTTAGAAAAAAGCATTTGACAAAAGCCAATACCCATTTAAAATGCAAACTCTCAGCAAACTAGGCATAAGTGGAAACTTCCTCACCTGATTAAAGAAAACACCTGTAAAACACCAGCACTAATATGATCCTCAGCGCTAAGAAATCGGACACTTACCCCCTATAATCAGGCACAAGACACAAATGTCTTCTCTCACCATTTCTATTCAGTATTTTACTAGAAGTTTTAGTCAGTGCAATAAGCCAATTTTTAAAAACATGAAGAAATATATATATATTTGAAAGGAAGAAATAGGACTGTCTCTATTTGGAGAGAGAGAGATTGTCTATTTAGAAAAATCAAAGAATGCCAAAAATCTCTGAAAACTATTAAGTAATTATAACACATTCCCAGGTAACATATAAGGTCAATATACAAAAGCCATACTTTCCTATATATCAGCAATACCCAACTAAATTAGGTAATTAAAAAAATTAATTTACAATAGCATTAATATAAATGTAAACTATGTATAAATATAATAAAATATGTTTAGGTTCTATATGGTAGGAAATAGGAAATACTTATAGAGGATCTATACAAATTAAGAATTATTACATAACAGTTTGTCTGGGCACCTAGGTGGCTCAGTCAGTTAAGCAGTCAGACTCTTGGTTTGGGCTCCAGTCCTGATTTCATGGGTCAGGAGATCAAACCCCAGGTCCAGCTCCGAGCTCACTGGGGAGTCTGCTTCAAGATTCTCTTCCTCTGCCCTTCCCCCTACTCATGTGTGCATGTGCATGAGCGAACTCTATAAGATAAATAAATCAATCTTAAAAAAAGTTATTACATGTTTGTTATTAGAAAACTTAGTAATAAGATATAAATTCTTCCTAACTTGATCTATATTTTCAAAACTATCTCAATAAAAGTCCTAGCAATCTATTTTGGGGATACTGACCAACTGATTCTAAAGGTCTATGGAAAGGCAAAAGATACAATTTTGAAGAAGGAAAACAAAGTTGAAGGATTCACATTATGTTACTTCAAGGCAATATAAAGCTTTAGTAATCAAGGCAGCATGTTATTAATGACAGAATAGACACATAGGTCAGTGGAATATAACAGAGCACTCAGACATAGCCTACACAGATTAATTTTTGCAAAGGCACAAAGGCAATTTAATGGAGGAAGGATAGCTTTGCAACAAATGGTCAAACCAGCTGGAAAAACTGGACAACTGTATGCAAGAAAAGGAATCTATACACATACCTTACATTTTACACAAAAGTTAAGACAAATTGGATTGTAAAACTAAAAGTAAAATGCAAAAATATGAAACTTCCAGAAGAAAACATAAGAGGAAAATTGGTTTGCTTTGTCAATAAGATTGTATTGACAATCCTAAATCCTAAAAGCAGGATTTCTGAAAGAAAAAATTGATAACTTGGACTTTAATAAAAGCCACTGATCTAAAAAAGACAATAGGAAAAGCCACATACTGGGAGAAGATATTTTCAAGACACATCTCTGATAAAGAATGCGTGTGCATAGTACACACAGTACTTATAACTCAACCAAAAATAATTTAAACAGCCCAGTTAAAAAATAGGTAAAAGATCTGACCAGATACCTCACCAAAGAAAATATATAGATGGCATGCATGCATTTAAAAAAGATGTTTGACATTGTTTCTTATTAGGGAACTGCAAATTTACACAAGAGTGAGACACCACTACACACATATTTGAATACTTAAAATCCAAAATTAGAAATTACAAGTTGCTTCCAAGGATATGTAGTATCAGACACTTTCATTCAGTACTGGTAGGAATGAAAAATAATACACCTTCAACACAGTTTAGAAGTTTCTTCTCAAGCAAAATATAGTTTTACCACATGATCAAATAATCATTCCCCTGCATATTTACCAAACTGGTTTGAAAAGTTATGTCCTTACAACACCCTGCATGTGAATATACATATTTATTGCTGTAGCTTTATTTATAATCACAAAAAATGTGGAATCAACAAAGATGTCTTTCAGGAAGTGGATAAACAAACTGTGGTACATCAATACAATGGAATACTACTCATAGATAAAAAGGAATGACTTATCAATCTATGCAGAGTTGGGTAAATGTAAATGCATTTTGCTAAGTGAGGGGCACCTGGGTGGCTCAGTCGGTTAAGAGTTTGGCTCTTGGTTTCGGCTCATAGCGGTAATGGGATGGAGCCCCCTGCAGGCTCTGTGCTGGGCGTGGAGTCAGCTTCAGATTCTTTCTCTCTCTCCCTCCCCATTTCCCCCCACTCATGCTAGCTCTCGCTCTCTCTCAAATAAATAAATAAAATCTAAAAAAAAATTTTTTTTAAATGCATTTTGCTAAGTAAAAAAAAAAAAAAAAAAAAAAAACGATGTGAGAAGGCTACTCATTGTATGATTCCAATTATATAACATTTTGGAAAGGCAAAACTACAAAGATGGTGAGGACATCAGTTGTGGCCGGGTGTTTGGGGATGGGATTGAATATATGAAGTACACTTGATATTTTAGGGGCGGTGAAATTATTCAGTAAGATGTGATACTGGTGAAAACATTATGTATTTATCAAAACATAGAACTTGGTAGCACAAAGAGAGAACTTTAATGTACACTAATTAAAAAACAAAAAAATTTGAGGCACAATTTCCCTCCCAAACATACATAATGACAGTCCTACCAACTGAAAAAGCATTAGGCAAATTCCAATTAAAGGCCATTCTAAAAAATATCTTTGGATTAGTACCCCCCAGAACTGTAGAGGTCATTCATTTAAAACAAGGAAAGTCTGAGAAATTATCATGACCAATAGGAGACTAAGGAGATATGACTGCTAAATGTAGTGTGGTATCCTGGATGGGATCCTGGAACAGAAAAGGAGGTTAGGTAAAAACTAAGGAAATCTAGATAAAGTATAAAGTCTAGTTAACAGTAGCATTAATATTGGTATATTAGCTATGACAAATGCACTGTACTAATGTGAGATTTTACTAATAAGGAAAACTGGATTTGGTTTCTGTTGGACTGCTACAATTTTCACAAATTTTATATAAATCTAAAACTATGATACAAATTTTTAAGTAATATATTTTTTAAAACCCTGAAAATTGTGTTTTATTATAACTGGTTCTGAGTAACATCATCTGGGAAATTATTATAAATTGAAAATGCTTTCCAATGAACAAAGAGACTTCCTTTAATTGAATATATACAGACTAGTGATCCATTCTGCCCTATCTGGAGGGTTAATCTTAGATAATTAATTAAGACCAGGATTAGGAACTGCTTTTTTCTAATATTTAGTATCTCCTGACTTCCCTTTCAGGATACTGTTATGTGAAGTTCTTCCTAGGTGTTAGTTCTTTGCCTGGCAAGCAATAGACTGAGTTTCCCTTTTCCTTTTTCTTTACCTCCTCCTTCTCTTCCTCCCCCTCCTATCCCCTAGGTGGCTCAGTCAGTTAAGCAATCAGACTCTTGGTTTGTGCTTCAGTCCTGATTTCATGGGTCATGAGATCAAACCCCAGGTCCAGCTCCTTTCACCCCTCCTCTCTCTTTTTTTTTTTTCCTCTGCTAGTCCCTGTCTTAGCCTCTGACATACCTTTGTTTCTTTTATTTAACCAGCCACTACTTACATCATCTGGGAATTCCTTATTATGCAATGAAACCACCACAGAATGTACTCACAGCTCAGCACATTATTAAATATGATCATAGAGTTATGCTATGCTTTTTCTTGATCTGCCTGAAATGCACAAGCAAATTTAAGGTACAAAGTATTCTTTTAACTGGCTTCTTCAATGGAAAAATGTTCCTGGATATGTTTCTTCAATTAGTGCTTGGTACTGTGGATTAAATGTTATGTTGTAATAACCTATTAGAAGCCCCTACTTGATTTAAATGAAACCATTCAGGGAAGGATTTTGTCATTGTTTTAAAGAGTCACACTTTATATCATTTTAGACCTCCTGACAAGTGATATCTCTCCTTCTTGCAGAATATCCTAGGGTCCCTCTTATTTTTGAGTCATATCAAGATTATATAGGTATTTTTCAGTAATGATCAATATCTTGGCTTCAACTACATCCCATTGAGACAGAGCTGACATTAGGTGAAATTGTGTTGTGAGCCATTTACTTAGCTGCCATGCTATTTCACTGTGCACAGGTATCAAAGTGGTTCCCAGTGTAAGTTTTAAAAAAAAAGGTAAATTAAGGCTCATATCCTTGCTATGACAAAGTAAGTTATTAAAGACTGATTTTGTGGAAGTTACTTCTCTGTACCTCAAATTTTTAACTCTAAAAAAAGAATAATTTTTCCCTAATAGTTTTGTGTGTGTGAGCATTAAATTAGGTAATTTGTGTAAAGTATCAGAAGACTGCCTCTGTACAATCATGGATACTCAAAAATAGCTGCTATCCTAGCTAAAGGAATCTTCAATACAATGCCACACAAATGCTCTGATGAAATATACTATTTTGACTAGAATAGACTATTCACACTTTCATATTTACTCATTCATTCTTATGGCATAGCTAGTGAGAAATATGGTTACCTCTAAAACGTTGTAATAAATTGCACATATGAAGCAAGACTTTAGTAAAGGGCTCTTATATAATAAACACCATCACTAACCTGGGAAACATACATTTAGGAGAGGAAAAATGGGGATACCTGAGATTAGACTTACAGAGTGTAATATTTTACTTAGACTCATCTCTGTGCTAATTTACTATACAAGAATTCAGATATTCTGGAGCATACTTAGAAGCCTTAGGTATTCGTGTGTGGAGGTGCGGAAAGGTAGACGCCGAGAAGTCATGTGTATATGACATTAGATTTGCTGTGATCAAAAAGAAAAAAAGTAAAGAAATGGAATAAGTTATAAAAATATAGAAATTAGAGGTTCAAAATAATGTGAAATTCATTTTGGATAGCAGACAATCATGTTCTTGCTCAAAAATATTTTCTATTTAATTTGAACTAACTTTAACTAGTTATATTTTAATATTCTATTCCATTTTATTCTCAATCTATATGATAAATAAGGTCTTAATATCCTAATTCTTATTAACTTTTCAGCCCTCCACTTACATCTTTGCCTGAATGTGTCAGTGATATTTTCCTTTCTTTCCCTGTTTATCCCTATCCTTACTGTATTACTTTACAGTTTTTGTGTGCTAGATAAATCTTTAAAAGAATTATAACTAAGCTCTTTTCTAATGTTCTAGTCTAGTCAAACCATTCAGTTTTCTTTTATTTTTACTTTATGGATTTATCAAAAGTCTGAATTTTCTATTAATTGTGTGTTTTGTTATCTCATAACATTTCCTTCTCCTGGGTCATTAGCAGTGAAATTGCCTAAAACTAGATACCTATCTGAGTAACATTTCTCTCAGACACTATCCATTTTAAAGCATTTTGTCTGCCTGAAGCCCTTTACCACCTAAAATTTCCTAAATTGTTTTCAGTGCTCTTGCCATGATGCCACAGTCCTGACCTCCTAAATTGGTCTTTGTGTGCTGTAGTGTGTTGAAAGTACTCTAAAAACAGAGTCAGATTAGTCCTTGGATTTCTCCTGCTGACTCTCTGTGCTCTGCCTTTAAAAACTGTCAGATTTATTGGGCATTCCTCCTTCCTTTTATGATTCTAAGCTCTATTTTTAATCAACCGTTTTTCTTATTAGGAACTCTGTGGGTGTGGCTATAATTGACATTTCTAAAATGCCCTTCTTCAAAAATGCTTTTTGATTTTATTGAATCATTCCCCTTGGAAACGGTCATTTAAAAAATTTATTTACATTTGCAGGAAAGCTTAATTGTTACTGATGTGGAACGTTTGTAGAAAACCAGAGGCATGCTAATAGAATTCTTTTCTATGATTACGTAGCAAAAGTGAAAATGTTTTAATGTCTAAAATAAACACATTTCTTTTTAAGAAAAATGTTTACAAAGTAAATACATATCATTAATGATTTGTGAATGTGCGTGCTTTGCAAAATGAATTTAGCAGGGCTCTATCTATAAAGAACATACGGTATTAAATAGTATAGGATTTTTTATGACTTCTCTAATTTAGAGGAAAGACAAAAAACAGTTCCTGATTTTGTGTGCTAATTAGTGCCTTTTTTATGGTAGCATAAAATGCTCTAATGTTAACACTGTGGGAAATTAGTTTTTATCAACTAAAATGATATTTGGGTGGTGTCACTAAAAATAGACACACTGTATAGGAGCATTAGGCCTTCCTGTTGCAGCAGCTCAATACATGTCTGCCCAAGCGTAGCTTTCTGTAGATACCTGGACTGGAATGTGGGTTTATAATCTTGTCTTTCACATTAAGGAAAGTGATTGAATGTTGTTCATTCAATTATTCTTAGGGAGGTGAGAAAGGGGAATGTCTAAAGGAAAGAAGGTTAGGGTGGAAGATGAGAAAGGAGTAAGAAATTTCTATTGGAGGGAAGAAAATAATTCTCTTTCTACTCTTCTAGGTTCTTGGCTGAGACGCTGGTGTAATAAAAGATTAACAGATGAAAAACCAACAGAAGTTTAACAACTTGTATACCTCTTGCATACTTGGGAGATACCTAGGAAGAGTGAGTAACTTCCTGTCAAGGCCCAAGCCACCATCCTTAATACCATCTCCAGCTAAAGACAAAAGAAAGACGTTGAAGGAGGAGGAGGCCAGTAATGGAAGGTTATCAGGCAAAGCACAGTAAACAAGGGTAAAGTTGTTATGCAGATTTAATTCCATGACTTCTCCATTGATAAAAGTTTCTAGAGATTTGATCATCCTCCTTTTCTTGCTACCTGGAGGGAGACACTCTTACAAATGGAGATTTTCTTTATAAATATAAATGACCCTTACAAAAGGGTATCTTTTACTGTTTTCAGAGCTTCTCCTGTGTCTGCCGTTTCTTAAAATCAGCCAGCTGAAAAATAGTATGTAAAAGAGGCAATAATTCGGGGTGGTATATTTTGCACCCCTTTACTATCCTGTCTTATTAGGGAAGGATTTGGTGACTTCTTTTTCTTTTGTTCCTCCTCAGTCCTACAGCCCCCCCCCCCCCTTTTTTTTTTTTTTTTTTATTTGGAGAGACCTATTTGGGAACACATAAATACATAGGCAGCAGGTAATTTTTTTTTTTTTTTTAAGATTTTATTTTTTTGATTTATTTGACAGAGGAGAGAGAGTGAGAGAACACATACGAGCACAAGCAGGTGGAGCTGCAGGCAGAGAGAAAGGGAGAAGCTGACTCTCCACTGTGCAGGGAGCCCGACTTGGTGTCTGATCCCAGGATCCCGGGATCATGACCCGAGCTGAAGGCAGATGCTTAGCCAACTGAGCTACCCAGGCACCCCAGTCCTACAGCTTTGTAAGGAACTGAACTCTGCCATCATCAGGAATGAACTTGGAAACAGAGTCTTCCCCAGAGCATCCACATAAGAGCTCTGCCCAAGTGACATCTTGGCTTTGGCCTTGGGACAGCCTAAGCAGAGAACCCAGCGAAACCTGCCAAGACTTCTCACCTACAGAAATGGATCAAAATTGACGGGTATTGATGTAAGCCAATAAGTTTGTGGTAATTTGTTACACAACAATAGAAAACTTACAAAGATGGATATGAATGACATCTTCTTGTTCCAAACTTTGACAGTTAAATGTATACCCTGTTTTCTCAGATGGCATTTCCCAATTATTACTATCCCCCCACACCCACTTCAATACTTTGTAAAGAGTTGTGAGAGTCCTTGATATTTTTGAAATACTCTCCCATTGGGGAAGTGAACTGATATGGTATGCTCTCAGCAATTGTAGTAAACACTGGTTGTTTTTAAAATACTCATGATAAGCTTAGAGTCTGGAAAATTGCTCTTTAACTTGATGGGGTATTTTTTATCCTTTTAGATAAGATACTAATTTGCATCCTTTTGAAACTTTTCAATTCAAATCATAAATGCTCATTATACTTCTTCATTGTGAGCATGATCAAGCCTTATGCATGCATATCTTTAGCACCTCTTGAAATGGCTTCAGTCCTTTGAACAAACTAAGTACTGGAGAAAATAAGGACTCTATTTCCCTGCATCTTTGTTTTAAAAGATGGATGCACTCTTCAATAGCACATGCCTAACAAGCTGAACAGTTTCAAGGGCTCTGTTGATTGAAAAACATTATCAGATAGTACTTTGTGAAGCAGGCCCTCCTAAATGTGGATGCAATGTTATTTGAATGAGAACCATCTCCTAGTTAAGATTAACAAAGAACTTGCATAATAAAAACAAATCTTATTATAAAAGAAAATTTTGTGTGTATGTATGTGTGTGTGTATGTGTTTAATTTGAGGACCAAATGCATTCATTACCATAATAAAAATGACCTAGAAATGTCAAGGACAAAATTTCTTAGGCATTGAGAACTTTAGAAAATGATTGCTGGGAACAGTTTTTTTAAATGAATGTTTTTTATTATTTTAAATTTAGTGGTTCTGTCTCTTGTGTTACTTCCCCACTATTTTAATTTCTGAAATTGTTAAAGTGACATGCCTAGGTCATTCATAGTTTGTATAGATTTACAAAGCATAGCTTTACAGATAAAATCTATAAAATCTGTAAGTATTATAGGTTAAGGATACTCAAGTTTTTTAAAAATTAAGATATAAGGGTAAGGATCTGGGTATTGAGTTGCTACATGTTGTGGTGCTGCAATTTAAATCAGTTAAACATAAAACAAATCAATGAAATCATTATCCCATTATATATATAAATACATATATATAAATTTTTGTTAGATTTGTTAGTTCCAGTGTAAGGGGGTTTGCCTTTCTTCAGTATTTAGGAAATAACTGATAAATTTGTTTGGGAGGAGAAAAATATATTTGTAAACATTTATCCATAATTTAATTTTTCATTTTATTTTGACAAGACTTTACAATATATTTTTATGCCCATTTTATGGATGAAAGCAGTAAAGCTTATTTTGACTGTGTGAAAATTAGTAATAGGAAATCTCACTAAAATGGAGTTGGGAAGTTTCAGCAGGGGGAGCTCTCATGTCCTACCACTCATGATCAATTGCAGACCAAACAGGAAGAGATAGACTTGACTTCCCACAGACTTGACCTTACACATATATACTAATGATGTGGGAAACAAAGGCAGAAGAGAAATTACTGAGTTTCCTTACTACCTACATCCCATTTTCAAGTCCTTGAAACAGGCAGAGTGACACTCCTCTAGGGACTTAACTGCCTTGATTATTAATACTTTGCTAAGGGCAAAAGGCAATCTTAGTCCAACCCCCAGGATCCTGTAAGTCTACTTTAACATATAAAAATTCCTTTAGAAATTTCCTTTATCTCTAAACACCCCCAAGCTAAGTGTTGGCAATCATCCCCCAAGCATATGGCCCACTGATATACATCTGAAGGGTCTCATGACTAAGGTCTTATTAGACGGTATATAAATGACCTTTTCCAAACAATATCTAGCCCCTTCAAGATCCCGAAAACCTTGCTTCCAAAAATTCCTTAGAGATTTAAGCTAACCCTAACCCCCTCCCACATAAAAGGATATAATGGGCCATTCCTCAGGACCCCAATGCAGCTTTTTTTGCACATGAGTCCTGTCCCTGTGCTTTAATAAAACCACCTTTTTGCACCAAAGACGTCTCAAGAATTCTTTTTTAGCTGTCGGCTTTAAACCCTAAAGTTCTTTCCTACATCACTACTATACTACTTCAGTGGAGGAAGAAATGCTTTTCTCATCCCCTGCAGGCAACAGCTCAGCCAATGAAAAGCTACCACATTCCTAACTCTCAGTTTACTCCAATGGACTTTTAGTTCTTAATAGCCTTCCCAGCTTAGCCCTTTTCTCCTTAAAAACATACAGTCTTCTTTGTTCCCTGCAGTTGCCTACAGTTTTGCTGCAGCTGACAAAAATGAATAACCTAACTCTAATCATGAGGAAATGTCAATCAAACCCCAAATTGTAAGACAGTCTACACAACAACTAGCCTATACTCTTCAAAAATATCAAAGTTAAAAAAAAGAAAGGTGAGGAGTGTTCCATATTAAAGAAGAATAAGTCACAACTGATAAAGTTAATTTGCACATTAGAACCCACAAAATGGAGGCTGCCTGCGTTGCTCACCCCACATCCCAAATCTAAACTTTCACGCTTATACATATAGGAAACACCTGCCAAGGAATCCTAACATATACTCGTCACAATCTTTCAAATGTTTCAGGATTTTCTTTTCTTTTGATGCCTGTGGTTCTTGGTCATGCTGCTTCGAAGAATGAAGAGGTAGACCAGATGAAGAAGAGTGATGAGCAGCAAAGCCAAGTTTATTGAGTATAGTAAAGTAATAGTATAAAGCTCCCAAAGAGGGAGGGGACTGGAGAGGGTTGTCACCGGAATTTCTAAGTCTAGGGGTTTTTATGAGATTGTTGGCAGGTCGTTTTAATCTGATTAACCTTCCAGGTGCCTGTCACCCAATCAGGTTTTTGCTCATCTACCTATCAGGTAGTTGTTTACATGGGAAAGGGTGGAGGGCTCCTTTCAGGGTGGTGTAGAATAACAGGATGCGGTCTTTTTCCTTTTAGGATAGTTTCCTCTTTGGGGGGTGGCTTGCCCTACCTGCCTCTCTTTGGACTACCCTCCATTACAATTCAGCTTTAGCTAGATTACCTTGCCCTGGAAAACAGGACCCCCATCCAGCCACGCCCCGTCTCTGCGTTGCCTCTTCTAACACTTGGTAAAACTCACTCATGCCCCAAATTCTTGAGCTTCACTGCTTGTGAGGCACTGTATTCCCCCAATCCATGGACTGTCTTCCCTTGAATAAAGGACATGAAACTCATTACTAAAATTTATTATTTTTTGTCATTTGACAGTTTTTGGTTATGAGATGGGACCTGAGGACAGCTTCTGAAGTTTCTGAGGACAGCTCCTAGATACAAGTGAGTGTACCTACAGAGGTCTTCTGGCTCACTTCTTCTTTAGCCACTCTCTTCTTTAGCCATTCACTTCTTTAGCCACTCTCCTTGGACCGAGCTCCACTTATTTTGTGCTCTGAGCTCTTCAAGTTTGTTGTTCATAATCTTTCTGTGTGGAAAACTCTGGGGTGTGAGAGACTCCAGATTTCCACAGGGTGGATACTGGGATGTGAGACGATCCAGATTTTCATGGTGAGATTTAAAGGCTTTAGGAACTGTACAAACACAGCTGGAAATACCAAATCTGATGGAATTAGGGAAGAGTATTTCAAGAGAAAATTATAGATACCCTTCAGTCTAAGAAACAATATGATAGTTGTAAGGAGACTCACAATGCCTCAAGGTCAGTCCACAGCATAAATTGCTAGGGGTCGTGGGGAGATAATTTAAGACAAGAAAATCAGACTGTTTTTGACGAAGGCATATCAAAATCTAAGGAGACCCAATCAGACTATTAACAGCCATTAGGATGTTTGCCACTATAAAGAAATCTTCTCATGAAAAGATTAAGAGATCTGTGGCTAATGAAAATCTCAGAAGCAAAAGCCACAAAACTGGTGGTCATGAGTTGAGCTCTTAAACACTATTAGAGTGCTCATTGTCTAACTGTAAGACTTCCATGTTAGATAAATTGGTCACAGAACAGGTTAAATTGACACTAGGTCACCCACTAATCTCAAGAACATTTCTGTGTAACAGGTACACTGTAAAACACCACAAAATCCTCCACTCTGTGCATATCCCTATTAGGTGTTATTTTGGCTCTGAGAGACTGTCATGAGGATCCTATGAAGGGACTTGTCTTTCCACAATGTCAGCTTTATTCAATTATAAAGCAAAGTTAAATCACAATTATAAAGTAGGTTCAGGATTCCAAATTTAATGACAATTCACCATGTGATTAAACTTGGCTTCTTACACAGCACACAAAGCAGGACAGAAGAAAAACCACGCAACAAACAAGATAACAGAGGGGTGCAGGAAGTTAACGAACCAAATGCGAAGTCAGTCTGTAGGCGTGAAGTTGAGATAAGGCCTTGGTCTGGTCCGGGTCAGCTCTTGGCACTTGCTGCTTCTTATGTTCAAGCAGTGAAGGATCTTGACTCTGTTTGGAGATAGGGCAGAGCCTTTGGTGGCAGCTGCCTTTTTTAAGTGGTCAGACATAGAGGGGTCAGCTCTGAAGAGTCTGACAGTTTGCTGCCAAAATCCTTCCCTTTTTAAAGGGATTTAGTTGGCTTTGGGTCTCTGCAGACCTCCTCTACGTCTGCAAGTTATCAGTTCTGAGGTGTCAGCTGACATTGGTCCCAATGATATCTCCTAGCTGCAATACCTTAACTGCTTGCATCATTGCTTTACACAGGCTCCTGCTTGACATGGGAGACTCCATTTTTCTCTCTACAGAGACCCAATGGACCTGCTTATTTTATATCTGAGAACTGTGGTCCCAGAAGCTGTAGATATCTACAAAAATGGCAAAATCTTACAAAGACAAGCTAGAATTTCAATGGCCATTATGGGCAAAGTTCCAATTACATAAGGTCATTCATTTAAGAAGTGCACTTAAAAGCGTGGGTTTTCAAGTCAACAAACAGAATGGGATGCCAATTTTAACTGGTATGCAGAAGACTCCAAAAGGCTTCAAGATTCCAAAATAGATTCACTAAAAGATTCATTGCAAAAGGCTAATGAAGAATTAAAGACACCAGAGGGGCCAAAAAAAAAAAAAAAAAGAAGAAGAATCTGTAACACTGACATGACTCCTACTATTACCCTCTATCTTTCTTTACTTGACTATTCATTCTACTAATCCTCCATCTGAATTGTCTCCCAGTCTGAAGACACATCAACACTATAAGTAAAGTCTGTCAAGTTAGTGGCCTTAAGAGCTGTAACAGCTCCAAGACCAGAACCTAAAACATCTGGGCTTCTCCCATTGTACTTTCCCAGGGGTCCATCATCAAAACACTGTCCCAGAAATCAGTGTCTCATTCTCAATCAAGTAGGATACTGGAAAAAGATGGCCTTCAAAGGTTTTGTCAAATCTTTCCACACCAACTTGAATGCCCCTATATCTACCCTTAAAGGAGGGCCTCCCTAAATGGCCCCCCTCTCAGGGTTGAAAAGGCTACAAAGGGGCAGGGAGGACTACCTAATAAAATACTACCAATTATTCCCTTAAACAGCAAAGGCAAACTAAAATTAAAATTAATGGAAAACATTGCCAAATTCTGGTAGATCTCAGAGCTACAATTTCTACTTTAAATGCCATTAACTCCCGAGCCTACAGATGGGATCCTGGGAAAACTGGCAGAAGCCATCAAAGGGTGAGAACTCTCACCAGAGTCAGCTCTTCTGAATCTCTGTAGTGCACAGTCAAGAAAGGAAGGTAAAATTAAATGCTGTCCCTTGACTTCCATATTTGGACTCTTGTGAATTTCATTTTGGGGTACCCATTGTTGTTGATCCTTTTTTCTCCCAGTGACAGCTATTTCCTTCATGTTTGTCTCCTTTAGTGTCCTGACAACTTGACTTGGTTTTCTGCCTGCCTGGGGTTTTTGTCTATGCAAGCAGCTAAACTGTCGGGTTGGGGGCCCCAAAAATATGGCTGGACAGAAATATGGGTTGCATTCCATTTGTGCCTAGATTCCTATGGACTGTTGCCAGCTCTCTAAGGAGTTGTCTAAGTCTTTTCTTGGGCTATCTTTGGAAGTAGCTTTGGATCTTAGGAGGAGAGTACATTTTGCACCCTCTTTGGGGATGTTTATTTCATCCATGGGGTCATTCAATACTATAACAAATAATGGTTTGTACTTGCTAAAACCTGATGAGATTTGAAAGGATTTTTTAAAGTAGCTCTATGGTCAGAAGTTGGCCAAATTGGAAGCTGATAATCAGAGCGTAATAGGTATGTTTTGTTTTAGGCTTTCTTCCCTAAGCTAAATGAAATGACATACCTAGAGGGAAAGAAAAATATTCCAAAGATAAATAACTCTAAATCAGGAACTTAAGAAGTCTTTTGATTTCCATCTTAGTTGAAGATCTTCTCCCTGATCTAAAGAAGGAAACTTCAGGTAAAGCAGTTTAAATGGGTGGGTGGGTCAGCTCTTTGATGTCATTCAGACTGTAACCTGATTCTTTGAGGAATTAAAAACTATCCTTTTCTTACAAATTGAGTCTTTACAAGAACAGGAAAAGTCCAACTACCTTTTATCTATCACCAAACCTTCCCTTTCATCTCATAAGACTTGGAGGTATTGTAAAATTCTAGATTTAGGAACCAATGGCCATCTTGGAGGAACTTGAATTCTATCCCTGTGCCTTTGAGATGTAAATGTTCTCCCCTGACTTTTCTAAGAACTCTTATCTTACCATGTCTTTGAAATACAAACTTCAGGGAGGTAATTCTTATCTAAGGAGGGAAAAAAAAAAAAAGGGTTATTTGGAAACTAAGAAAATAAAAAATCTTTAAAGTCTTCTACACAAATATTAGTAAACACTGAAGCCATCTGAACAGATAACCTTAACTTCTGCCATCTTCTAGAAGCACAATTTGGATCCAACTATTCTTTTATAAACTAGTGAATTTTACTTTGTCATACCATCTTCGGGCTAAACTTTTAAAACAAAAGCTTCTAAGATCTCTGTATATGTCTGTATGTTTGTATATGTTCATGTATGTCTATGGTATATGCTGGATAGTTCGTGCAAGCACACCCTGAATGCCCCTGTTATCTTGAGAATGTAGAGATCCAGTCTTCCCTCCATATTCCCATCAAGCACAATTTGCAGAAGGTGTTGTTCAGCATTCAAGGTCAGAGGTGCTGGGCGTGGTCATCTCCCTTGTAATGGAAATGTCCCTTGATCACCTAGGAAACACTGGCCACAGGAGGAGGGGGAGGGCCACGGATAGTTGCTAGTTTCAGCTGGTATGCTATAAAAACATGCTGAACATAGATCCCAGGAACAGATGCTTTGTGCAGTCTGCCACTCCTGGACTCTGTACGTTAAGTTCCCCCAATAAACCTAAGTCTCAGTTGCTGTCCCTGGGTCTTTCTCTGGCCTCCCTGGACCATCCCACCCTCGGCTTAGAGTCTGCTGGGGTGTGGCTTCACAATATGTATGTTATAGATGTGCAATACTTTGCTACCTCTGAATGGTATTGCCAAAATGAATTTTTAAAGAGCTTTATTTCATTGGCTTAAAAAATTAAACATTTATATAAATCAAATATGCTGTCAGAAATATAGTAACTCAAAGGTTTTTAAAGTTCACATGGCCTAGGATAACCTTTGATAAATAAAAGCCAGTATAAGTTCAGGAGTGTCTTTAGAGTTATCACCATTAAATGTAATACTTTTATTCTACTTAGGTTTACAAAAAGTCAAATAGGTTGTTATCTCTGTTACAGAGATAGCTGATGATGGTTAGCTGTTTAATGTCTTATGAAATTTTCATGAATAATATAAACAATTAAGAATGAGTAGATTAAATAGATCTAAGACAAAAGTTTGTAAATGAACTTTTCAACAACAATTTTACTTTATGGTACATCTCCATAAAAAGTTTCTAAAATCGGGGCACCTGGGTGGCTCAGTCGTTAAGCGTCTGCCTTCGGCTCAGGTCATGATCCTAGGGTCCTGGGATCAAGCCCGGCATTGGGCTCCCTGCTCAGCGGGAAGCCTGCTTCTCCCTCTGCCCCTCCCCCTGCTTGTGTTCCCTCTCTCGCTGTGTCTCTCTCTGTAAAATAAATAAAATCTTTAAAAAAAAAAAAGTTTCCAAAATCATTTTGGTCACTTGAAACCTTAAAGTTATACTGAGATAAGTTAAATGATAGATCTTTATTGTATATCTATGATGTGTAAAAGAAAGGCAAAAGAAATTTAAAAGAAAATGTAATCTCCTTACAACGTGCAACCCATTGACAAATGCTTGAGGCAGGCAGAGTGACCTTCCTCAAGGAGTTCAACTGCCTCAATGTTAATACTTTGCTAAAGGCAAAAAGCTACCCTAGCTTGAGGTTAGCCCAACCTCCAGGATCCTCTAAATGTTACAGGATTTCTTCTCCTTGGGTGCCCATGATAATGCAGGTCGGAAAAATGAAGAAGTAGACCAGATGGAGTGTGATGGGCCACAAAGCAAATTTTATTGAGTGATAGTAAAGTGATAGTACAAAGCTCCCAAAGAGGGAGGGGACCCGAGAGGGTTGGCGCCAGAGTTCCTAAATCTAGGGATTTTTATGGGCTTGTTGGTGGGCTGTTTTAATCTGATTAACCCTCCCTACACCTGACACCCAATCAGGTTTTTGTCCTCTATCTATTAAGTGAGGAAGGGTGTAGGACCCTAACAAGTACTCTTGACCACTGACATGGCTGCTAAATTAGGAAGTGTCAAAACTTTATTGCATATTACACAACCCAAGAAGATTCCATCTGACATCTGGTCCTGTGCAGATGGAGACCTCAAAATCAAACTGAGTAGGAAGAAAAGTAGCCAACATCATGATGGACTGCTTCCTCCCAAGATGTCAAATGAAGAATGATTCTTTCCCTTCCTCCTTCTCTGTCTGACCATTTTTTTCTTAATACTTATACCATGAAGGTCTATATGATTCTTTTGTCCACCTATGGCCTTGCCCTGTCCCAGAAAGATAGTGTTAGATTTGCTAAGATGCTGATGATCCTACAAGTCTTCCTGTCTGCCAAAAACTCTCTGATTTCCAATACCTCTCTTCCTCTGGAAGAAGCTCACTGGATAAACACTTCTGAGGAAGTGAAGATAGTTACATGGAATACATAAAGAAGCCACTTGACAAGAAAAGGACTCCTTCAGAAGGGGACTTTCTTTGATCTGTTGGTTTAAGTTGGCTTAGATCATAAGGACCATAGCTTTGGAGTACCTTCCAAATGTTGGGTATTCTGCTTATAGTCATTTCAAGTCTCCCTGATGTTTTCTCTCAAAAGCTTAAACCACATGCTTGCAGCCACTTGTCACCAGAAAAATGATTTGCCTTTGTCTGGAGGCCAAAAATGGGATGAAAAGAATAGCCAACTAAAGGACCAAGACCTCACTATACTAACCTATGGGCTGTAGGTGGAGATCCAACCTGACTCCAACATTAATAAGAAGCAGTAGCACAGAATGGCACTTAATACCTTACCTCTCAGTATAATAGGTAGTATTGCTCAGAAGGGAGTAAGTGATAAAGTTAAAATAATGAGCAGGTGATTGTTCTGAATAATTGCTAAAACACTGCTTTCCACTATGCCTATACCAATCTTTCCTTTAGCAGTACACTGAAGTTCTTGCAGTTTCAAGTCCCTACTAACAAAAGATATTTTTTCAAATGTCTGCCAATCACTCTGTATGTCTATTACTTGGAAAGTAAAATGGGTAAAATGAACTGAAGGCACACAGGAAATACCACTCAATAGTTGAAGGAAATGGCTTAGAGATACAGAAAACAACATTGGTGTATATCCATAGCATGGTGATTATTGAAAAAAGTGAGACCCATATTGAGGTCTACGATACAATACTATTTTTGCAAATTAAAAGCAGGCACATGCAATCATGCCAATTCGTAATTCAGAACTCATGTAATGCATTAAAATAGTTGCCTATGTGAGGGCAGAATAGGAGACTGGTAGGGAGAAACAGATTCAAAATTCCTCCATATATAATGCTAAATCTTATGCAGTATGTACAGGCATTTTTGTTTTCTACTGCACTCAGACCAAGTCCTTTCCTGTAGAAAGGCAATTTAAGCTTTTCAAAATGATTCCTGCCCCCCAAGTTTCTGTCCCTCTGCCCACAGATCGATACATTATTTAATGATATTTTGAATTAAAAACAGTTTTATTTTATGTTCCAGGCATTATTCTAATTACTCTGAGAATATTGACTCAATTGATTCTTATCACAACTTGAGATAGGTGTTTTCATTATCCCCCTCGTATAGATCAGAGAGACTGAGTAACTTGCTCGATGTCCTGGCATTAGTCATTGGTGGTGCTTACATATAAGCCTAAGCAGTCTGGCTATAGAAATTGCATGTTGACCACTATGACCATCTGCTCTTCATGAGTCAAGTTTCTCAGCCATATAAAAAGCTATTCCATAATGATTGTTATTCTTAGAGAACCAGGATTTAGCATCCCTCATAAAGAGTCATCTGTACAGTTAAGCACTATTTTCAGGGTGTGGTCAGGAAGTAATCGAGTTTTATACAATATAGTCTTCAAATGGGTTTGAGACTCAACTGAAGAGACCCAGGTCAGTTTGAATATAAAATCCTTTTTGTTTTGTTTGTGTTTGTTTTTGGTGGATCATTCTGTAAGCAGCTCCAACATCTCATCTATAGTTACCCCTATTCTTCACTAGATGCGATGTGTTAGGGTTAAGGGACCAGTATTCACCTAGTTTAATCTCTGGAAATTCTCTCCTTTACATAAAAGTCAAAAGAAACAAAGGCCTCATGCAATTTCTCTCCTTCTTTGCCATTTATTCTCAAAACACAGACTTTGTTGTTCATCAGACTTAGACCACATTTGCTCTCTCTATGCAGAATATACCTCAAAAAGCCCATTTCATATATATGGGCATTTTTGTTTTTCTTTTCTTTTGTTTTTTAAGATTTTATTTATTTATTTGACAGAGAAAGAGACAGCGAGAGAGGGAACACAAGCAGGGGAAGTGGGAGAGGGAGAAGCAGGCTTCCCGCCGAGCAGGGAGCCCGATGCGGGGCTCCATCCCAGGACCCTGAGATAATGACCTGAGCCGAAGGCAGTCACTTAACCAACTGAGCCACCCAGGCACCCCGGGCATTTTGGTTTTCTAATAAATGCCAGTTCATTCAGGCTATGGGCTCTTCTACCAGTGTTGGTTGCTAACTGCTTCTTTCATCTTTTTGTTGTTTTCTCTAGGGTCTTAGCCAGACGGTTCAGTTTAGGTGAGTATTTTTTGTTTTATTTTCACTTATTGCTTTCATTTCCCGTCATTTTGAAGGACTCCTCTTACAGAGATAAATCCAGGAATTTTTGTGACCTCCAGCTTACAAAGTTTGGTGCAGTCATTTTAAGGTCCATATTACAAAACAATAACTTTAATATGCTATGTGGATATTTATATAAAATAATTTAAATTTTTATTGATAGAAATAATCCAAAGTTGAGAAAATTTATATTTCCTGCCCATTTCTCTAATATTTTGTGTTTTGACTCTATATTCCTTGTCTCTTCATATGCAAACACTATTTGTATTTGTTTGTTTACTTTTTTATTTATTTAGAGTATGATGGTGGGGGAGGATAAAGGGAGAGAATCTCAAGCAGGCTCTGAGCTAAGCATGAAGCCTGACACAGGGCTCAATCCCATGACCCTGAGATCATGACCTGAGCTGAAATCAAGAGTCAGATGCTTAACCGACTGAGCCACCCAGGTGCCCTTGCAAACAGTATTTAAATACTATTTTCAGTAGAGCAAATAGGTAGTTCAAGCTTTCCTCTGACATGATCTATGGCAATTTCTTTTTTATTACTGATGACTTAAAAAAGTTTCTTTTAGATTCACAACCTTTTAATGGTAATGCTGTTTCCTTTTTAGGATTTTGTCATATATGGAAAAAGCTTTATTAAGTTTCTTTCATTTATAAGCTCTATGTTTTAGAGGAATTTACTACCAACTGAATTCTGAAAACTCCACTCATCCAAGTATTTCCATTACTAGGCCCCATAGAACCCATTCAAATTGGAAAACGGGTTTGGCTGGCATCTTCCTCTCATGCTGAGTGCATAACAGGCAGTAGGAATATTCTTGCAAACTGTTGTTATAGTGTGCCGGCCAGCCGTAAGTCAGCCCTACAAGAAAACGACTTTAACTCTCATACATATAGATAGCTAAGACAAATATGGTAAGACATTACTGTTATCTACACTCCAGTTGCTATTTGGATTTCACCGGTTTTTCTACTTTTGTTCTTTTTCTGTTCCGTGATCTAATCTAGGATATGACATTGCATGTAACACTACTTGAATTTTATTGAGAAAATTATAGTTGAGTCAATATTTTATATTCATGACCATTGTGCCATTTTGAACCTTTTCATTTATACAGTCTCTTTACATGCTTAACTACTGTACATGGCCCAATTCATATGTCACTCATTCAGCAGTCTTCTCTCTGTTCAACAAGGACTGTTAGTCATATTCATATTTTCGTCCTCATGGTAGTGTGTTTGTGTTGTTAGCATATCACTCACTGTATTGCCAGAACCATTTTATTCATGTTGCATTTATTTTGACACTGAGCTCCTTGAGGGGGTAAAATACCTCTTTTTTTCAACTTCAATTTTTTTTGGTGCTGGTTTTATAAGTAGGCTCCATGCAGGGCATGGAGCCCGACATGGGGCTTGAACTCACAAGTGTGAGATCAAGATCTGAGCTGAGATCAAGAGTTGGACACTTAGCTGACTGAGCCACCCAGGCACCCCTCAACTTTAATTTCTAAGTGTCTACTGCAGTGGAAGACAAATGAAAATATTTAATAAAATATTTGCTGAATTGATATAACTTCACTTTTTAGAGA
Source organism: Phoca vitulina (assembly GCF_004348235.1). NCBI lineage: Eukaryota > Metazoa > Chordata > Mammalia > Carnivora > Phocidae > Phoca > Phoca vitulina. The sequence continues at coordinate 30,542,241 of NW_022589709.1, forward strand.
CCTAGCTGTGGTTTATATCTGCATATTCACTTCCATAACAACGAAAATAAAAATTGGCACTATTATTCATTGAAATGTCTTTTTTGGCTTGTCCTTCTTTTCTCTCTACCTCCCAGATAATTATGTCTCATTCAGGCTCATAGGTGGTTTTTTGTTTTGTTTTTTTTTGCCTGGGTTTATATGTGGTAGGGATGGTGGAAAGCACATTTAGATCAGGCATTTCCGTCCTTGAGTGCAACCAGTAAGTTTTCTTCAAGCTCTGAAAATTAGAGACTCATTATTTGCACTAAAGCACTGCATTTTTAAAACATTGATGTACATGATGTACATTATTCAAAGCAAGTTCTTACTTTCTTTGACTATCAAAGAGAGATAGAGCAATTCACAGTGTAACTTTTAAAGATCACTACATTTAAGAACTTGAAGAAACTGAACTCATGAGCCCACATCTCTGCCTTCAAGCCAGAAATGCCTAAAACAACCAAGAGAGATGCTCAATGATTATTAATCAACTAGACAACAAAATTTACCTTAAGTACAGTAACACTTCTCACATCAAGTACACATACAACTGCCTTTAGATATGAAGAAGGTATTTGCCATCATCTTGGAAATTTATCTTGGTGCTTTATCAATAAAAGTTAAATCAAGAAGAAATCATCCTTATGCACTATACCTATCAACTAAGCCAATGTTTTTCTTTTTTAAAAAATTTTAAGCTAACATTTTTTAAATAAGATGTTAGTATTTTGCTCCCAGAATTAGTTCTATGTTAAAAATGTGGTGCTTGAGAGATATAACTAATGATGCATGTGATCCATATTAACTAAGGCAAACTCTTCCTCTTAAAGCTGCAGGTTTAACTAACTTTATCCATTTATGGATATGCTTTCCTTATTAATATTTAAGCAATAACAGCATTTCCTGCTTTGCATTTTCCTACTTTGTTCAATATTTTTAACATAAACACATCTGATATTTTTATTTCAAAAATGACATTTGAATAAAAGAAAAATCTTTATGAAATTTAATGCAAAAAGAAAATTAAAAGTTGACAAAGAATATCCTTTAAATTAATAATCCTAAAACCTAATCTTTCTTCATAATTATTAAAATTCAAAGTCATTTTCTATTTCAAAATTATCTGTCAAGCTGGAAGCTTCAAGCAAACTCCTATATATAGGCCTGTGTGTGTGAGAATGATGTGCCTATTTGTTTCCTAGGTGGCAACTCCTTTACATGGTCAGTAATGAGTCTTTGTAAAGCTGACTTTGATATGAGGGGTCATTATGATCTATAACTCAAAGAAAGTATTTCTCATTGTCTTAATTTCTCATTGTCCAAATTTATTCAGAGCCTTTATGTACACTGTAGGCTGTACTTCTATTTATGAATACTTCAGATAAAATGTAGAAATATTTTCACTGAAAATTTGAGAAAGACGAGATGGTTCGAGAACCTGTGACTCATTTAGATTTGGGCTCTATGGGCCCCTGACTGACTCAGTTGGTAGAGCATGTGACTCTTGATCTTGGGGGTTTTAAGTTCAAGGCCCATGTTGGGTGTAGAAATTACTTAAAAATTATATTTGGGCTTCAGGTTTGTGGCTAATTCTGTAGAATATTCACTGACTTTATGATTACGATGAGGAAAGAGATTGGTAATATATTGAAAACTGAACTCGTGAATAGGTAGAGACTATTAGTTAACTGCCTATCACATATTTATTATCCTCATGTTTTGCCGATATGTGTGTACATGCCTAGTGGTCCAAAAACAGAAATCCTTTGCTTACAATCCAACTCTTTGAATTTAATTTCTCCCATACCTCAGTATCTTCCCATTCATTGATCTTCATTTATAAAAAAGAACTGACAATTAGTTATACCCTGTCTCTTTGACGAGGTTGTGGGGAGAGGAGGATATTCAATTTGATGTGAAAGCCTTAAAATAAGTCAATATTAATTTCTATATTAAATAACATTCACTTTTATTTTTTTTTAAGATTTATTTACTTTGAGAGAGAGAAAGAGAGATCACACAGCAGGGAGAGGGAGAGGGAAGAGAGAATCATAAGCAGACTCCACACTGAACACTGAGCGCAATGTGGATCTTGATCCCATGACCCGGAGATCCCCAGGACCTGAGCCAAAACCAAGAGCCGGGCACAACCAACTGCACCACTCAGGCACCCCATAATAACATTCACTTTTAAAATAGTTTATCTTGGAATATGTTTTTAAGTAGCATAAGAAAATACATTGTCTAAATTTTCTTGCATGACAGTAAGTCATCCTCAAGTGGGTTTGTACTTCAGCCCAATTTAATATCTTCAAAGTACAAAAACTGTGTTATCCCCCTCAGGTATGTTTAATTGCAGAATGGGTTGACCAGTACAATACAGAAATCTCTAAATATGGGTACAATGGAACAGGGTATATGGAAATTAGGTTTCATAGTGAGAAAATGAGCAGAGGGTGAGAACCGTTAACAGTTTTATGGGATACGTGTTAAGTACTCCTAACACCCATAAGCTGAGGACACACCCAACACATTTTTTGTCAGTCTTAACGTTTGGAAGCCATAGGATTTATGTCATTCTTACAGGAGTGGCTATAGAGGAGGTTATCTATCCACTTCCGGTAGCTATAGATGGTCTCTCATACCCATAGTTTTCCTCTTAAACCGGTCCAATAATGGTGGGCAAAATATCAAGCAGTACATTGATAAGACATGCTTTTCCTTCTAGCAAATAAAAGTGATAATGGTAATAGCAAATCCTTATATTTTTATTTTCTAGAAGATTGCCAAGTATGATATACCATAACTCAATAAATAGATGAGCTAGATACTGTTATTATTGCTATTTTAAAGATGAGTGAAGTATTAGAGAAATAATTTACCCAACGTCATGGAGCAACTGTGGTGCCTGGAATGGAGCAGAGGCATTCTGACTCCGATATCTACATTTTTTTAAATTTTTTTTTATTTTAAGATTTTATTTATTTATTTGAGAGAGAGAATGAGAAAGAGAGAGAGAGCACATGAGAGGGGGGAGGGTCGGAAGGAGAAGCAGACTCCCTGCTGAGCAGGGAGCCCCATGCGGGACTCGATCCTGAGACTCCAGGATCATGACCTGAGCCGAAGGCAGTCGCTTAACCAACTGAGCCACCCAGGCACCCTCCGATATCTACATTCTTAAAGTATATTATTTACTTTCACATCGAAACAGACCCTTACTAATACATTACACTGGGTTATTTTCTACTTTATTTCAAAAAGAACTAAGAACGTTTAGGTTCCTCTTAATTTTTTTATAAACTGAGTATAAGAAACCCATAAGCATTATATTCATGCATACTTGATCCATTTTCCAGGAAATTTAAATTGTACAGTAACTCATCATTTATTTTTCAGCTGAATATGCTTTTATAGATGAGATGATGACTAACTGGAAGTTAGAATTTTATCATTTTAAAGGGCTTAGTCATTTGACTAACAGACTCTACTGGTATGATTTATTACACTGTTATTTATTATACAATAGGTTAATAAGATATTTTTTAAAACTTCCCATTCAGAAACAAAGAAAAATGGTTGAATTAAACTTGTCAGCTTCCACTATTTTCTTTTTTTTTTTAAGAGTTTATTTATTTGACAGAGAGATAGCGAGAGCAGAAACACAAGCAGGGGGAGTGGGAGAGGGAGAAGCAGGCTTCCCGTGGAGCTGGGAACCCGATGCAGGACTCAATCCCAGGGCCCTGGGATCATGACCTGAACCGAAGGCAGTTGCTTAACGACTGAGCCACCCAGACGCCCCTCCACTATTTTCTTTAAAATTATAAGAGATTGATCAGTGGTTTTTTTCTATATTAAGTCAAATTTTAAAAGCATTATTTAAAAGTACTCATTTGCAAATTAAAGCTAATTCACTACATTCATTAAAGCTACACTTACCTAAAATGATTTTCACTTGATTATGAATATTATGATTAAATGAGTCTTAGTATGCAAATATCACTTAAGTTCATTTACATGTTACTTAAATCACCAGCTCTTATAATCACAGTAGAGTTGCTCAAAATATAACGACTTCTACCAAATAAAGATTAGAAATTACCATCCTGCAAACTGTATGGATAGAAGTAATTTTTAAATAGCCTACTTGTCCTTCTTACTTTAAAATATGAAAATGTAGGGCGCCTGGGTGGCTCAGTTGGTTAAGCGACTGCCTTCGGCTCAGGTCATGATCCTGGAGTCCCTGGATCGAGTCCCGCATCCGGCTCCCTGCTCGGCAGGGAGTCTGCTTCTCCCTCTGACCCTCCCCCCTCTCATGTGCTCTCTCTCATTCTCTCTCTCTCTCAAATAAATAAATAAAATCTTTAAAAAAAAAAAAATATGAAAATGTAATTAAATTTTATGACAGTTCTTTTCTCAAAAATGCAAGCATGGCATGTAAAATGTATTTATGTGTAGAATGAAAAATATCTAAGTGTATCTATGTAATGTAAATAAAGGATTGTAACATTAAAACTTAATATCTTTAATTACTAAAATGATGTTAATAGTAGTAACTGCAGAGTCATGACTTCTTCAAATTCAAAGTGGTTATAATTATTTCTTCATGATATGGTATAAAATGATAGTAAGAATTACAATTTATATATTATAAATATACCAGGTTTGGTGCTAAGCACCCTACATGAATTATGTCACTATATATTCACTAAAGATCTTTGATCTGGTGCTATTATGGTCCCCCATCAATCAAATTAGTGAAGTTTGGCTTTGAAAATAAGTATAGGATTACATGAGTAGTAAAGGGCTAAGCAGGAGTCTGACTTTACAGTCTGTGTTCATGGAGTGGCTGGCTGGCTGAGTTGGTAGAGCATTTAACTCTTGATCTCAAGGTTGTGAGTTCAAGCCCTATGTTGGGTAGAGAGCTTACTTAAAAAAAATATATAGTAATAAAGTCTGCACTCATAATCTCTGTGCTTTGTTTCTACCACAGAGAACAGTAACTGAATAATTCAGAAATATAACTTCTTTGTGCAGATCTATTACTAAAGTTATTTTTGTGAAAATTCAAAAGTATCCTTATTCTGATTTCCAATTAGGATCCACGAGGATGCTGATAGGTAAGTGTACTTGTAAAAATGAAAATATAAATTTTAGTAATAGCGTACCCCTTTTTACTTGAGGTCTTTTGCTCAATAGAATACTATTAACAGTGGGTGTCACCATATGAGACATTAAATATCTAATGTTATTAGTGATGTGATCACAATAAAATTCTAACTAATATCTGACTTTAAGTCTATCTCATATGTTCTAGTTGTTCTCCAACTGTATAAAACAAAATAACATTCTGAATGTCCAAATTTATAAAACAGCCAAGTTAGGGTGTGATTATGTGAAATTCCAAAGTATTTCTCACTTCATAAGAATATTCACTCAAGTGTCTCTGTAAATGTTCAGTTTTCTAAGAAAAATTTGAAATCCACTATGAGTTATAGAAAATAATCAGTTTCCAACCATCTTTTCAAGCATGCATCTATTGGTTAAACCTATGTAAACCTTATTTCTAAAGAAGTCACGATGCTATCCTGAAAAAAAGTACCAACGTCTGACACATTGTGTTAGATTTAAAAAGGCTGTTGCTCTATATTGTTAGTGGAAGAGGAGATGGTACTCTGTTTTCCAGAGGACCCAACCATGCCCATCACAGCACTCAACTTCTTAGACTAGTCACCTTGTAGAACAGAAACAGGACTAAATGCATTAAAGGGAATTTGATGTGTTCACCTATTATCAGGCTTATTTCCCAAAACAAGAAAATTGCAAGTTTTGAAATGGTGCTATTTAAACAGTTTTAAAATTGCTTTTCAAGCACTTCCCACTACCTGTACCCTCTTCCTGTCTGTAAAAGACTTCTATTTAAAAATGAGATGTAACATTTGAAAGTGTCGTTTTATAGTTCAGTGTAAACCTTTTTGATTTCTTTGGTTCACCTTCTTTTGTGCCTTCCCAAGTGAGGAAAGGGGAAAAAAAATCTGTTATTTTTACATCATCAAAAAATAGAAAAATCATGTTGAACTCCAACTGGACTTAATAGACACTGAATAGGTCTTTCAGAAGCAAAGAGAATCCCTCTTGAGTTCAACCCTAGGGAAAACAGTTAATGACATTTCTTATATCAAAAACTTTAACAAATCATAAGAGGCTCTTAACTATAAGAAACAAACAGAGTTGCTGGAGGGGAAGTGGGTTGGGGGGATGGGGTAATTGGGTGATGGACATTAAGGAGGGCACTGGAACTAATGAGCACTGGGTGTTATATGCAACTGATGAATCACTAAATAATACAGTATATTTTAATTAAATTGAATTTAAATAAAAATTAAAAAAACTAAGATTTTGAGAATTCTTCACCTTGAACATTTGGAGGCCCTTATTGTGATTAAGAATAGTAATAATGATAATGAATGCAAAAGAATGAATAATCATAAAATGATTATTACAATTCTCTTAACAAGTAGAATGTGGAAATAAAAGCAAACCTGTATTAAAAAAAAATACTACCTTGCTAGGTATTGTGCAAAGCTATTTACATAAATTCTTTCTTTTAAACTTCATCAACTCCCTATAGGTAGATGTTGTTGTCCTAATTTAACAGTTAATAAAACTTAGACTATAAAGAGTCAAACAACTTAATTTGCTCTTAAATGTGTACTGTTCAGCACCTGTATTTATGTGTGCACCTCTACAGCAGTGAACTGAACAGCACAAATTCCCTAATAGAGATTACATTCTGGTTGGGGACACACACACACACATACACACACACACACAGGTTGCCAGATTAAAAATACAAAAAAGCCAGTTGAAATTCTAATTTCAGATAAACAACAAATAAATTTTAGTGTAAGAATGTTCCAAATATTGCATGGTTAAAGGATGGTACCACATATTTTAATTATATGTATGTTCCTATATTGTGTATTAAAATGCACCATTAAATGTGATATTCTAAGCATTTGGAAAGGCAGTATTTGGAAATACTTATATTTGAAACTCAGATTTAACAGAAAAAAATTTTTTTAATCTGGTGACCTTAATACACATGTACACACAAACTATATTGCTATATTGGATCATGTCAAATGTTATGGAGAAAAATATTTCAGGGAATCAGGATAGGAAATATCAGGGAGATGTTTAAAAAGGTAGTTAGGGACTTCTTTATTGAGAAAGTAACATTTGAGCAAAGATCTGAAGGAAATGATAGAGCAAGCCAAGATAGGTCTAGAAAAAGAGCTTTCTAGGCAGAGGAAATGACAACTGCAAAAGACTAAGCCAGGACTATATCAGTTTACATGAAGATGAGTGACAGAAAGCAATATGATAATCAGGTTACAGGAATAATAACTACCACTTGGAACTCAAATGGGTTTTTGCATGACTGTTGATAGATACATATTCAGATACAAGTCCACTTGTTTCATCAAACTTTCTAAGAGCTAGATGCAAGCCATGTTGCTATCAGGAAATATACATAATGGTTTATGTAGGGAAAGAACCAATGAACAAATAATTCATGTGGCTAGCCTATATTCATCAGGTTTTAATGTCAAATCTATATATACCATTTAATGTTCTAAAAAGTTATTACGAAGATCAACAGGTCAATCACATCTATAAATTCTCTACTTCCAAAAACAATTAAAATTTTCCACAGCACACTTACATTACACAGTAACTCTTTACCCTACCTTAAAGCAGGAATGGGTTCATGACACTACATACTTTATTACTACGTTTTCCTTTCTTCATTTCAAGAATCTTCTTGTATCAAGAACAACATCTGCTGTTTTCAGTGACACACACAAAAAAACCCTGAGTACACCAATTGATATAAGCTTGAGTGCCCATTTAAAAACAAAAACAAAACAAAATTCTAATTGAATGTAGCAAATGTCTTCATGGGAAAATTAGGCCTCCCACTAGAACGTACTGTGCACAAACAGCACAGTAAACGATTTATATAATGAGAAATGAAATTTATAATTACCTGGTGACATGTTATAAAGATCTTCTGAAATCCAGAATCCAAAACTCAGTACATAGTATCTTAATAGAGTATTATTGGAAAGTCTTCCATGACCTCCACAGTCCATGGTCAAATAGAGAACAAGAAACAAAACATAGGAAGGAGATCCTACCCTAGTAGAAGAGGCATAGACAGCAATGATATGCTCATAAAAGAAATATACTAATCCTTATAAATAACCCTCTTGCACAGAAACAGATCCTGTAATGACCTAACACTAGTGGACTGACTTAAGTGACTTATTCTAAGCTTTAAAGTTACTTCCTGTAGAATTTAGCTAATTAGATCACTGAAATTTTATCTTCGTTTTAGTGATGTTAATGTACTGATGTAGCAATTTTCCACTATGATTTTTCATATGGAACCTTCTAAACAAGAAAATAGTTTACATATTACAGACATATATAACTTTGATAAACTATGTAAATTATATGCAGTCTTCTAAAAATACCCTACTCCTTTCATGAATATACAGAGAATAAAAGTTATTTACCGTAAATATTAAACTATTTAATGAAATCTTGAAGTATTTTTAACTGCCTACATACAGTTTAAATATGATTGGACCTATTCCAAGCACCAAGCTAGTAATTTCTATTAGTGATTCCCATCTAGAGAATACACATTATGGGAGTAGTAGTTCAAGGACAGATTTAGATATGACCCTTTCTTGCGGTTGCCAGACACAAATCTTAGGCATGCAGGTTTGATTATCATCTTGACAAAATAATATTGTCATCCTGAAAAATTATAAAGAGGTCAAGGGTAACAATTAGGAAATTATGAAGTTTTTTTTCACTTAAAATTTTTTTAAAGATTTTATTTATTTATTTGACAGAGAGAGAGACAGCAAGAGAGGGAACACAAGCAGGGGGAGTGGGAGAGGGAGAAGCAGGCTTCCCTCTGAACAGGGAGCCCGATACGGGGGATACGGGCTTGATCCCAGGACCCTGGGATCATGACCTGAGCCAAAGGCAGACGCTTAAGGACTTGAGCCACCCAGACGCCCCTTACTTAAAATTTTTAGTTAATAAAAGAGTATTTTAAAGGGACATATCTGTGACAATTTATTAAGTCAATGTTGTAAATAAGTAACAAAAATATACACTAATTTCAAATTGTTTTGATGTCTTCTAAGCCTCAAAAAATTTTTAAATAACTCAGTTAATCCAGTAACTTTTTTATTCTTGGAACACAAATAGTACATATTCCAGGTAAGTGAGGCAGGTGGCTATTTGCTAAATGACTGAAGTGGTTTGATTTAAAGTAGTCAATAAGCTCATAAAATCACAGGAGGTAACTAAACATATACATTTGTGAAACACATTGGTAATGTAGCAGCGGGTTTCTCCTCAGTACTTTCAGTATGTGCATGTAGTTTGGGGACTTGGAAAAAAACCAAAGTCCTTTTTTTTTTAAATAAAAAAGATGTTCTTTCAAAAAAATGTATAGAACCATGAGAGCTGAATAAGAATAAACAGAATCTCTACTCTTTTGAATCCATTAATATGTTCAATTATTAGGAAAATTCTTTAAGTAATTAATGCGAATCTACAATGGTCTTCCTTCAATTTTGATCTTTTTTTCATGGCTATTAGAAGATGGGTTCAAGCATACACAACAGAGTTCCATGGCCCACTATGTATGCTTCCTACAAATACTTGAGTGTTTCCCGTGGAGACAGACATAGAGGAATTTATCCTTTCTTGATAATTAAAGCATATAATTAAATTGATGCCTAAATTTAAACAGATGCTAATATCAAACAAGATATTTACTCCAAAGTTATGAGAATCCATTAGTATGCCTATGCATGTAGATGATACCCCTAGGGCAAAGGAGACAGAAAGCTATTAATTTATGAGGAAAAAAAAAAATCCTGTATTTTTCAATTTAAACAAATGCCTGGGATTGCTCTCCTTTAAGTCTAACTCAAACATATTGTGTGAATTGAGAGCTCTAGCAGTCTGGGTCTAATCAAGAAACAAAAAACACACAGTAGGCTAACCAGGGAAAGTTTCATATAAACATTTATTATTTATGATTTAACAAGTATGTGACTATTAAAAGACAAATTCTTAAGTAATGTGTTCATTTGCAAATGATGGTTTAGAACAACATTCTACTGAGCTTATTTTCAAGAAGTATTATTTCAAGTGCCTCAGTGCTGCTTGTTACGAGAAACAAGGTATTAATACAGGAAGAGTATTTAGAGAGTGAAAAAACTGGATTCAAGCTCTACCTTTGCCATATTTCCTTGAGAGTTTCTCCACATCTCTAAATGTCTTACAGTTCTTCAACTTGAAAATAAATTCCCCTCCCCATTCCCCGGAGATGTGATAAAAAGCAAACAAAAAATGTGGGTAAAAGCACTTGCAAAGCATTTAATACTAACAAAAGTGAGATTCCATTGACAGTGTTGATTAAAGTGGTCACTTAAATACTCCACCAAATTAGGTCAGTGTCCCAAATCCTTCCGCTTGTCAAGTAACAAGAGGGATACCAAAACTAACAATTTCAAAAGGTGTCTTGCCTATGGATTGGTGAGTGTTCTCCTGGGGACCCGGTAGAGTAGTTTCGCGGAAGAGACAGATGCAACTCATGGGGATAAAGAACAAATGGCAGCGAGGAGGAGCTTGTGAAAGCCCTCACTTGTACGTTGTGGATCTGGCTCTGGTCTATTGAAGAGCATATGTGAACTTTGACAACCTAGGCTCAAACCTGTTACTCTGTTTTGTTAAATGGGAAAGAAAAAAATTGTAGTTCTGGGGTACATTAGTTATTGATACAGCATTGTAGGATTAATTTTTTTACTTAGCTCTGGCAGTAATCGACTTATGCCAGTAAAGGTAAGGACTCATAATCATAGTAACTTTTCCCCATCACTACACAACCTATTAGAAGCACTAGATGGGTCAATCCAAGTTCACACATCTAATTAGTGCCAAAGTAGGAGGATTAGACATGTCATTACAGCAGTCAAGTTCTTCCTGCAGGCTAGCTTTCCAGGTGGTGTTAAAATTTAATTTCATCAGCTGCTCTTGAGTACGTCGTCCGAAGAAAAGCCTCGTTTTTAACTTTTTAGTATATGTAATTTTTAAGTATTTGACATTCATCTCTGTCTCTCTGTGTCTTCATATTTAGAACTTAAACTTCTTTTGTTAATGCTATCATACTTATCTGGGTTTTTGTTACATTAGAATTCAGTTTACTTTTGTTTTAATTCATTTTAATCAATCTCCCTAGTTGTTATATAAAAAAAATAAAACAGAGTAAGTTTCTTAGGCAAAATGTCAAAACACAAGTTTTGATTGTTTTAAACTTGAAGGAACTTCTGTCCAAAATGGTAATTATTACTTTACCTTCCTTTTACCAGTGCAACACTTTAAAACATTATTTTGAGAAAATTTAACATAGAGAATATTTGACACATCATCAAAGTGTTATCTGTAAGCCTTTTTTCAAGTATCCTCCAGATTTTTAAAGTAAAATATACAGATAAGTTACAGATAAATGCAAGGTCTTCCTTGAATCTACTTCTCCTTTTTATGACTGTCCTCATTTTTCCCTCCATTCTTTCCTCAGAGTTAATTACTACTACAACAAGCACCACACTGGTCATCTAAAATGCCAGTGTAGTACCAACAAGATCATCCACAGTTACCTGAAAAATTTATTAAAACACTTTTTTTTTTTTTTCCACATACATATCTGAGTCAGGATAGATTTTCGTTGTATATTTCAACTGGAATGATATATTGCAACAGATCCAATTTAAAATGTTATGAGAGTACCACTGTCCTCTAATAAGCCAGGCAAAATACAAAACAACGGTACTGTTCTCAAACATTTATTTTGTTTTGGAAAAACAACTCAGCAACTCAAATTTTCCTGGGACACTCAACTTCCAGATGATAGTAATGTTTGATTAAAATAACATTTAGTCTTGACAAGTAAAGATGCCTATTTTAAAGGTATTTTATTATACTGTATTTTAACTACACTATTGCTCTTGATTATCACTGATACGGACTTATGTTACTTATGATGATCTATGGACTTGGTTTTTAAAAATTTAATAAAATGAAAAGGCAAGTGAAAGAATAGGAAAAATACTGCAAGAGAAATATTCTGTCAGAAGACTAGGGTCCAGAATATATAAGAACTCTTACAATTTACTAAGAAGAGAAATAGCCTGATTTTAAAACATACAGAAGAGTTGAACAAAAACTTACCAAATGAGATGTACAACTGGCCAGTAAGCACATACAAAGACCTTCACCATCAGCTGTCATCAGGGAAATGAAAATTAAAACTATAGTGAGATAACACTACAAACCATTAAAATGACTAAAAGTTAATAGGCTAGGGGCGCCTGGGTGGCTCAGTCATTGGGTATCTGCCTTTGGCTCAGGTCAGGATCCCAGGGTCCTAGGATCGAACCCCACATTGGGCTCCCTGCTCCGCGGGAAGCCTGCTTCTCCCGCTCACCCTGCTTGTGTTCCGTCTCTCGCTGTGTCTCTCTCTCTCTGTCAAATAAATAAATAAAATCTTTAAAAAATAAATACATAAAAGTTAATAGGCTAAAGTATCAACAGTTGGTGATATAATGCAAGTAGAATCCTTAGACGCTGCTAGCATTGAAGCAAATGTTGAATACTTTGAAAACTAGGCAGAATTTTGAAAAGAAACTTACATCTACCATACCAGCCATTCCTTTCTTAGGTACTTGTAACCGAAAAAGGGACATATTTCAGAAAATGATTCATATACAATTGCTGTTAGCGGCTTTGTTCATAATAGCCCCAAACTGTAAACAACCAAATGACCAACAATAGATAGAAAAAGACTGATGTATACCACAGTTGAATACTGCAAGAATTCAGCAAGAAAGGAACAGACTACTGGTAGAATATGGATGAGTCTCAAACTCATTATGCTCAGTGAAATAACCCAGACAAGAAAAATACATAAAATAGGATTCCATTTATATAACTTCTAGAAAATAAAATTCATCTATTGTGATGAAAATGAGATCATTGCTCGCTTGGGGTCAGGACGAGAGGAAATGATGGGCTGCACAGGGGCAAGGGTAAACATTTGTGGGTGCTGGAGCTGTTCTTATTTTGATTCTGGCAAGGGATCCACAGGTATATATGCCTCTCAAAGCTCACTCAATTGTAAACTTTAAAGGGTTGTAGCTTCTTGTGCATAAATTATACAACAATAACACTGAAAAAATAATTTAAAAAATGGAAACAGCACTTAATTTTTTAATGACTATAACCTTCAGAGTTTTCTATTGTTTTGATAAATTCTACTTTTCAAGTAATTTCCCCATTTCCTTTAAGTTAGCAAATTCATTGGCACAAAGTTGTGATTGTATTATTCTATTATTGTTTTAAGACATGTATGGTTTGTAGTGAAGTCCACTTTTTTCATTACTAACACTGGAAATTTGTGTTCTCTTATTCATCAGTCTTGCTAAGAGTTTAGCAACTTTATTAATATTTCCAAAGAATTAACTTTAACCTTTGATGAGTTTTATCTATTGCACGTATGTTTTGAATTTTAGTGATTTGTTATTATTCTACTTTTTGATTGATTTCCTGTATATTTGTATACTTTACTTTCATGCTTATTTTTAGCCTTTCTTCGTATCTAGTATGTACTTAAAGCCAAATATCCCCCTAATTGTTTTAGTTGTGTCCCACATGTTTTTGTCATGTGTTATCTATCAGTACAATAAATTTTCTAGGGCGCCTGGGTGGCTCAGTCGTTAAGCATCTGCCTTCGGCTCAGGTCATGATCCCAGGGTCCTGGGATCGAGTCCCACATCGGGCTCCCTGCTCAGCAGGAAGCCTGCTTCGCCCTCTCCCACTCCCCCTGCTTGTGTTCCTGCTCTCGCTGTCTCTCTCTCTGTCAAATAAATAAATAAAATCTTTAAAAGAAATAAATTTAAAAAAATAAATTTTCTAATTTCCTTTGAAATTTCCTCCTTGAATTATGTTCAGAAGTATACTGCATTACATTCAAGTATTTGGATACTTAACTTTTTAGTATTTGATTTTCTTGTCATTGATTCATTTCTAATTTTAAAATTCTGTTGTTTAGCCCAAAATATACTATTTGTAAAATATTTTATGTGTGCTTGAAAAAATGTATAATCTGCCAATTGCGGGTATGGTAATTACTTCAAATCTGTTACATTTTTATTATCTTCTATATTCTTACTGCTTTTTTCCTGCTTATTACTTATTGAAAAAAAGGCTAAAATTTCCTATATTGTGTATTTTCCTTTTTTCCTTCTTTCAGTTCTGTCAAGTTTTGCTTTAAATATGTTGATTCAACATTATTTTTAAAATAATGATTTTTATTATTTAAAAAATTTAGTAAACATCATTACTGGGATCACTTGTAGGTCTGTTTCTAATGTTTACTTTTACTGACTGAGGTTTCTATTCTGTATTGTTGCTCATCCAGAGAGAACATAGTAGGGAATCAAATAGAATGAAATACAAATCAATTATAGGTTAAAAATATTTAAGAATCCAGTGACCCTAAAGGAAATTTAGTATGTACACATAATTACCGAGCCCCCCAAAAGAAAACCCCAACACTGAAGTGACCAAATATTAAAGATTTATTTTTGGAGACCTTCTCTGCAATAGAAAGACCACTTTAGACTTAGTAGAAAGTTATGCTGTGTGACAGGAAAAATTGTACGGACTGTCAGTAAAAAGTCAACACTGTGGCATAACGTATTATGTTTTAGAACTTCAAATGTAAATAGTAAAACAAAATTTGCCTGCAAAAGGAAAAATATCAGGTTGGGTCTCAGAATTCTAATAAAAATATTCAATTTTTTAAGCATACCTTCAAATTCATTCAAGAAAAGAAAGGACAAAGCAAGAATTGTATTTTATATTCAGCTAAACTAACTTTCAAGAAGAACGACTATAGAAAACAGTCTTGAACTTAATAAAGAGAGTACTTTTTCTAATCTGCAATCAAGAAAACTATGTAGGATGAACTTCAATAAGTCAAAAGATGGCATAACCACAGCAAATGGAGGGAAAATATTCCATTCCTTTTTATGAATTCTAGAATGATAGCAAAATCTGACAAAGACAGACATTGTTGGAATCACTATACAAATTTCATAAGGCCCCAAAAAGCATATGAGATGAACGTTATTCTATTTCCATTCTTCACCTGAAGGAATTGAAGCAAAATGTTAAGTAAAATATCTTGTTCACATAGGTATTAAAACAAAGAAGCAGGAATTCCAAGCCAGGAAGTATGACTACAGAAACAATCCTCTTAATTTTCTCTACATACTCTCAATTCAGATGCATGGAATGAAAAACCTGGAATATTCCTCTCTGAGAGCCACAAATAACATAAACTTATCCTTATTATGAAGTTTCCTTGCTTCTTTTTGCATTGCTGGGTTGCTGTTCATTTCAGTAAGATCTCAGATACATTTTCTTTAATACATCTTTTTTTAAAATATTATGTTAATCACCATACATTACATCATTAGTTTTTGATGTAGTATTCCATGATTCATTTCTTTAATACATCTTTTACCTCGTTGTTAGTTCACTTCCTTTCATTTTCCTTCAAAGGTTCAAGGACTCTTATTTTAGATCTCTGAACAAAATAACTAAAAAGAACCACAGAGAACAAAAATATTGTCATTTGTTCATTCATCAAGTATTTACTGAACATCTAGTCTGTGTGAGATTCTGGAATTGTTTCAATGGACCAAAAACACCAGCATGTCTGTTCTCATAAAGCTTATATTCTAGAGGTAGAATACAAATAAGAAATATTAGGATAACAAAATGAATAATATGGTAAAAGATGTTAAGTGCCATGGAAAACACAGATCTGTGTAAAGAGGAATAGGAATACAGGAGATGAGCCAACAGATTCATGAAAAAATGCTCAACATCACTCAGCATCAGGGAAATACAAATCAAAACCACAAGGAGATACCACCTCACACCTGTCAGAATGGCTAAAATTAACCACTCAGGAAATGACAGATGTTGGTGAGGATGCAGAGAAAGGGGAACCCTCTTACACTTTTGGTGGGAATGCAAGCTGGTGCAGCCACTCTGGAAAACAGATTGGAGGTTCCTCAAAAGGTTGAAAATAGGGGTGCCTGGGTGGCTCAGTTGTTAAGTGTCTGCCTTCGGCTCAGGCCATGATCCCGGGGTCCTGGGATCAAGCCCAGCATCGGGCTCCCTGCTCCACGGGAAGCCTGCTTCTCCCTCTCCCACTCCCCCTGCTTTTCCCTCTCCCACTCCCCCTGCTTGTGTTCCCTCTCTGTGTCTCTCTCTGTCAAATAAATAAAATCTTTAAAAAAAAAAGTTTGAAAATAGAGCTACCCTACGGCCCAGCAATTACACTACTGAGTATTTACCCCAAAGATACAAATGTAGTGATCCGAAGGGGCACCGGCACTCCTATGTTTACAGCAGAAATGTCCACAATAGCCAAACTATGGAAAGAGCCCAGATGTCCATCGACAGATGAATGGATAAAGAAGGTGTGGTATGTATATACAATGGAATATTATGCATCCATCAAAAAATGAAATCTTGCCATTTGTAATGACGTGGATGGAACTAGGGGCTGTTATGCTAAGCAAAATAAGTCAATCAGAGGAAGACAATTATATGATCTCACTGATATGTGGAATTTAAGAAACAAAACAGAAGACCAGAGGGGAAGAGAGGAAAAAATAAAACAAGACAAAATCAGAGAGGGAGACAAACCATAAGATACTCTTTTTTTTTTTTTTTTTTTTTTTATTTGAGAGAGAGAGAATGAGAGAGAGAGCATGAGAGGGGGAAGGGTCAGAGGGAGAAGCAGACTCCCTGCCGAGCAGGAAGCCCGATGCGGGACTCGATCCCGGGACTCCAGGATCATGACCTGAGCCGAAGGCAGTCGCTTAACCAACTGAGCCACCCAGGCGCCCTAAACCATAAGATACTCTTAATCATAGGAAACAAACTGAGGGTTACTGGTGGGGAGGGGAGTGGAGGGATGGGGTAACTGGGTGATGGACATTAAGGAGGGCACGTGATGTAATGAGCACTGAGTATTATATAAGACTGATGAATTGCTGACCTCTGCCTCTGACACCAATAATATATTTTATGTTAATTGAATTTAAATAAAAATAAATTAAAAAAAGGAATACAAGGGGTGAGTTGGAGTTGCAAAATAATGAGGTGAGCATAGATCTCATTCTGAAGGTAGTATTTGAGGACTTGAAAGAGGTGAAAAAGGTGATTTAGACATATGGATAAAGTTGGTTCTAAGCAGAAAAAAGCAGCTGCAAAATGTGCCTCAGTTAGGAGGACACTGAGCAAATTCAAGTGTGACATTTAGTATGAAAGCCAAAGGAGAGAGTGGAGGGTAATGGTAAGACGGAAGGTAGTCTTCACAGAGCTAATTAAGGGCCAGTGACCTTTAGGCCTTCTAGGCTTTTGGAAGGATTTTAGCCTCCATTCTGAGAGAATCAAGTAGACATCAGATGGTTTTGAGTAGAGATAGGAAATGACCTAATATTTTAATAAGGTTACCCTGGCTACTGTATTGGAATAGATTCTAGGAAGGCAGATACACAAGTAGGGATACCATTTAGAAGGCTATTACAGTGAATTATTTGAAGAGTGATTTTGGCTTGACAGGGAAGTAGCATTAGAATTATTATTTTTTTTAGCCAACTATAGTATACAATATATCTAATCTGTCATGCTCATAAATAATTTTAAAGTTGTTGATCAGTTGCTTTTGCAATTGAATGGAGTTTTCTTTCAAAACTAAATTTTTCATTGATACATTATTTTCTATTTTTTGTACCTGAAGAGCATTTCTAATTTTCAGTTTTAAAGAGTTTATTTATAGGTGTTTGTGCTAGCACATTTCCTAAGATTCTACTTTCTCTTATGCAGTCATTTTTTTACTAGTTAATTTTTTAAAGGAAAAACCCTTGATCTTTAATCAGCTTTTCTTTTAGGAAAGACATTCTTTTTTTTTTTTTACTTTAAAAAAAAGAAAAAAATTCTTTATTTTCCCTTGCCAAATTTTTACTTTTTTTTTTATTTTTTTTATTATTTTTTTTTAATTTTATTATGTTATATTAGTCACCATACATCACTGGTTTTTGATGTGGTGATCCACGATCCATTGTTTTCATATCTAATTCTGATTGTCTTCTATCATTTTAAATACCATTAGTGATCCATACTAACACCTTAGTTAATACCATCAATATGGGACAGTAAACTCTAATAGTGTATTTATCACCAGAAGCCCACCGTCAAAGCTAAGGATAAAACATCATTCCCATAGTAGCACAGTTTTGCTTTAAGTGGCTGATAGTCAATGAAATCATCTTTATAAAATTGATTAAAATACTTCCATGTGAACATGTAAATATGGTACCTATTTGTATGTGTGTGTAGCTTGAATTATTTTCTGGAAGTAATTCTATTAAACACATTATATGTAAAAATATAACATTTTCTTGTTCAGTCTTAAGAATATTAACAAATTTATACATCTGCTGCTATATTTGTGAATTAATGTTTGACACTGTTTAAATTGTTCTGAAATTCCAAGTGATAAAATTTTCATGCTTATAATTTACCATACTTGACCTCTCAATTTTTGAATCTGTTTCCACAGAGTTAAGATTCTACTGAATATGCTTTACTATTATATTAGCAAATAACCTCAATTGTATGAATAATTATGGAGTCAGAAATAGCTGTGCAATCTACCACAATGTCACCTTTTGACAATAGCCTAATTTTAAGACTTGTAAATGGTAATTCCCTGTATGTGAATAGTTTTTAAAAATGTTTAAGGTCTTTTATGTAATTTTAAATATCATCCTGACAAGTTTTTTTTATTTTTAATTAAAAAACTGATGTCCATACTCTTTTCAGATTTCCTTAGTTTTTACCTCACATCCTTTTTCTGTTCCAGGACCTCATACATGATAGCAAATTACATTTAGTTGTCATGTGTCCTTAGGCTCCTCCTGGTTGTGACACTTCCTCATACTTTTGTTTTGGATGATCTTGACAGCTTAAGGAAGAGCACTGATCAGGTATTTTATAAAATGTCCCTCATTTGGAATTTGCCTGATGTTTTCCTCATGATTAAAATATGATTATGGGTTTTTTTGGAGGAAGAACATGAAGAAGTACCATTCTTATCACATTTTATCAAGGTTACACACTATCATCATAACTCACCACTGATGATGTTGACCTAGATTATCTGAGTTAATGTTTGTAAGGTTTCTACACTGTAAAATTACTCTTCTTTTCCCCATTCCACACTGCATTCTTTGGAAGGATGTCACTAGGCACAGTCCATACTCCAAGGATGGGGAGTTATGCTCTATCTCCTTGATTATGGATCTCTCATTTACTTAATAATTTCTATCAGAATGGATTCACACAGCTTAAGGGTTTTTACTAATTATAAATAAGGTCCTATGGAAGTGATTATTTTCTGGAGGAATTTAGTCTCAAAGTAGAAAAAAAACTCACTGATCCATAGATTCTATATTTAACTGTCTAGAATAAATACAAATTGCTATGTCCAGGAATATAAATTAAAATTTCTCAGACTGATTTGGTCAATGGACCATTTGTCCAAAGAATCAGAGATGGCCTCAACTGAATCTGTTAACTATCATTCAGGAACTCTTCTTTAGCCTGAGTCTTGAGGGATTTCAAATTTAGAATTTTATCATTTTTTTCAAAGTTTTTAATTCTCCATGACTCAGGAGAAAATATTTTTCCCTGCTTATACTCATTGACTACTTACTCTGAATGATTTCTAGGGACTTTACTGATAGTATATTGGTCAATGCTCTTTTTCCTTTTAAGCATTTTTGAATATGAATTCTGGTTGCTCTGTCTGGATGGATTTTATTGTTCTCAATAATCTCCTTTGCCACTTTGAAAGTTTTTGATTTGATGTTGGCCATTTTTATTCTCTTAATTTTCTAACAGTAATTATGAGATTTAAATTTTATCTCTCTGATCCCCTCCAGCAGCTGTTTCAAGATTGACCTTCTTTGACTTTTTTATGCTTATGAGACCTTTGAATTTCTTTTCTTTCTAATTCTTTCTGAATATCATTGAACTTATGTGTTAAAAGTGAACTGCTTATATTGATAGTCACCTTGATTTCTCCTTTGAACTTTCAAAGCTCTATTTTTCCAGTCTTTTCATTAATAAATTTAAGTGATTTTTATGCCTATTAGCACATAACTAATACAAACATATAAATGTATTAGCTTAGTACAAAAGAGGACTCATCCTACTACACTGTTGTCTTCACCAAGATTATAAATCTGCATTGGTCATATCAAATTTATTGCTTTGACAGTCTATATATCATAGTATAATGTGTGCTATTATATATAGCCATACCTCCAAAAGGAAATATTTTAATCAGAATATATATTATATATTTGTGTATATATTAGGAAAAATCATTTTATATGCATTTTAATGTATAAAATATTTTAGAATACATTTCACAAAGAGATGTACTGTTTTCCACTTTGCCTACCAGATACACTGTCATTGTGCGCCCAACTGTCTTCGCTTTCTGCTATAATGGTTATTTTTTTTTATACTGCATCTTTTGTATTCAAATATACAGAATAGTAGAAAAATTAAATTAACTGGCCCACATAATTGCAATTATTTCCAACATGTAATTGTAATAGTAGTGTAAGTTCTGGATTGTTTAACATTTCATCAATACTGAAAATTAATACTTTTGTTTACCCTTCATTGTATTCTTTTATATATTACATAATTTTTAACATTTTCCTTATTGCCCTTCTATATATATCAAACAAATAAAGCAACAAAGAATTCCATCTCATACAGATTTCTCCAAATTATGATCAAATAAATCCAAAATACCTGGAATAACGCTATTTTTTCAAGGAGTAGTAGACCTAATAAGGAATATTGTACCATTTTAATGATATAGAAACTTCAAACATGTCTTTAAAGACAACAGATATTATTTTTGCTTATCCCATCATGCTTAAAGGAAGCAAGTTACTATGTAAGAGTGTATTTTCAAATTGCGTTAGGAATTCCCACCAATGCTAACAATCCATTGATGTTCATAAGAGTGCTGAGGACAACAAAAAATGATTTATGGTAGAATCATTTTATCTCTGAATCATATATGTATTAAACATGAATTGATGTTTACAGAAAAGATTCTTTATGAGAAAAATACTGCATTTTATTTCCCCAAGGATGTCATTGAAATAATTTACAAATTCTTAATTATAATATTCCTTAAATGATTATTTAACCAAATAGTCATCTTTTTCAGTTTTCCATTACTAAAGCCCTACTATGTGTAATTTCCAAAGTGCTATAAAAGATAAAGATTATAGGGGCACCTGGGTGGCTCAGTCGTTAAGCGTTTGCCTTCGGCTCGGGTCATGATCCCAGGGTCCTGGGACTGGGCCCCACATTGGGCTCCCTGCTCAGCGGGAAGCCTGCTTCTCCCTCTCCCACTTCCACTCCCCCTGCTTGTGTTCCCTCTCTCACTGTATCTCTGTCAAATAAATAAATAAAATCTTTAAAAAAAAATTAAAAAAGATAAAGGTTATAAATAAGAAAAATTTTAAAATATTTACCATATTCTGTAATTAATTGCCATATTACTTCATAAAAACTATAGTATTAGAACAAATTAATATCCTTATAAGTGTGTATTAGTAAACCAGGATAAGTTAACTTACAGAAATCATGAAATCAGTGAGTGATAATAGAAATTTGAATCTATATATGCACTTAAGGAATATATAAATGTAATGACTATTATTTATTAACTCCTGTGTCAGGTATGCCAACTTCCTTACATATGTTCCTTCATTTGCTACCTTGAATAAATCTTAGATTTAAGGCCATTATGTCCATTATAGGTGAAAACTTGGGCCTCAAAAATTAGGTAACTTAAATTTGAGTTGGGATTTAAATTCAGATTACTTGACCCCAAACTATATGCTATCAACCTCCATGACCAGTAACTCCGATTTATTACATTCTAGAACGGGGGAAATTCCATATGGAAGTTAATTTGTTCTATGCAGTTCTGAGGAGGAGTTTCTCTACTCAGGCTTAATATTAAGTATAATATAAATAAAGTACTTTGAAGAAGCTAAAAAGATTACAATTAAGATAAAGCAAACATCAAGTGGCCTGAACATAATGAAACCCTTCAGAGGAGAGGAGGGGCTGATCAAAGCAATTGCATACCATAAAATTATGAGAGATGCTTCACAGAACTTAGATGCTTACCTAGAGAAGTTAGCTGAAATGATCCTACTTAATTCCAATAGTGTAGTAGCATAAAGAGACCAGCCATTTTCCAACAAAAAGAAATGTGTATAATTGTGATTGAAAGATTTTGGAAACTTCAAATGATTTATGCAAGATGTTATGATAGATTGCTTTTATCACTTAATATCTTCCAGGTGTCTGATTTATTTTTTCAATTAATTTAGTGGATGTGGAAGTCTGACATCATGTTAAGGGCAAATATGGTCTGGGTGAAATAAAGGAAGCTTTTCATTGGTGTTTATGAATAAATAGCTCATAAATTAGAAAAGCAAAATCCATTGCTATTCTTCTTTGAGCCTCAACTTTTTCATCTTCCATATCACACCTACATTTTCATGGCCACTTTGATAAAATATCACAGGATCAAGGAGCCAGTTTACATCATCTGAGCATATCATTATTTATATCCCAATTTTAAGAAGATGGCTTGAGGAATTGAGATCTGATGTAACAGTCTCTTAATTAAAAGAGTTGGAGAGAAGGGACGGATATATTTTAGATATGCCCTTCAAGAAGAATGCACACTTTAATTAGGGTTTACTATGGTACTTCCAAGGTAATTTGGATGGAAATTTGAACTCATAACATAAGACTTGATGACAATGATCATTCATAATGATACAATTTAGGTAATTTGGCTAATAGGGACAAAGTTGTAGGCAGACTAAACTAAAATGAGATGTCTGTCCTTAATGGACAGAAGCTAGAACCCAGCAAACAGAGTAAGCCCAAGCACTACCAGATACTTCATATGTAAGAACTCTAAAGCTGACCCATAGATGGAGGGCAAGCCCAGTGTAGGCTAGATACTTTGTACATATTGAAGTATGGCCAAGATGCACAACACTTAGGTCTATAAACATGCTATATGGGCACTATAGACTATCACTGGATCTATCGTGGATCTCCTTTGCTGTCTTCATATCCTACCCTTGCATCATGCTCTTCTCTGCCTGAAAAGAGCTATGCTGGATAGAATGAGCCTTTCTCTTCAAAATTAGGGCTAATGCTAAGGTTTAGATAGCACAATAGAGACACTGAGGCCACACTCAATACTAGCTATGCAGATGAAGTCATCAATGAAGCTGCTAAGCCTAACATTAAATAGCTCTCAACTTTTAGGCCCTAATTTCCTTTTTGTGAATATAAATCAATAATACCCAAACTTCTCATTTACCCAAATCTGTGGTCAGAATTGAATTAAATTCTGCAGGTAAAACACTGAAATATAATTGGTGTTAGAAATTATTCTTACTATCCATTAAAACTATTGTGAACAAGGAAGCTCGTCGAAATCTAAAAATCATTTCACATTTTGGTCATGGGAGATCAATTCATTCGTGTCTCGTTTAAAGGAAATTATTTTGGAAGGATTTTTACATGTACTAAATTTAAGTTCGCATTAGTACTCAGTATTCCAGAGGAGTTTAATTTGGCTTGAGTTATACAGCTGGTAAAATGGAAGATACCTTAGAAGTTCGACTATCAGGGAGAGACTAAGTTCTCAACAAAGATGACTTTATCAATGACAATAAGAAAGGAGGTTGGGAGTGGTTGTGTTGCGAGTCTAAGAATTGTTCTAATTGATAGTCACATAGAACCAAAAACTTATATAACCATCTATTACAATGCGTTTTTCTAACATACTACAGTTGAATCTTTGAGCCCAGGGATCATCTTATAAGTATATGGGAAGTTTATCATTCTGAGGAAATAAATTTATCTTGACTCTCTCTGGACTTGCTGTTTCCCTAGTATATAGGAAACACAGACAGAAGTTAAGGTTCTATAGGTCACAAATGATGGAGAGATAAAGGGATGCATTTTGCCATCTATGAAGGACAAATGTACTCTGCTAAATGTCTTCACATAAAGGATAGTTTAAAAAAATCCATAAAAGGTCTAGCCCAATGCTGCATGCAACATGTCAAACATTTCATTATGCACTTTAGGTAGTTTTTTTTTTTAAGATTTTATTTATTTATTTGACATAGAGAGCGAGCGAGCACAAGCAGGGGGAGCAGCAGAGGGAGAGGGAGAAGCAGGCTCTCCACTGAGCAGGGAGGCCAATGCGGGGCTTGATCCCAGCACCCTGGGATCATGACCTGAGCCGAAGGCAGACGCTTAACTGACTGAGCCACCCAGGCGCTCTGAGGTAGTATTTTCTTAAGAGGACATAAAAAGTATTGTTCCTGACCAAGTAACTTTCAGAAGAAATTTAGAATCTTCAGTGGCAGAGGTAAATGCATTTTTTACTTGAGAAAATTTTGACCAGTTATATATATGGCCTGCTTCCACAATATGTCCCTTTTGCTGTCATCATTTCCCTTGCTGAACCATTATTTTATAGTATTTATATAGTTTCAAATTATTCTCTTGTTCAAGCAGTTTATGGACTTTAAGTACTTTGCCAAAGAAAAGAATATTGAGGAGGATAATAAGATAAAACATGCATATAAAAGCCAAATAAAGGACATAAAAAATGCAAAGGCACACACCAACATTTTTATTGAGAATTATGTGCGAGACACTATTATCATATGTGTATATATACTTGTATTTCTGTCTCTATATTACAATTATTTTATGTTAATTAATTTATTATTTGAGAGATAGAGAGCATGCATGCACATGAGCGCACAAGCCGGAGGGGAGGGGGAGAGGGAGAATCTCAGGCAAACTCCCCCTGGAGGTGGGGCTTGATCCCAGGGCCCTGAAATCAGGACCTGAGCTGAAATCAAGAGTCAGAAGCTCAACCAACTGAGCCACCCAGGCACCCTGATATTATTTTATTTCTCAACAAGTCTGTCAATATACGACATTATCTCTAAACACGGGTTAAATAAGTAACTTGCTTAAGGTCTCAAAGCTAGTAATTATTGGAGAAAGAGATATAACCCAGATGTCTCTGGTTCCAAAGCTCATGATGTCTCCACTTTATCATCTTCTATCTGGAAATTTAAATAGCAAAAGTAAGCTTTCAAATACATAATATTGAGAAATTCAAGTCTTTGTGATTTACTCCCGGATTATTTCATGATGCTCCAAACCACACATCCTACCTCTGGCTTCTTATTCTCCCAAATAGCCCACTTATTACCAACAGAATAATCTTAAATACAACTTAATCTTATAAAAACACTTAAACACAAAGTTAAGTCTCAAACATTTTTGCCACTCTTATTCCATCTCCCACAGCACAAATCCTTCCACTGGATTTTAAAGCATGCACATCATCTGGCCACCTTGTACTTCCCTGCTGAACCTCATTTTCTTTCTTGACTGTGGGTTTTACTCAAATATTTCTCTATATCAGCCCTAACTCATGTTTTGTCCTTCTATGCCTCTGTTTTACTTCCTACATTTCCCTGGATGAATTTCAGTCTCTCATGCATCTTTTAATTATATTCATATTTTAGACATAGTTCAAGTTCCACTTTCTCCAATCCAGACAGATTTCTTAGTTATGCCCTAACTTCATGGTCTATATCACTCAGCTACCTAAAGATTCTTAAAAGTATTGTTGGCAAGAACAAGATAAAGGGCGGCTCTGTCATCTTCTTGGAGCTACACTTGACCTTTTCTATTGCTGATTCCCTGGGCCCTTTCTCAGTATCTATTTCTCTTCACCATAGGCTCCAGAAACTTCAGATTTTTTTTTCTTTACTTGTTAATTTCTCTCTCATTTCATGTTTTCTTTTGCCTGAGACATGCAACAGTTTTTCCTAACCCACAATCATTCATATAACTAAGACATAAGCTTAGGTTCTTTTAATTTTAAGGAGTTTATAGTTTTTATAGGAAAACATGTAAGAAAAATAAAGTAGTATTTGTTGTAGACTCCTGACACATAAAAGCCTTACTATGAGACCAAGTAACAATCCTAACATTTGCAACCACATTGTGGCATATAAATGTTAACCCCTAAATTTTCCCCAAGTGCTACAGAATGACTCAGTATTTCATATTTGTAAATCCTCACCAAGTGATGGCCCAAGTGCCTTAGAGAATGAATGGTGGACCCTGCCATGTTTTAGACCTAAACCATTTAAACTGAACATTTGAAATTGTGTCTTAATAGAAGCCATCATTTTCTTAGATCATGATTAATAGCTAGTATTCTTCTAGGATTAATACCCCCCTCGCCCAAGAAACTAACATTCATATACACTGACCTTTATCATTTCATTGAATAGAACAAAAAACAGTGAATCTAGACAAACAATGGCTGCCTTAGGGACCCATGCTCTGTAATAGGTCATTCAAAAGTAAACAATGAGCAACAAACATGGTTGCGAAAAAAATCCATCCTATACATGGTTAGTAGAACCATCTACTTTGATTTTCTGTCTGCTTCAAACTCAAAATAAAGCCGAATTCATCATCTTTAAACCAAGACAAGCTCTACCACATCAAGTCATGGAGTCTTAGGATGTTTATGTATTATACTTCTGTATCTACTTTTTTCTTTTATGTTCTTCTTAATCTCTATCTAAAATATCCTCTTATCCACAGGGAAACCACTGTGGTATATAGGCCCTATCATTTATATCCTAACCACCACAGTGGTTTCTTCATTCATCCAAATCCATCCTGCATTTTGTAGCCAGATTAAAACACAGCAAAACATCACTTCCCTCATGTCTTTCTCCTATATTCCCCCCTCCCATCAATACAACCTGATATTTTGATAGGAAGTGTTGTGCTACTTCACTTAATAATCAAGATCCCCTTGAACTTCTTAATTTTCCAAATTTCACTTTCTAATATGAACCCTCCAATCATTATACACAATAGCATTTATTTTTTTGTTTTTATATATGCCAAATTCACTTTTACCTCTTAGCACTTGCTTGCAACATGGATCCCCTGGCAATATGATTCCTCAGCTCTTCACTTGCATGTAGTTCAACTTACTCCTTAGAATTTAATAGATTGCCACAGCCACCATCACCCTCCCCTCACACCTTCCATGGCTCTCTCCCTCTGCTTTCTCTTCTCTTGTCTATAACTTGAATTTCACATAAATATTTAGTTGTAATTGTATGAATCTGTGGGTAATCTCCTTAAGGAACTGTATGTTCCTTTCAAGAAGGAAGAGTATCTATTTTGTACTATCACTGATTTCTATGTTTAATACATCCTTAATTGATGTTCTGACTATATATCAAATAAAAAACTGTATTAATTCAAGTTCATCTTAAATTACTGACCATGGGCAAATGTTGGCAAATACTCTGAGTATCTCAACTCTTCCAGGATTTCCCATATTTCCTATATAACAATGTTGTTAAAGGAGCTAAATATATGTTTGAAAAAAATATCAGCATTCAGATGATGGGAGCTGTCATTACTCTGATATGGCCAATAATTAGTAACTTAAAATTATACTACTCTAAAAATGCTTGTATTATAAGACATTTTAAAGTAACTTATTAAAATTACCCATATGAATTTTTTATATTATCAAGTGAAAAAGTATCCCACCTTGAATTATGGTTATGTATACTTGTACTACAAAAAGTTGCCATATATTATGTATTTTTTTAAATATTTTATTTATTTGACAGAGAGAGAGACAGCGAGAGAGGGAACACAGACAGGGGGAGTGGGAGAAGGAGAAGCAGGCTTCCCACCGAGCAGAGAGCCCGATGCGGGGCTCAATCCCAGGATCCTGGGATCATGACCTGAGCTGAAGGCAGACGCTTAACAACTGAGCCACCCAGGTGCCCCATATTATGTATTTTAAAGTAACTATGACTAAAAAGAATTTACCTATGTACCTACTCCCATGGAATTTTCTAAGATATGAATCAGACTGGACAAATAATTAGAACAGGATGGCTTTTATTCATTACTCTGAATGAGAAGCCAGGTGAGAATATCAGACTTTTTCAATTTATTCCTGAGGATCTAAATGTGTACATGAAAAAAATTACTAAGAATGAAGATTGGTAAAGGAAGACTTTCAAAAGCTTCTTGGTTTGCACACTGTATTCTTTTTCTAACCACATGACCAGAGGTGACTTGACCTAGCTTTTCTAGACAGGTCTGCCTCAAACACCCATTCTCACCCAGCCCTTTTATCAATGCTCACCTCTGAATTCTTTTCAAAAAGAAAAAAAAAAAAAATTTTTAAACACAAATGTCTTAGTGGTGCCACATGATTGTCTTCTTGAACTGTGTGAAAAGCAATAATCATACAATATTCATAGAGGTTCCAACAATGAGCGCTGTGTTGGAAATAAGGGATAATGTTCCATAGATGCAATATATCTATTTTATGTCCATTGGTGTCAGGTTCCTAAAGCCTACTTATAAATGCTTTTCTTTGTCACTGCCCTGATGCTCAACATACCTATTTCCAAAAAGCAGAAATAGAACAGTAAGTATACTGTGTAATGGTCTGAACTGTTTTTAGAATGGATAGTATTTCACTAATAAATAACTCCCACCCTGCTTCCTAAACACAAAGACTTCAAGGGCACCACCATGTAATTGGATGCCATCTATTGTGAGTATTCTCCAGCCACCTGAATCTTATTGCTGTTATTGTTCAAAGGAAAATGGTTTTAAAATGTTAGAACATTCATTTGAGTCACAATTAAATGTTCAGCAGCAATAGTCCAGAGGGTAAATGCTGGTTTAGGATATATAGAATCACGTTTTCAACGTCTAAAATTCGAAGAATTTTATCATTTGGAATTGAGGTTTTTATTTTTATTTTTATTTTGCAATGCTTGCAGGAAAAAGGAAGTTATTTTGGTAGTGGTTTTGCACATTACTTGTTCTGCTGATTTGAGAGTAGACACTGAGAACGGGATTGTTATTTTTTACAGGTAAAAAGCTGAATTTTGAGGGCGCCTGGGTGGCTCAGTCGTTAAGCGTCTGCCTTCGGCTCAGGTCATGATCCCGGGGTCCTGGGATCGAGGCCCGCATCGGGCTCCCGGCTCCGCGGGAAGCCTGCTTCTCCCTCTCCCACTCCCCCGGCTTGTGTTCCCTCTCTCGCTCTCTCTCTCTCTGTCAAATAAATAAATTAAAAAAAAAAAAAAAAAAGCTGAATTTTGAGATTTGCCAAAGATAATGGGGACTTAATAAAGACAATAATTTCCATATAAAGAAAGATCCCAATTTTTCTGTGCTATCAGAGTAATAAAGAAAATGTGTATGAGATCTTAGTAGTAAAATCACCCTATTTGACTTTTAGGATTCATTGAGCTTCATAAAATGAATCTTTTGCATGTTGTTCTTCATAATGAGAAATGTGATTTTGAATATATAAATCATTTGTTTGAGGTAAATTACCATTTAATTCTCCAAAAACATTTTATTTGTCATTCATTTCTTTACTTTTTTCTATGATCTCTAACATGTTGTAATTTCATGGAACTTGGGCTTCCCTCAACAGTAATGGATTGGTTTAGAGCCACATTTCATGAAATGTGCTCTTTATCCGAGGATTTCATCACCACAATCTTAATATATAAAGGAGACTTGGAAAACTGGGTCTGAGTCCAGCATTGCAGTTTTCTAATGCTGTGTTTGGGCCAGTCACTTGGCCTCTCAGAATTTTAGATTTCTTATCTGTTACATGATTGTTGTAAATAAATAAATAAGACTGTGCCTGGAAAATTATAAACTATATAAAGTGACTTATTAGAATTATATTTTCTGTAGGTAAATTGACTAAAATGAATGTGATGTTGCACCCATCTCTCAGAACATGTGATTATTTTCATTTGGTTATTTCCATTATTATTTCATGAATGAAGGGATCCTCAGTCTTGTTTATTAAGGTATCCATGAGGATCATGTGCTCAATAAATATTTATTGAATAAATGAGTAAATAATCTAAAAATATACTCCAAGCATAAAATCACTATAATGAAATGTCTATTAAGCAGGGGACAATATTGAGTCCTGATACACTGAGATACACTTTCAGATGGAGACTTCTCCTTAAGCACAATTATTCACAATTAAGGGAAAAAAATATGTTGGCCCACACTACCAAGGCATGTTTGTTTTATAGTCTAACAGAGAGAGACTGAAAAGATGGGGACTTCCCACCCTATGTCCCTTTAGCCTTCATAATGTGACTAATTAAGCTCCATCAGAAGGTTTATCTCCTTACTAAGGTGTGAGACCAGGTTTAAACTTAAGCAAACGCCATCTGACCAGCCCTAGATTGCCTTATAAACTTGAAATCACTCTTGATTTGACCACAGCACCTCATTTTTTTTAACAAATCCCATTTACAGATTTGACTATTGGAGGATTAATAATAGAGATGATAGATACAAGAGGACAAATATATCAAGAAGATGGTCTCAGGATAATAAGAAGAGAACTTTGTTACAGGGAGAATGGGTCAGTAAGGTCCAAACAGGATTTTTTTTTTTCAAGACTATACACAATGCATATAATCAAAGAAAGATGTGTACGTTTTCTTTAAAAGTTTCTTGTGATCTGAATTCCGTTTCCCACCTTGAGACTTGATTCTTATTTGAGGAATTGCATCAAAATGTTACTGAAAATCATTATCTATACAAAGCTGTAAGCTGTCTGTCAATGGCCTGCTCTTTCGACATGCACTACCTGGGTTATCTTTATTCTGGGATCACATTCCATTTCTTCCACTCTTCACTGAAGTATAATTAACAGTGTTTTATTAGTTTCAAGTGTACAACATAATGATTCAATAATTCTATACATTACTCATTTCTCACACCGGTAAGTGTAGTCATCATCTGTCAAACTTTATTACGACCTTAATGATTAAATTCCTATGCCGTACTTTTCATGTCTGTGACTTGTTTTATGACTGGAAGTTTGTATCTCTTAGTTCCTTTTATTTCACCCATCTTTCCATACTACCCAAAGCAATCTACAGATATAATGCAATTCTATCAAAATATCCAAAGCATGTTTCATGGAAGTACAACAAATAACAGTAAAATTTGTATGGAAGCACAAAAGACCCAAATAACCAAAGCAATCTTCAGGAAGAACAAAGCTGGAGGTACCACAATTCCAGATTTCAAGACACATTACAAACCTGTAGTAATCAAAACATGTGTGGTACTGGCACAGGAACAGACCCTTAGATCAGTGGAACCAAAAGGAGAACCCAGAAATAAAGCCACACTTTTATGGCCAATTGATTTCCAAGAAAAGAGCCAAGACTATAGAATGGGGGAAAAGACCATCTCTTCAATGAATGGTGCTCGGAAAACTGGACAGATACATGCCAAAAAATGAAATTGGACCACTTTTTTATATACCATACACAAAAATAAGTTCAAGATGGATTAAAGACCTAAATGTGAGACCTGAAATCATAAAGTGCTATAAGAAAACATACACAGTAATTTCTCTGACACTGGCCATAGCAACATTTTTCTAGATATGTCTCTTCAGACAAGAGAAACCAGAATAAAAACAAACTATTGGGACTACACCAAAATAAAAAGCTTTTGCATAGTGAAGAAAACCATCAACAAAATGAAATGGCAACCCCTGAATGGGAGAAGATACTCACAAATGACATATCCAATAAGGGGTTAATAACCGGAATATAAAAAAGCTTATAAAACTCAACCCCCCTCCCAAAACAAACAAGCAATCTGATTAAAAATGGGCAGAGGTCCCAAATAGACACTTTTATAGAAAGATCTAAAGATGGCCAACAGACACATGAAAAGATACTCAATATCATTCATCTGGGAAATGCAAATCTAAACCACAATTATCACCCCCACACACTTCTTAACTAAAAATTCTGCAGTCTTAACTGATCCTTTCTCCCAGAAGATAGGTTCACATCTAACTTTGGATATGTAATCTGGAGTATCTGCTCTCAGGACAATGAAGTTAGCATCACTCCTGTAGTGACACACCTTTGATAGATTTTATTAGAATACTTGATCTTGCATCCATAATCCAGAATAAGCTCATTAGGATAAAAATATATTCTAAAGGGTTTAAAAATAAAGATGAAGGTATAAGACATGGTTCAAGAAAAAGCTTTTAGAATGTGACCACTAATTGGACATGGGAGCTGAAGTACCTAAAAGTATCAAATCTGATGTAAGGAATCACCATTCAATAATTTGAAGGAAGGCACTATTAGAAGAAAAACAGAAAACCCACTTTTGTCTCCAATTATCAAATGTGATTTGCATACATTTTTCACATAAATGATAACCATATATCTTACCGACTGTGTCTGAAGCACTGTAGAAATGAAGAGAGCCAAATATAGATTACTCTGCCTTTGAGGGGAGCTTACCTGCTGCTGCAAAGTTTTACATGGAAAAAAGTGATATTCACTTTGTTTCCCAGGACAGTTCAGTATGGAAATGATCATTTTTCTTCCCTCTCCATCCTCTTGCTCCCTCCTCCCTATAAAAGAAACCA
The DNA here is from genome assembly GCF_004348235.1 of Phoca vitulina. Taxonomy (NCBI): domain Eukaryota; kingdom Metazoa; phylum Chordata; class Mammalia; order Carnivora; family Phocidae; genus Phoca; species Phoca vitulina. The sequence goes on from NW_022589709.1 coordinate 30,575,194, forward strand.
TAATTTTCTCAGGGGAGAAATGAATGAGAACCAGGCGTCTATTAGACCATGTTAATCAATAAAAGATGTCCTACACACATACAACTTCAACAACCAAATACACACACAACAGTAGTAACTCTACTAACCTCTGTTCTAGTTAGGACTGAATTATCCATTAGGCACTACAGATGAATTGTGTAGGGTATACAATACTTCTAGAGGCCCACAAAAAATATTTTCAGTACTTTCAAAATCAGAATAAAATTTTAAGAAAATGTTTTAATCTACAATATAGTGTATTGATATTTTTATCACTGCAGTCATGTGATGTCATCAGTACAAAAGCATCTAGGGCCCAAGGAAGTTTTAATGAAGCTGATGCCAGGTTTGTGAGGCAAGACAAGATTTTCCAAATGGCTAGGTGGGTAAATTCCAAAAACTGGATTCTACAAATTCAACAGAACTTCTTAAAGTTTAAATTTGAGAATAAGCAGTAGACAATTTCATTTCGCCCTCAAGTCCTAGCCATTACTCCTAACAGAACGTATCAAAATCATCGTATTTGCAAGTTAATAAACATGGCATGACCGTTAATAAAATCAATACCATTCTTTGTTCTTTGACCCTTTTCTAGCTTGTTGTGGACCTAAGCCTGAAAAGGGAATTGGTAAATTATTCAATCCTCCTGTTAGAAGGTGAAGGAGGGTCAGGAACGTATCCCCTGGACTGAGAAGGCAGTTTAATACCCCAAAAAACAAAGTAAGCCGCTCCAGTGTTTACACAGTTTTATTCAGGGTAACTTACTGACAGGGGCAATCGGTTGGGCAGCAATCCAGAGCGCTATACAACGACCACCTCATCCACTGCAGAACTCAACCCACAGCTTTTATAGGGTGAGGGGGCTGGTGGCGTGGTCACAGGGTAGTGATCTAAAGTAAAGCCATCTGTGCACCAGATGATCTCCTCTGGTTATCTCAAGTGGAGGCTTCTGTGCACTAGTCAGCTCTACTAGTTATCTAAAGTGGTGCCACCTACGCACCAGAGGCGAGAACAAGATGGAATCAGTGTTGTCAGCACTCCTGAATTCCAACCACAGTATCTTTATGACCTGTACAATCTTTGCGCAGCATTCTTCTGTGATGAGTCTAGAAGCAAGTATTGGGAGGTGACTTACAGCCCTGTGTCACAGCAGTTAAATATCGATATGAGATATGCCAGTGACCCGGTAAAGGGGTCCTTTCCTCAGTCCTAACAGTCTTACTGGTGGGCTTTCACAATCAGGTCTAGAGTGTGCAAGCAATCAAATAGAAAATTAATCAGATATGCAAGGAAACCACAACAATCCAGGATCCAGTCTACTTTTATAGGTAAACAGTAAACATTCAAGGGCAATCAGAACTAGAATCTAACATCCATAAAGACGTGTTACTGATAATTTCTTTTTCCTAAAATCAACCTCATTATTAGCAAAGGTAACCAAATTAAGACCAAGTTGTTTGTATAAGTTCAGTTTTAACAAACTTGGCCTCGTTATTTACCTAAGTACAGCAAGAATAGTGAATGGCCATTTAGGTTCTTTTAAATCTACTTTGCTGGGGTTTTTTTGTTTGTTTGTTTTGTTTGTTTGTTTCCCAGATTTTAAGTAATCTCTATACCAAACTTGGAGCTTGAACTCACAATCCCGAGATCAAGAGTTGCACGCTCTACCGACTTGAGTCAGCCAGACACCCCAAGATTTGTGCATTTTTATTGTGTCTAAATTATACCTCAATAAACATGACTTTAGAAAAAAAAGGAAAAAAATTAATATTAACCATTCATCATCACATCATTCCAGGCACTTGTGGAAACAATGCCTCGGAGATCATCAGTTGAACCTGTCTTACTGATAAAGAAGCTGAGGTCAGAAGTGGTCCAGTGATTTCCTAAGCCAATAAAGCAGTAGGAGTACAGCTGGAACCAGGGCCTCTTTTGGGCTCCTTCCTCACAATTCAGAACCCTCTAAGTAATGGTCAGCTTTGGTGACCTGGGCCTTCTCCATGTTGATGAACCCAAAGACACAGCCCTGTGTAACCCCGAGGACTCTCATAGTAGGGTATCAGACAGACACAAAACCAGGATTGCAAGTCAGCCCAAGGAAGAACCTGGACAAGTTGTCTGCTCCTCTTAAAGAATTTTAGATTGAGGCTTTAATAGCCTTTCAAGGCTAAGAGCCAAGCCAAATACTTGCCATCAGACTCACAAGCAATACCTACCCATTTGGGTTACTTCCTCTTTTCCTGAGGTCCTCAAACTATCCTGAGGTTGCTTAAAGCTGTCTGGTCATATCAAAGCCTATGCATGTCTTTCTCAGATAGGACATTCCACTCAAAGCCTTGATAATATACCTGATGTTTCCAATGATGTCATGTTACAAGGGGAACAGATTTTTATTGAACTTATGCAAATAACTATAATTGATTTCAGATTGTGTCATTGCCACAAGCCCCAGTCAAACCTTTCTAGATACCAATTAACATCTACTCTAATTCACAACTCACTTCTGGCATTAATACCTGTGCCCGAGAGCCTGTACTTGTTTTACTATCATTTTTATCTTTAAGAAAGCCTCTTACTGATTAGCACCCCAACCTCACTGGCTTCTCTTAACCAAAGCCTAGAGAGGCCTTAATAGCTTTCACTAGATGGGAAGTAAAAGGTCTCGAGTAACGCAACAAACCAGCAAAAGCCTGTAATTCCTTTACTGTTTTACGATTGAGAAAGCTTGTATTTTATCAAGGACTGCCTCTGGCATCACCTTTGTCTTACCCAACCAGATGACACCCAGGAATTTTACTGACTGACCTGGCCCTTGGATCTTGTTCATCTTTCCCTTCCATTCTGGGGACTTTTAGTATGCCTGTAATGACTCAGCTGTTTGAGACACGGAGGATATATATCACAAGTTACACAACCCGAATTCACTAGAAAATAGTGGAGATGACACATGCCTATCTGTAGGTAGAGACTAGTCTGTTTGACCTTGATGATTTGTCCCCCATAACCATCAATAGCCTTAATCTCTTCCCAGAATTTTGAGGGGTTTCCATAGATGTGTGCATTCAGCTCCAGTGTCTATTAAAGATAGTAGAGTCAGTCAGTACAAAACCAAGAAATGATTAATTCAACGTTGTGCCTCTGATCGCCCCCTCTTGCACACACTAGAGGGCAATGTTGTCCTAACCCCTAACTCTCCAGGGGTACAGGGTATTCACCCTTGAATTTCCTCCATTAGTGGAGGTGCACTTGGCAACACACCTGGCTTTTTTGAGCCTTACTTCAAGGGAGTAAACTGGTTTCCCTTAGGCAACACCTTCTACTGGCTTAGCAAGACTGAATTTGGTTGTTTCTATTTTCTCTCAAGGTCCCAGATAATATTAAATCTTGCCACAGCTGTTTATGAGAGGCCTTAATGGACCCCCTTTCCACCATTTTATCATTGACAAGGTCTTTGTTTTTTCTTTGTTTTTCAACCTATTTCCTTTATGACAGATTCTTTTGGTTTCACTTGTCAGCCACCACAGAGGCTACTCTAGCAACGTGTTGATACTGAAGTCTCTAGGGCTGACCGTAGGGGTCTTCCATGCCAGATGAAAGCCATCCTTCACCAGGGCCTCTGAAATGCTGGACATAAATACCAGCTTTCATTCCTAGTTCATGAATAATTTCTTGTAGTTCTTCTACAGCGGTCCAACATAAGAGAGGGAAGGGAACATCTCCTTCCTTAGGCCAAGTGATCTCAATGCTAACGTTTATTCAATCAATCACATTAGCTAAGTGCCTGCAATTCTCACCCATGCCTGTGGTATATTATCTTTGTCACAGGCAGGTTGATCAGTAACCGAGGCTATTTTTGACATCTCAAACCCCCTTAACATAATGCTATGTCCCCCAGTATCCCATAGTCCTAACACCCCAGCTACCACCCTTAGCTTAAAGCAGCTCATTAGCTCTACCAATTCCACAGACACTGGGCCTTCCCCTAGCAAGGCCCCTTTACTCATGCTTCTTTCATTTTTGGTAACATGCTGACTAAACCAACTGTTGGAACGGGGAGGAGGGTCAGGAATGTATCCACCAAACTGAGAAGGTAAAGCGAGCCATCCCATAGTGTTTACACAGAGTTTTATTCAGGGTCTATTCAGAGTTTTTACTTACAGGAATAACTGAGTGTACCAACAATCCAGGAGGTAGGTAGCATTCTCAGTGCTCATTTCCAGCTGCCCTGGCCAAGCCCAGATCTCAACTCACAGCTTTTATAAGGTGAGAGCCATGGTGGTGAGGTCACAGGGTAGTTACCCACAGTGGTGCCAGCGGTGGGCCAAGGGTGAGCGCAAGATGGACGGCCAGATACAGTCAATGCTGTCCGCACTCCTAAACCTCCAAACTTTCCTAATTACCATGACTTGTAACCGTAAGTTCCTGAGCCAATGCAGCCAGTGATGAAGTATAGTAATGTGACATTTAAAGTATAATAGCGTCTTTATTTCTGGCCAGATCAGGGATTTATATTCAGTGTGGATATATTCTAGATCTAATTCTATTTCCTTCTAGAAACCATGATAAACTGACTAAGTCCATGATAAAACACTTTTTTTCTCACATATCACTTACGTGGTGTGTTGCTCCTCACATGTGTACAAACATAATATAGGAATGGAATAGAGAGACAAAACTCAGAAGCAACTAGAAGATAGGACTGATGACAGGGAGGGGCGCCTGGGTGGCTCAGTCGATTGGGTGGCCAACTCGTGATTTTGCCTCGGGTCATGATTTCGGGGTCCTGAGATCTAGCCCTGTGTCGGCTCTAAGCTCAGCTGGGAGTCTGCTTGAGGATTCTCTCCCTCTCCTCTCCTTTTCCCTCTGCCCCTCCCCCACTTGCTCATGCTCTCTCTCTCTCTCTTTCTCTCTAAAATAAATAAAAATAAATCTTAAAAAAAAAAAAAACTGGTGTAAGAGAAATAGCTACGGGTTAACCACAAATAAAACAAAATATTTCTCTCACAACAGATAAGAAAGTGGCAAATGGTCAACAAGGTAATTAAGAGAAGCAAAGCCCTCTTAAAAGCAACAAGAAATACAAGAATATGAAGTCTGAATGCATACACGGTTTCTAAAATAACGCTATAATTAATAATAATGATCCCACAAAAAAAATAACATTGTTGCATAGACTTGTTTGTAACAAGAACTCAGAACCTAAAGAAAATACAGAGCAAGCATGGCCTGAATGGAATAAGAAGAGAAATCTAGACCAGAGAGATAATACTCTTAACTATATCTGGTTAAATGCCTAGAAATACAAAATTAAAAATTAATGTAAAAACAACTGAGGAATACTTAAAGTATGTGATATAACTATTATGCTTATCTTATTATTATATTAGAAGGCTCATAATTTTATATTAATCATTGTGATGTCCTTGTAAAGTCCCAAACTTAAAAAATTTAGAAACTGAATTTGATTTACAAAATGTTGCCACTCATACAAAAAAATACAAAAAAAATAAATAAATAAGATCTCAGTTTACCAGTCCTTCAAGACTAATTTAAAATAGGGAAGAAATGCATTCCCTTGTGATTAGTTCCTTCGGTTCCTGATTAGAAAATGTATGACATGGGCTATTTTTAATGACCATTGCCCGTGCATCTGTGTACCTGTGTGCACACACACACACACACACACACACACACACAAATATGTTTCATGTGGATTTTAGTCAAAGAGCATATCTATCCCAGTTTCCCTAATAAGTCCATTTATTTGGGGCAGATCTGCATGATTGAATGGGTTTGATGTCTTTTTATTTTATCCCTCTTAACATTTTGTTGGTACTAGTTCGTCACTTTATATATTCTTTGAGATAATCTTATTTGTGAACTTTTTTTTTTTTTTTAAAGATTTTATTTATTTATTTGACAGAGAGACACAGCGAGAGAGGGAACACAAGCAGGGGAGTGGGAGAGGGAGAAGCAGGCTTCCCGCGGAGCAGGGAGCCCGATGCGGGGCTCGATCCCAGGACCTGGAATATTGACCTGAGCCGAAGGCAGACGCTCAACGACTGAGCCACCCAGGCGCCCCTTATTTGTGAACTTTTAACTTTTTTTTTTTAAAGATTTTATTTATTTATTTGACAGAGAGATAATACTCAGAGAGAGACACAGCAAGAGAGGGAACACAAGCAGGGGGAGAGAGGGAGAAGCAGGCCTCCTGCGGAGCAGGGAGCCCGATGCGGGGCTCGATCCCAGGGCCCTGGGATCATGACCCGAGCCCAAGGCAGACGCTTAACGACTGAGCCACCCAGGTGCCCCTGAACTTTTAACTTTTAACTTAACTCAAACTCAAGTTTGAATGTAGAATCTGTTTTACTTTCTTCTGCATTCTGTGAAACCTTGGTGACACAAACTATAACATTTTAGGAGTAAAAAAAAGTATTGGATAAACATAATTGAGTATGTTTGAACTGAAATTTAAATTGGTAGAGAAAGCAGCTCATCATATGTAGCTAGGGCCAGACCGTTTTCATTTTCCAAAGCTCTCCCATTATTTCCTTTTCCTAAAGAGCTTTTGCAAGTGGAGAAGAGCTAGCTGACCCTCATCAGTGAAAAGACAAGCTTCATCGTCAAGAAGGATTATGCTGCTTATTCACAGGGTCAAGCTATGTGAACCCATCACCCACCTATACACTAGAAATACCTTTGTCCATTAACATATAAGGAGATTGAGGACACTGGTGCTCTGGGCACAAGCATTCCCATTCCCATAATTATGACCTTCCTTACCCTAGAAGCTTTTTCAGTAAAGCCTGTGATTGCATACATTTATTTATTTGCAAATTTACTTAGTGGCCAAAGCCTCAAGGTGTATGGCTGCTTCAACAGTGGCTGCAGGGGAATTTTTATGTTGGAAATAAATGAGATATTGTCCACACATGGAGAAAAGTTTGTTTTCATCTCAACAACTATGTGTGCCGTACTTTATTTTATACTTGTATCTGTTCAGACCAAAGTGTCCGTAGAGCTGCGGTGGGCTATGCTCTTTTCAGCCTGACAAACAGCAATTTGTTGCAGTTGGAACTCCTTATTAAGCTGTGGCAGGTCGGGGAGTCCAGAGCTAACAGAATTGTCCTAAATGATTGGCTAAGGCATTTGTGTTAGCTTAATTGTACATTTGCCCTTTGACTAAAATTAGAGATTAAGTCCCCTCCCTGGGAACTGCATCTTAAGTTAGTAAGAAGTTAGACTGCACTTTCTAATTAGATCTTTTCTATTGCATACTGCCGTGGGGTTTCTACCTTGACAACAACGCACAGTTCCATTATGTTCTCTTTTAGAAAAGAATTTCCCTTTACACTTTATGGGAGGCTGTTTCTGCTTTATATTAATATTACCTCACCAACTGTGATTGTACCGTGCGGGGGAGGTTGGTAGCAATTGAGTTGTGGGCAAGCTGCACAGCACCTTTCACTTTTCCCTTTTTCATCGTGTCAGGATTAGCACAACATGGCTTTGTCGTAACAAAGACGACTTTTGGAGGATCCCACTGCTGCTCAGGTGCCTCATCAGTAAAGTGGCTCAGTGCTTCAGCCAGCTCTGTGTAATAGTTCACAATTCCCAGCATTACCTGACAGCATCTTTAATTATAATATTGATTTTTTTCAAGTGCCATTTTTGAAACATAAATAACTATTACCATAGACGCCCTCAGAATATATAGTGAAAGGACATTAAAACAACCTAAGTCAAAAATTTCAAAAGAAAAATGGTTCTGGCATTCAAAACCACATAGAATATGAGGTTCCTCTGTAATATATATTTTTTCTTTCTTAGTGAACAATAGAGTACCAATGATTGAGGATTATTTGTGGGGACAGTACTCCTTTTCTTTTTTTTTTTTCCTCTGTGAATTTTTCATTGACGTTGTTTTAGTTCTTCTGGATCCTCTGTAGCCTGTTCCCAGAAGCAAAAGGACAGAAGCCATATTCTGCATTAAGTTATGATCCGCACGTTTACTAGCTTCTAAAATCCTCCAGCTGATGCTTGCCTGTGATCAGGACTGAGTCGTGAGTCACCTGCCCAAGTCACCGAGAAAATGATGCAATCCTTTGAAGTTAGCCAAGACTTTCTGCATAATGGTTAGGTAGAAAAAGGGAATTACTACTGCCTTTTGAAGAAAAGATCTTAAAAAATTTCCAATCTATAAAATGTGGAGATGAGAAAACTTAGCTCTAAGATTCCTTCTGAATCATGTAGTCTATGAACCTCTGATAATTTCTTTCCCTAAAGTGATAATATCTCACGAAGCTTTGCTTCCCCTAGGAAACAGGCTGTGATCATAAAAGAAAATAAAAAGAATATCTATAACCTCTGTTCCTTTATTAATTAAAATGAACACCTTTTAAAAACTTTTAAATTAGACATTCTCTGAACTGCACAGTTACAGCATGTCTCATGGACTTCCCTGAGGCTTTTGATGGCAGCTGGTCCCGCTTGAGGAGGAAATGCATCAAGGCCACGCCACACTCTAAGCCTGGTCCCAAACGTAGGCCTTCTCTGCCATCCAGGCTCTCGCATCATTGCCCTTTTGTGTTATAATAACGTATATAGAAACTTTTATCTCTTTGAGTTTTAATAACCTGAGTGTATGACTAATATTCCAGACTCTAAAATAGGATGCATTTTGTGGCTTTCAGGCATAGTTATTATATAACAAGATAAGTAGCAAAATCAAATATTTGTCATACTTTCAAGTCAAACACAGTTGAAAGTATTTTCTGTACTCAAAACTCATCAGAACTGAGGTTAGCACAAAGTGGAAGTTAAAAATCGCATTCCTTTAAAGTAATTTTTTTTTTTTTTTGTGGTTAGAGGATGAGTCTACCTTTCCTGACTCTCCCATCCCCTTTTTATATCAAGTACACTTGCAATATGTTGCTAATATATTGATGGAGGTCTCAAGAATTCCAATTGGTCAAATATTCATGCAATATGACTGCAACGTGCAATCTTCTCATACAATTTTGCACAGTGCCTTTAAGATCTACTCAAGAAACCACCGTGACAGGCTAACTGTCACTTACAGAATAAGAGAAAAATGACCCAACATGTTAAATACCTCCAGTAATAGTACCCAATTTCTTTGGCATTAGTATTTTTCCTTTTCCACTGTCAAATTAATATAAAACCTCACCCTATCTTTGCTAAACAACTGCAGTCCCAAATAAATGCAATTATAAGAAAAAATGGTATTTATAAAATTTGATTTTACTTCAAGTGTATTTATAATTATAACATACAATACATATTATTGTATTATTATATATTATTTTGTGTATCAAATAATATATAAACACAATGTTCTAGTAAAAACGTCAAGCCTTTTGATAAAGTGAAAACCCCATGAACCCTCATACAATCATATTCTTTTCAGAAATTGCCACTGACAGAGCACACTCTATACATGCACCAACCTTAGTCTATTCATTTACAAACACACACAGCCCACATACAGTTTTTGTAGTTTTGTACTTAATACAGTTTTTTTTTTAATATAGGAGTTAGAGCATATGTAATTTTTCGTGAATTGCATTTGATGGCAATATAATTTGGAAGTCTTTTCATGTCAGTAAATTACTTCTTTTTTCTTAAATATTAAACAGTATCTTGTATCTCACATCTTGCAGTACATGTAGACTTTCTTTTGTTCAACCACTCTCCTTTTGATGACATTTAGTTTGGCTTCAAGTTTTTTTTTTATTTTAAAAAGTCTTTTTTAATCCCATAATTATAAAATATATTGTTTTTATTTTTTCTAATTCCTTGAAAATATCATTTTTCTTGTATTTATGACATCATTTTCTTGTATTCACATCATTTTTCTCGTTTTTTTCTTATATAAATGCAAGAAATTATGCTTTCTTTAAGATGGTATAAGAAAAATTTGTAACTTTTTGAAAAAAATAAATATTCACTTTCCTCCACACCATTTGTTGACTAGCCCATTTTTAAATTGGTTTTGAAACTCTACCTTCATCCTATACTACATTCCATGTATACATGAGCCTGTTGCTGGACTTGCTGCAAATTATTAATTTACTAACAAAAAACTTTCTGTAATTCAAATTATCATAGCTGCTGTCAAAGCTCCGTTAGAATGCTATGCATGGATCTGTGTCTCATCACCACCTAAGGAATTCACTGTCTCATAATATGGGTCTTAAAGTGGTCTTTTTGTGATTCTGCTAAGTCCTTCCCTGCTCAGTTCCTTCCGATATTTGAATAGGACAGAAGGATTTGAAGGTGGGAAAAAGGATCCGGAACTTTGGTGTTCAATGGAGCTTTTCATCAGAGCCTGCACCTTTTCCCTTCTGAGTCCCCTTGGTAGCACCTCCTCTCTCAGGAATTCAGTGCTCTCATACTGCCCTCTGGGACCCCCAGCGACCTAGAAAAATGCATCATAACCCACGAAGACTTATCCTACAGGGACAGTCCGGTTCACTTGTTTACTCAGTCTTAGTTTAAACATGTGTTATTCTCACTCGATATCGATTATAAGTGTTACCTGACATGTTGATGGTGCACTGCTCCACCGAGGAGGAAGAGAGCGCTAAACATGGGTGAGGAAGGGATTGGAGTACTCGTGGGTCTAGCAGCACATCTACTCATCACTGTACTGCTGAGGTCAGCTCTGCAAAGGAGCACAGAAATTAAAATGGCCTTATCAGAGAAACAATAATAATAATAATAATGATAATAATAATTACTACTATTAATAATAATACATTCTGGAAGGGAGGGAAAACACATTAAAAAACTCTAAAAATAATGTTCCCTATTGGGTATTAGGGCAAGCTCATGTTAATTACTTATTTCTAGGAATGGTGGTTGCCACCTTTAAATCTCATGGTCACTAGAAAGATGAAATCTAAATGCTAATATGTACCAATTTAGTCAATTTAGAGAAGATTGGCTTCATTAAAACCAGTTAGAAAAACTGGCTATTAGATATGCAATAAAATAACTCAGAAAAAATGTAGTGAAATAAAATTAAGACTCTATATCTGTGGGAGACCTTAAACTCATTCTCTTAAAAATTTAAAGGAATATGCATTCTATACATACCTTATGATTTTCTATAACTGTTTTTTTTTTTTTAATTTTGCCTTTAAATATCCAGTAAAATTCTTTGTGATCACTTTCAAAATCTTGCTAACTTTACCAAAGGGAAAGGGAGATATGAGAAAAACAAAGAATTAGTAGAATATGGAAAGGCAAAGAAAGGAGATTTCTACAATCTGATTCCCTCTGAGCAGAGGCCTTATCTTTATTATTATTATTTTTTAAGATTTTCTTTATTTATCTGAGAATGAGAGAGCACGGGCCTGGAGCAGGGAGTGGGCGGAGGGGGCAGAAGGAGAAAGAGACAAGAGCAGACTCCCCACTGAGCAGGGATCCTGCATCATCAGGGCTCAATTCCAGGACCATGAGACCATGACCTGAGCCAAAGGCAGATGCTTAACAGACTGAGCCACCCAGGCGTCCCCAGAGGCATCATCTTTCATGCAGACAATTCATGTGTGTGCTTCCGTATATTGTGTCCTTATGTATACACAAACACGTAATCATTTTGATTCATTTTTTTTTTTGAAGATTTTTGTGTTAAGAATAATTTAATGCTCTAAGTTTTGCTATTATTGGAATGGGTGCTGAGTTTTGCTTTATTTCCCATTTTTACTTGCCCATCTATATTTGTTTTTTTTTTATAGAAATTTGAAGACTTCTTTATATTTTGATGTAAGTTCTTAATAAGATATGTGATTTGCAAATATTTTCTTCTAGTCTATAACTTTTTGTCTCAGTCTGTTCAGGATAGTATAACAAAATACCATAGACCGAATGACTTGTGAACAGCAGAAATTATTTGTCAGAATTCTGAAATCTGACAATTCCGACATCAAGGCGCCAGCAGGTTCGGTGACCAATGAGGGCTCACTTCCTTTTTCATAGATATCCATCTTTTCACCAGGTCTTCACATGGTAGAAGGAAGGGAGCTCTCTGGGGTCTCTTGTAAAGACACAAATCCCATTCACGAGGGTTCGTTCCTCACGAGCTAATCACTTCTCAAGGGCTCCACCTCCAATACGATCACACTGGGGACTAGATTTCAACACATGAAATCTGGGGTGACGTTAACATATAGTCTATAGCACTTGAATTTTCTCAGCAGTGCCTTTGACAAGCAGAATTCTTTGCTTTGATGGGATCCAATGAATCCATTTTTCTTCTATTCAATTCATTTGATTTGTACTATAGAAATGTATTCAATTTAAATCAGTTATGGAATTGAGTTTATAATGTCTTATCCAAGGTGTCTATACAGAGCCGAGGTCACAAATTTTCTCCCATATTTTGTTCTAGAAGTAGTGCAGATTTAGTTTTTGCATTTAACTCCGTAATACATGTTGAATTAATTTTTGTGTGTGTTGCAATTTTGGGGACCTACTAATTTTTTTATTAAACATCACCTGGTAACAACTTTTTTAAACTATCTTTACTCCACTGAATTACATTTGCAACTTAGTAAAAAATCAACTGACATGGTTGTGTCTATTTGCAGACATTCTATCTTGTTCCTTTGGCTTATTTGCTCAATTAAACACCAATACAATCCTCTTTTTTTTTTTTTTTTTTTTTTGAGTAGCTTTGCAATAAGTACTCAAACTGGGCAGTGTAATTCCTTCAAGTTTGCTTTCCTTTTCCAAAGTTGCTCTATTTGATTCCCTTTTCATTTCCACAAAATTTTTCTATCGGATTTAATTTTTCAGATACATGACAGGATGCAGATTAGAATTCCATTTAATTTGTAGAGCAATTTGGGAATAATTGACATCTAAGTAATATGTAGTCTTCCAACCCTTAAACACAATATATGTCTCCTTGGGGCACCTGGGTGGCTCAGATGGTTAAGCGTCTGCCTTCGGCTCGGGTCATGATCCCAGGGTCCTGGGATCGAGCCCCACATTGGGCTCCTGGCTCAGCAAGGAGTCTGCTTCTCCCTCTCCCTCTGCCTCTCTCCCTGCTCATGCTCTCTCTCTCTCTATCTCTGTGTCTCAAATGAATAAATAAAATCTTTAAACAAAAAAAAAACCAATATATGTCTCCTTTCATTTTTCCTTAAATTTTGCTATGTTTTGTAGTTTTCTTGTTGTTGTTGTTTTTTAAAGATTTTATTTATTTATTTGACAGACCGAGAGCACAAGCAGGGGGAGTGGCAAGCAGAGGCAGAGGGAGAAGCAGGCTCCCCGCTAAGCACGGGGAGCCCAGGTGTGGGACTTGATTCCAGGACCCCAGGATCATGACCTGAGCCGAAGGTAGCCGCTTAACCGACTGAGCCACCCAGGAGCCCGTTTTGTAGTTTTTTATGTACAGGACTTTCACATCTTTTGTCAGCTTTATCCCTAAATATTTTGGGTTTTGATGGTTGCTGCTGTCAATAATATTTATGGGTTTTTTTTTTTTGAAATTTCAATTTCCAGTTGTTCATTACTAGTATATAGAAATATACTCGATTTTTGTATGCTACCTCTGTTTAAATTCCACAATAGATCATTATTATATTGCTTTAAGCAATTGATTATTTTAAGAGTTTATATAACATGAAAAACTCTGCTTATGATAATCTTCTCATTTGAACGTTTTTCAGCAGACTCCACATGTTATTTCCTCTTTATGGGCTTCTCTCATATGTTTTAAATGTTACTGTTTTGGTGCTGATTTTTGTTAATTTAAATTTTTATTTGTTTGATGTTTGCATCCTACAGACTGATGAAAACATTTAATAGTTCTTGTAGATTTTTTTTAAGATTTTGTTCATTTATTTGAGAGAGAACATGAGAGAGAGAGAGAGTAAGCAAAGCAGGGGGCTGGTGTGGGTGGCAGAGAGAGAAGCAGGCTCCCTGCTGAGTGGGGAGCCAGACTTGGGACTCGATCCCAGGGCCCCAGGCCATGACCTGAGCTGAAGGCAGACACTTAACCAACTGAGCCACCCAGGCACCCCACAAGTAGATTTTTTTTTCTAGATTCCTTAAGATTTTTTATGTAGACCATTAAATCATCAACAAATGAAGAGAACTTCACTAAAGCCTATATTTCTTCAATTATTTGGTGTCCTCCTATCTCTGTTCTGAGACCACTAAACAGATGCTGAATGACATGACATTGTCCCACTTATCCACAAGGCTTTGTTCATTATTTTTTAACTCTTATTTTCTCTGTGTGTTTTGTTTTGGGTATTTTTTGTTGTTTTTTCTTCAATATCACTAGTCTCTTTTGTGGTATCCAACAGTTGTTAATCCAATTCAGTGTATTTTTTATTACATAGATTCTAAATCTATGGAAGTTCATTTGAATTTCTCCCATATATCTTCAGTATGTCTCATGCTCATATGCACCTTTTCTCTACTTTCTTCTATGTGTGGAACATATTTATAAATGCTTTTTATCCCACTCTCGGTTTGATAACTCTATTATGTCTATCATTTTTGGTTCTATTTCTAGTAATTGGTTTTTCTCCTGTTTGAGTCTTACTTTTCTGCTTTTTTTTTTTTTTTTAAGATTTTATTCATTTTTTTGGAGGGGGGGAGGGAGAGCACAAAGGGAGAGTAAGAGGGAGAAGCAGACTCCCCTCTGAGCAGAGAGCCTGATGCAGGATTCAATTCAGGCCCCTGAGATCATGATCCCAGCCGAAGGCAGATGCCAAACCCACTGGGCCACCCAGGTGCCCTACTTTTCTGCTTTTTTGCATGCACGGTAACTTTTGATTGGATAATGTACATTGTGAATTTTACATTGTTGGGTCCAGGAGCTTATTGTATTCTTTTCATTAGTCTGATCAACTGTCCTGGCATGCATTTATATATATTTTTTATCAGTTTAATAGTTTCTAGGTTGCTTTAAGCCTTCCTCTCAGATATCACATTCTTTTGTTGCATGTTGTCCAATATCTGGAAACTGCTCTTTCATATATTTTATACAGCTTTCTAGTATTATTTTAGTGATGGAGGGTAAATCTAGTTGCTGTTATTCCATCGTTGTCATAGGGAGATGTGTAATTTATTATGGTTGAAAATTTTTTTTCATTTAATATGTAATGAATATTCTTTTATGTGAATGTATACTCATTTATTTAATCACATTTTAAAGATGGCTCTTTGGGTCTGCGTACTAAAATTTAATTACCAATTCACAATTGGTTGATGTCTACATTATTTATGATTTTCCAGAATTTTAAAGAATTTTATATTTGCCATCATCTATTGAGAATGAATTAGTAATTGACATGATTTTATAGGTATTTAGTTATTTTGTGCTTATTTAAAATTTTGGAAGCACAATTTGATGGATATAACAATTTGCATCCAATTTCCATTTGCTTGGCTCTTCAGATGGCCCATTGCTAAAAATTGGCAAAATTAATAAATTGGCTAAGGGATGGGTTGATAAAATAACTAAATGAGTTGATCAAGGAATGTTTAAAGTCTTAATGTATCTTACGTTATTAACATCAATTTAGAGGATGAGAATAATGACAAGTATTATGAAATATGTTTGCAATTTTAATTCAGTTTTTACTTGACTAAGTGACATACAGTTGTTAAAGGACAATTTACTACCATTTCCTGACACTGTTACTTAAGTATTATTTCTCCCTTTTTGCCTATAATTTGTGATGTCAGAAGGGAGGAAAGAGCCAGGAAAAACATCTTGTAAAGACAGATTATTTTGAAGATCAAGTCACTACAGAGGTGAAAGGAAGAGAGCTAAGTTTAGCTCCTTCTTTTTTATGGCACCTCTCAATTCCTTCTATATGCAATTGACAGTCTTTAAAAAAAATCCTGAACTTCTTGCTTAGTGCTTTTTGTGTTTCAGCTTTTGAGATTTGAGGTGATGTCACATTTAGAAGTTGCTATACATTAATATGTAGGCATTTCAAAAAACATTTTTCATTGCACTCAGACTAAGAATGGAAAGATAAACATATGGTATAAATGAAGGACATATATTTCTAATGTATTATTTCATACCTTGCAAGTTTAAGCAGTTTTTCCAGTGTCTTACAGTGAATCAGTACTAAGACTGAAAATAGAATTCGATAATATGGGCTTGAATGTCCTATGGTTTGGTATAGTTAGATACTGCAAACCTCGTCTAAGGTTTTGGAAGGAAAAAGGTGACCAAGCAGTAGAGATAATAGCCTGTAGTTATGTAAGCATTTGATTAGAGCTTTCCGTGCTGTTTCAGATATAGAAAGCACAGTATTTTTTTTTTAAAGATTTTATTTATTTATTTGACAGAGAGAGACACAGCGAGAGAGGGAACACAAGCAGAGGGAGTGGGAGAGGGAGAAGCAGGCTTCCCTGAGGAGCAGGGAGCCTGATGCGGGGCTCGATCCCAGGACCCTGGGATCATGACCTGAGCCGAAGGCAGACACTTATCGACTGAGCCACCCAGGCGCCCCGAAAGCACAGTATTGATTTGAACATCACAGCTCAAATTTCTTATGTGAAAAAACACCCAAGCAAATGAAGGAGATTACCAGAAAACTAAAATAAATGCTTCAGAAAGATGATTCATGCAAAACTGTTTTCCATTACTTTAAGCAACTCAGTTGAATTCAAGAGGAAAGATAAGAGTTTTGACAAATTTAGTTGTCGGTAAAGCTAAAGCCTCTGCGGTACAGAAAGATCATCTCAATAAAACAGAGAGAAGACCACACAAACATCACTTCAAGGAGTTTAAGATTCAAGGCTTTTAACTTAATTGGAACAAAAGATCAAGTGTCCAAATACAATAATAATCCTAGGGATGATTCTAAATAAATTCACTCTTTCAGTTATTTATGGCTGCATAACAAACTACCCCAAAACAGTGACTTAAACCACAAACCATCACTTATTTCCTCGTGAATGTGAAGTTGTCTAGGTTCGGCTGGGCAATTCTCCTTGGTTAACGCACACGGTTGCAGTCACATTGCCTACAGTCCTCTTGAAGGCTTCTTCGCTCTCACATCTTGCACCTCACTGAGAAGAGTCATACATCTGTACACTGAAACTCTAAACTTTTTTTTTTGCTTTTTTTTATTTTACTGTTATGTTTATCACCATACATTACATCATTAGTTTTTGAGGTAGGGTTCCATGATTCATTGTTTGCGTATAACACCCAGTGCTCCATGCAGAACGTGCCCTCTTTCATACCCATCACCAGGCTAACCCCTCCCCCTACCCCCCTCCCCTCTAGAACCCTCAGTTTGTTTCTCAGAGTCCATAGTCTCTCATGGTTCATCTCCCCCTCTGATTCCCCCCCTTCATTTTTCCCTTCCTGCTATTCTTCTTTTTTTTTAACATATAATGTATAATTTGTTTCAGAGGTACAGGTCTGTGATTCAACAGTCCTACACAATTCTGTGAATTGTCTGAAACTCTAAACTTTTAAAGGTAATGAGTTGTACTTCTATAGCTAGCCTGCCTCTTACCAGCCTAATCACCTAAAGTATGATTAATGATCCAATAAGAAAGAGAAATCAAAACATGGGAATTATTTCCTCAGAATTTATATTTTATATTTTAAAAACTGTCTTTATAAAATCTTTCTTTAAAATTTCAGATCTTTGGGGCGCCTGGCTCAGTCAGGTGGGCGTCTGCCTTCAGATCAGGTCATGATCCTGGAGTCCTGGGATCAAGCCTCACATCAGGCTCCCTGCTCAGCGGGGAGTCTGCTTCTCCGTCTCCCTCTGATCTTCTTCCCCACTTGTGAGCTCGCGTGCATACTCTCTCTCTCTCTGTCAAATAAATAAATAAAATCTTGAAAATAAATAAAATTTCAGATCTTTTAGTCATGCATTTCAAAGCACCCCAATTTTCAGTAATTGAAGATCAATCCACCATTATTTTAGTCTATCTTATTCATAATGATAAAATAGCATGCAGTCATATACTGCTTAAGAGAGTAAAAATGTATTCCACATTTCTATAAGAAAATGGGGTGTATATATTTTTAAAAACTAAAGTGATCATTCTCAATAATCTAATTATTCATTTTTAAGAATTTATTCTAAAGAAATTACCAGATACATATGTATGTGCATTCCAGCATTCTTTATAGAAGATAAAAGGACAAGAAAATCCCCTTATTATCATTCTAAAAAGAACTCATTGAGCAAATGATAATTCAACCATATGTATCAGTTAGTGTCCATTCAGGAGTACAGAAAATTTTCCACAGATCAAATATAACTTGAAACCAAATTACATGGAGTCTAGGAAATGTAGCTTGCTGAATTTCAGCCCTTCTGTGGTATATAGATGAGAGAAAAAAGAAAAGGAGTGGAATTGAGAAGAAAACAGAAAATTCATCAGCATAACATAATGGAATACAATTAGTTCTTTTTTTTCAAGTTTTTATTTATTTATTTGAGAGAGAGAGAATGAGCACGAGTGTGGGGGGGGTACAGAGGGACAAGCAGACTCCCCACTGAGCATGGAGCCTGACACGGGGCTTGACTCGGGATTCAACACAGGGCTCCATCCCAGGACTCCAAGATCATGACCTGAGCTGAAGTCAAACGCTTAACCAACTGAGCCACCCAGGTGCCCCTGTAATTAAGCTTCTATTGTACCTGGATGTATTCTGATGTTCACAAATTCACAATATTTATATGATATAATTAATGTCCTTTGAAATTATGTATATATACTCATATATTTTTCCTTGTAATATGTTAAACATAGAATGGTGAGGAGATGTAGATTTTTTGTCTATTGATTCTTTTTTTTTTTTTGTAGTTCAGTTCAAATGTAATTTTGAGATAATTTTAGATTTACAGAAGAGTTGCAAAAATAATGCATAGAATCCCTGTACAGATCTTCTTAAACTTATGATGGATTTATATCCCAATAAACCATGTCCGTAGAGTGTGGACTGGTTTGCCAAAACAATGTTTGCATGGCCCTGAGCCTTGGTCTTTTTGCTCTGTGCCTCAAAAGGGTCTTTGCATGCTCACCTGTCCTTCATTCTTTGACTTTCAACTGTTACTTGTTATTCAAAGTTTGTCAGCTTGACTGTGGGGACTTGAGGATCATTCTGTCAGCTTGATTAAACTTTAGTGTTAGTCATAGTGTCCTGGATTTGGGGAAAGCTGTGTTCTGATTTCTCCTCCCCTCCTTTAGTTTAGTTCTCAGACCAGTGCATAGTCTTCCATTTCCCCAGGAGTAGAATTTTTCCCATGTTTCCTCTCCCTGGATGTAATAAAATGTCTCCAGTGCCCTAAAAATGGTAGTATATTTTGCCCACCTCCCACAGATTAAAGCTTTTTTTCCATAGTGGACATGGAGAAGAAGAGTCCAAGTGGAGGTTCTTGTCCATCCCATATAACTGCTGTTTCCCTCCTCCATTGTACTGCAATGAAAATTTTCTTACAGTTCATTCTTATCTTTTTTGTGAACACCCGTTGAGGTTTATTGATAATTTCCTTCAATGGATGTGGAGTCCTCCAATATCTGTGAACTCCAGGGGCGTCACAGCACTCTATGGGTCCAGATGCAGCTTTCAACAATTTGTCATTTACACTGAGCTCCTGTAACAAGTACCCATTTATACGTACAAGTGAGCCAGTGCTCACCTCTTCTCTCTCCCTTCGGGTTGCTGTCCCTTACTAGACTTTAGAACAGTGATTTCTCAGTGAACTCAGCTCTGTAATAGGTTCAAAATCAGTCATAATTTAGTTTGTTGTTTTTTCATTGTCGATATGAGAGTGAAGCACCTTCAAGCTCTCTGCATCCAATAAAAGACAATAGAAGTTTTACTTATTCGCTTTTGTATGGTTTAGATTTTTACACTAGTGTATATTGCATTTATGTACTTAAAATATACTTGATTTGTTATGAGATATGATATATATTTTTAAACATATCTAGCATAAATGTATATGTTTAATTCTTTGTGTAAATTAAGGTATAATAGACAATAATATTTCTTGATTTTGTAGTGAGAAAAAGTAGTTTAAAAACCCACTTTTAGGAGAAAACATCATAATAGTAGAAATGTTTCTGATTGAAATACGATTCGGGGGCGGCTGGGTGGCTCAGTCGTTGAGCGTCTGCCTTGGGCTCTGGTCACGATCCCAGCGCGGGAATCCTGCTTCTCCCTCTCCCACTCCCCCTGCTTGTGTTCCTGCTCTCGCTCTCTCTCTCTGTCAAATGAATAAATAAAATCTTTAAAAAAAAAAAAAAAAGAAATACAATTCAAAGTAGTAAATATGTATGTGTATAAATGACAGGATCAGATAAAATATATCTGCTGAGGCTATTTCCACATTCTGTGTAGATTCGTTTCTGTAAGAACATTTCCTCGATTTTGTAATAAAGAGTCTGGAGGATGAGGGAGGTGGAGAAAACAGGCGTGGTGTGTGTGAGGGGAAGTGTGTGAATGGTGGAGGGTGAAGGATGAGAATGAAGGTGGTTGGTGGTTACAGATCATAAGAGGATGCGATCTGAGAAGAACTATGGAAAGGGAATTTTCCTAGTGCTGTAGATTATGGAAGAAGAAGAGAAAAGGAAGCATTATTTCTGTGTAAATGCCTTCTGGCTGCTGGATTGATTGTATTCCTTTGACTGTGAGACCACTTTCTGACTAGTCAACAGGGGCCTCAGGGATTAATTTGGGAGGAAAATGCTCATATGGAAATCTACCAAATGTGCAGGGCACTTTTATAAAGTGTTAATTAGGCTTTAAATTTCTTCTTTTTTATTGTTTTGATTTGACAAATTTTCATGTGATAAAATGTATTATTTTTATGATGACCAAATCAATAGGATCTATTTTTAGAAGTCAGTCTTTAATTTGAAGCCCAGTAGAGTGTAGAGTGTAGAAGATTATAAAGGAATGAAAAAGACATCTATATTGGAGCGGGGTGTTTAACCACCATCAGTAGGGATGAACTTCTATTAGAAAAAAACAATTTCTCTAAGCTTCAGTTTCCACCTTAATCAAATAACAGCATTAAATTGGATCAGTTATTTTTCACAATTGTGCTCTCGGAAGCCCTAGGACACGGAAGGTGGCACCAGAGAAGTCAGCAGGAAGATCCTAGAGCCGCTTCCTTGTTTGTTATTTATTTGTTTAATATTAGGGTTCCTGTTAATTTTAAGATAATATTGTAAATTAAAAAACAACAATTAAAAATTATGTGATCTAAAAGAATCTTATAGTTCTAAATTAATAAGAAAGACCCTAAAGATAGTTTATTAGTCTTTTAGGGTGACCATGAAAAAGTACCACAAACTGGGTGGCTTAAAACAACAGAAATTTATTCTCTCACAGTTTGGAGGCCAGATGTATGAAATTAAGTTATCCTCAGGCCTATGATGCCTTTGAAGAATCTAGAGAAGAATCCTTCCACGCCTCTTCCTGGCTTCTGGTGTTTGCTAGTAATCTGTGGAGCTCATTGGCTTGTGTATGCATCAATCCAGTCTCTGCCTTGATCTTCATGTGGCATTCATTCCTCTCTCTTTCTGTGTATCTTCAATTTTTCTTCATAAAGACATCAGTAGGTTTGGGTTAAGGTTCATCCTAATCCAATATAATCTCATCTCAACTTGACTACACCTGCAAAGATCCTGTTTCCCAATAAGATCACATTCACAGGTCCTGCGGAGTTAAGACTTCAACAAATTTTTTATTTTTATTTTTTTAAGATTTTTATTTATTTATTTGTCAGAGAGAGAGTGAGAGAGAGCACAAGCAGGGGGAGTGGCAGGCAGAGGAGGTAGAGGGAGATGCAGGCTCCCCACTGAGCAGGGAGCCCGATGTGGGACTCAATCACAAGACCCTGAGATCATGACCTGAGCGGAAGGCAGACACTTAACTGACTGAGCCACATAGGCGCCCCTTCAACAAATTTTTTAAAAGGGACACAATTTAACCTTCAACAGACATTAATGGGTAAGTACAGTATAGCATAGTATAGTATATTTATTCTTAAAGACATAGAGTGGCTTGAGAAAATGTTTAAAAATACATGGTTACACGGATCCTGACATAGCTGTATGACCTTGAGCAAGACGCTTAACCTTTTTGAGACTTACTATCCTTAACTGTAAAATGCAGCTAATAATTTTATCTACACCCTTAGGGTTGCTTGGAGATTACATGAATTCATATACGTAAAGCACTAAGGACAGAGAATGGTTGTAGAGAGACCTCATAACTTCTTGTCAGTATGTACATATAGATAATGTGCTCTATAAATTAACAGCCAAGTTGTGAGACAAGCTCCTTAAAAGAGAAGGGGATTCGTTTGTGGGATGACGTAATGAAGGGGGTCCTCAAACAACACAGAGGGCATGGCAAGAAATTAGATCGATGGAAAGGAAAGCCACATCATACTTGAAGTGGCATGAGCAAAACTAACTCTTCTGTTCTCTTTCATTTCTGTATTCAGAAATAATCAATCATTTCTACCTGTTACCAACATTTTTCAGTATGGTAACATTTCTTCTTTCTTGTTAGGACTGTCTTTAAAACATATAATACATTGAATCGTGAGTGTTTCATGTGTAATGGTGTGTGAATATACCTTGCAAAAGAGAATAACCAGAATAACCAACAAATAATATTTGTTGCCTAGTTTTAAAACTAATTCTAGAAAATAAAGAATGGAGCTACAAAGGCAATTGACTTTGTAAATTAGTGTCACAGAAGGTCAGGAAATTAGGAATTATATATGCACACAATTATTGTATTTTACATGTACATATTATTATTTTATTTTGTAATATATTTTATTATATATATTTATATATTATAGACTTTATTATGTATTTTATTATGTACACGTACATATATATACACATACTTTCTATTACCTAATGGATACCCACCTTTTCTAGCCCATGGTAACCTCTAATCCACTTTCTGTCTTTATGGGAAACTATTCTTTCTCCATTGAATGGACTGGGAACCCTTGTCAAAAATCAGTATGGTATAGATATATGGACTTATTTCTAGGCTTTCAATTCTATTCCATTGACTTATATAATCATCCTTATTGTCAGTACCACACTGTTTTTATTATAGTAGTTTTGTTGTAAGTTTTGACATTGCTAAGTATGAGTCTCCAAACTTTGTCCTTGTTTTTTTTCAAGACTTTTTTGGCTATTTGGTACTCCTTGCAATCTTAAATAATTTGAGCATTAGCTTTTCCATTTCATCAAAAAAAGCTGTTGAAATTTTGACAATGTGGTGAATCTGAGTGACAGAGTGAGTGTGATGGGGAGTTGTTTTGAGTAGTATTGACATCTTAATAAAATTATTTTCCCATTCATGAATATGGGGTATATTTCCATTCATTTAGGTCTTCTTTAACTTTTTTTCAGCTATGCTCTGTAGTTTTTAGTGTACAAGTCTTTCACTTTCTTGGTTAAATACATTCCTAGATATTTTTGTATTGTATTATTTTAAATGATATTGTAAATATCATTGCTTTCCTAATTTATTTTTCAAGTTGTCATTGCTATATTATAAAAACACAACTGATTTTGTGTGTTGGTATTTACCATAAAACTTTGCTTAATTTCTTTGTAAGTTCAAGCACCTTCTTTTTGGAAATTTTCTATACATAAGATGATATTATCTTTGAATACAGTTTACTTCTTCTTTTATGATTTTTTTTTTCCTTTTCTTGTCCAGTTCCTTTGTCTAGAACTTTCAGTAGAGTATTAAATAGCAGTGATGAAAGCAGCATCTTTGACAGGCTCCTGATCTTTGGAAGAAAGTTTAGTCTATCTCCACTGAGTATGATGTTAACTGTGGGTTTTTCATAAATGTCCTTTATCATGTTTAGGAAATTTCTTTCCATTGCTAGTTTTCTGAGTGTTTTTTATCATGAGAGCATATCAGCTTTCATCAGTTGTTCTTTTTCTGCCTCAGTTGATATGACCATTTTTTCTTTGTTCTATTCATGTGATGTATTATATAGGTATTACCTTCTTGTATAAAGCTACCCTTGCTTTCCTGAGCTAAATCCCACTTGATCATGTTGTATAATCTTTTTAATATGCTTTTAGATTGGTTTTCTAATATCTTGCTGAGGATTCTGTGTCTATATTCATAAGGGATATTATACGGTGATTTTCTTTTCCTTTTTTTTTTTTTTTTGTAATTTTTATCTGGCTCTGGTGTCAGAGTACTGCTAACTTCATAGAAAGAGTTTCAAAGTATCTGTTCATCTTCTGTTTTTTGAAAAGTTGAGAAAGATTGGTATTAATTCTTCTTTAGATATTTGGTAGAATTCACCAGTGAACACATCTGATCCTGGACTTTTTTTTCTTAGGCAGTTTTTGGCTACTTATTCAATCTCTTTACTTATTATAGGTTTACTTATTATAGGTCTATTGAGATTTTCTATCTTCGATTTCTTTTTGAGTCAGTTCAGGTAATTTGTGTATTTTTAGGAATTTGTAAATTGCCTCTAAATTATTTATTTGCTGGTATTCAATTGTTCATATTATTCTCTTAATATCCTTTCCATTTCTATAAGGTTAGTATAAATGTCTCACCACATTCATTTCAGAATTTAGTTATTTGTGCCTCCTTCCCTTTTTTTTGTCAGAAAAAAAGGTTTGCCAGTTTTGCTCATCTTTTCAAAGAACCAACTGTTAGGTTCATTTATTGTGTTGTTTTTATATTCTCAATTTTATTTAACACTATGACCTTTATTATTTCCTTTTTGATAGCTTTGTATTTAGTTTCCTTTCTAGTTCCTAGTTTGGCTTTTGTTTGTTTGTTTGGTAGTGATTCACGGTGTAAATTTCCTTTTTCTAGTCCTCTCAGCTGTACAGTAAGGTTAGTAATTTGAGGTCTTTCTTACCTTTTATACAGATATTTTTGCAGTTATAATTTTCCTACTAAGCACTACCAATGTGACACCCAAAAAGTTTTTATGTCATGCTTCATTTTAATTCATCTCTAAGTATTTTCTAATTTCTCTTATGATCTTCACTAACCTATAGGTTGCTTAAGAATATTGTTCAATATCCACCTGTATATGTAAATTTTCCAACTTCCTTTTGTTACTGATTTCTAGCTTCATTCCATTGTGGTCAGAGAATATACATTATATGATTTTACGCTCTTTTTTTTTTTTAATATTTTATTTATTTATTTGACAGAGAGAGAGACAGCGAGAGGGAACACAAGCAGGGGGAGTGGGAGAGGGAGAAGCAGGCTTCCCGCTGAGCAGAGAGCCCGATGCGGGGCTCGATCCCAGGACCCTGAGATCATGACCTGAGCCGAAGGCAGATGCTTAACGACTGAGCCACCCAGGCGCCCCGATTTTACGCTCTTTAAACTTAATATATATCGGGATGCCTGGGTGGCTCAGTCGGTTAAGTGTCTGCCTTCGGTGGGCGCCTGGGTGGCTCAGTTGGTTAAGCAACTGCCTTCGGCTCAGGTCATGATCCTGGAGTCCCGGGATCGAGTCCTGCATCGGGCTCCCTGCTCGGCAGGGAGTCTGCTTCTCCCTCTGACCCTCCTCCCTCTCATGCTCTCTGTCTCTCATTCTCCATCAAATAAATAAATAAAATCTTTAAAAAAAATAAAAAAAAAAAAGTGTCTGCCTTCGGCTCAGGTCATGATCCCAGGGTCCTGGGACCGAGTCCCCACATTGGGCTCCGTGCTCAGCACGGAACCTGCTTCTCCCTCTCCCTGCCTCTCCCCCTGCTTGTGCTCTCTCTCTCTGACAAATAAATAAATAAAATCTTTTAAAAAATAAGTAAACTTAATAGAATTTGTTTTTTGGTGTAGTATATGCTTTATCCTGGAGAATATTCTATGTGCATTTGAAAAGAAAGTGTATTCTGGTGTTATTTTGGTGGACTGTTTTATATATATCTGTTAAGGCTGGCGGATTACAGTGTTCAGTTCTCTGTTTCGTGTGTGTGTGTGTGTGTGAAGTTGTTTCCTTTTTCTCCCCCACCTTTATTGAGATATAATTTACATTAGAAATCACATATAAGTTTAAGGTGTACAACATGTTGATTTGATACACTTACATATTGTAAAATAATTACCACCATAGTGTTAGCTTATACCTCCATCACTTCACATAATTAAAATTTCTTTTTTATGGTGAAAACATTTAAGATCTCCTTTCATAGTATCTTTCAGGTATATTATACAATATTGCTAACTATAATTATTATGCTGTTCATTAGATCCCCAGAATTTATCCATCTTATAACTGGAAGTTTGTACTCTTTGACCAATATCTCCCATCTCCTCCACCCCCAGCCCTTGCTAACCACCATTATACTTTCTGTTACTATGAGTTTGGCTTTTTTAGATTCTACATGTGAGTGTTATAATGTAATATTTGTATCTTTGTCCCATGAACCTGTTGTTTGTTAGTTCACCTAGTAGTATTTTTTGAGCAATGCCCGCCACTTTTTCCGTCTGAGTTCTAAGTTAAACAAAACAAATACCTCGTGTCAGTCCTTCGAGTATCCCCCAGAAGGGTCAGAACTGATTTACACAAAAACTTGTGAATATGATCTGCTGTGTTTCATCTGGAACCGGAGACCAAGGTCCCACACTGGGAATATTGGCTCCTACCACTTTAAGACCGCTGCTGAACCGGGGAGGTGGTATGGTAAGGGCAAGTAAAACCAGCCCAAAGCTTTCTTGACATTTTCAAGTTGCTTTTTTCTTGATTCAGTTTCACTTAGTTGATGTAAACCTTGGACTATTTTCCAGAGTTTTGACAATGCTGGTTTTAACAGTTTATGCTTGTTTTTTGATGATTCTGTGAATGGATAGGTGCTTAGAGTGCCTACACCACCATGTTGCTGACATTACTCTGAGACATTACCAAATGTATTTTAAAAATGACATTTTTTGTATATTCCAGGTCTAGTTAAAATCTCATGGGTGATGTTCCAGTGCCAAACGAGGGCATCCTGCAATACTTTATGCCACAGAAACTTTGAGGGCACAGTGGTCAGAGTAGTTAAAAATCTACATGACCTCAATATGATTTGGGGTGGCTTCTGGAGAAAACAAGGCTTTAGCAAATCCTTGAAGGTTGAATAGCATTCAGACAGATGATAGAGGATGGGGGTGATTTAAGACCCTGATTTAGACAGGGTTTTTGGCAATGTGCATAGAATTCTGTAGAGATAGTGAACTGACTAGTTGGCCTGGGGCAGAACATTTATTTATGGGAAATGATAAAATAAAATAAATAAATCTAATGCATATATATAACCTGTGCTTCAGCAACATGATTTCAGAACCCCAGGCTTTTACACCTGTTTCATTTCATCACATCTCCTGAGCTAGAGAGTAAAATAACATCAAATGGGGTTCAAGAAGTTTGCAAGGTTACAGACTTTGAAATTTAGGTTTTTTAACGATTCTATGCTTCTTTGGTTTCCTTTTTTCTGTATAATAACTAGTGTCGCTATCATCTTCAATCTTATTATAATTTGTATGTCATTTGCCTTTAAATTCCTCATCTTGCCTTGCTGTTAAAAAAGAATTTAAAATGCATTATACTTACAAATACACGAAGTTTAAAAAGGAAAAATGGTATTTTTCTTTTATAAACAAGCCAAATTATGAATTTTAGAAATAATAATCATATTTTGTTCCACAGATGATATATAAAGTCACTTTCAATAAGATATTCACTGCATGAAAATATAGATAGACCTTGAAAATAATATAAACCAAAATGATAATATAAAAATAGGAAGGAAATGTTCAGTAACTTATAATCTTAAAATTGAAACTAAAGGCCAAAGAATGTTCACATCTTACATAATTCCTCCATATTTTATATATATGGTCTTTTGACAAACAACATTTAGCTAATGCACAGTTGAATGTTAGGCCAAAATTGGGTCTAGAATCAAGTTCTCTTGGTTGACAATACCATTTTAGCAGATTCAAGTTGAGGACAGAAATAAATTTAGGACAAAAGAATGTATTATGAACATGATAATTATCTTTTTACTTGAGTTATTAAAATGTCTTGTTTTTGTGATCTGTATTAGTTTTCTTGGATTGCCATAACAAAAAAGTACAGGAGACTGGTTGGCATGAGCAACAGAAATATTTTTTCTCACAATTCTGGATGGTAGAAATTTGAAGTCAAGATGTCAACAGTATTGATTTCTTCTGAGACCATGCTCCTCAGCCTGGAGATGGCTGTCTTCTCTGCATATTCACATGGTCTTCCCTCTATACAAATCTCTGTCCTAATTTCCTTTTCTGAGGACACCAGTCATCTTGGATTAGGACCCACCCTAATGACCTCATGGTAACATTATCATCTCTTTAAAGACTGTCTCCAAATATAATCACATTCTGAGATACGGCAGGCTAGAACTTCAAAATATGAAGTTTAGGGGAAGACAGGTCAGCCCATAATATAATCATTCTGTCAAATACACATTGTTCACTTCTTTTAGTAAGAACTGGGAAATAGAGGTGCTTGGTGGCTGTTGGTTAAGCATCCGACTCTTGATTTTGGCTCAGGTCATGATCTCAGGGACGTGAGATTGAGCCCTGTATTGGCTCCATGCTCAGCAGGGAGTCTGCTTGAGATTCTCTCTCTCCCTCACCTCCTGCCCCTCTCCCATTCTCTCTCTCTCCTAAATAAATAAATCTTACAAAAAAAAAAAAAAAAAAAAAGAATTGTGAGATATGGTTCATGGGACATAATTTCTTCCAAATTCATGCAATTATTTTGGTTGAATTGAGGGTTAGCTCTGGGACCTCTAAGTCTCACTGTAAAGATAAAAGTAACTCAGAATATATATGATGTTTAGCTTCCAGACTCGTTTAATCACAATTTCAGTAAAAGATTAAAATATTTTCATGATTTACTATATTATGACCATTTTGAATTACTGATGTCTTTGTCACTTCTCTCCTAAGTATGAAAACCTTGAAACACTACATTATATTCCTTTTCTTAAAAAAACACTACATTATATTCTTAAGATCTTGGTTTATAAATATGCTAATGTTACTATATTTTTCAACAATTTATTCTTGCTTTTTAGTGTAAATTCAGAACATGTTAATACAAGATGTTTGGATGAATAAGTTGTTAGGAGATCGATCACTATTATGAGCCATGTTCATATATAACAGACTTTGGGAGAAAATGTTACTGTACTTCACTGAATTTCTGTTAATAGAGTTTGAAGAACATGGATAATTCCGAGGTACAGTAGCTTAATGATATTACACAACCTAAGGGCGAAAAATAGGCTAATGTTTGCTCATTCATCAATGAAAGAAATTTTAATTCACTTCTTGAGTAGCCTTCAGTATCTTGGCCTTACTATTCCCCACAAACAGATATCTTTTTAAATGCTTAGTATGTAAATATAATGATTTAACATCATTGGCTAATTGACTATAAATTGGTCTGGGCTTATATTAATTTTCTTTCTTTATTGAGTAAAAGATTTAAGTTAAAGGAAATAAAATACTACTAATTCATTCATTTCAGAGTGTCCTCTGGATAGAAAAAATAAAATGTATTTTTGAAAATATGTTCTTGGTGTTGCCTGGGTTTTTTTTTTTTTTTTTTAACAGATCCTTCAGCATCTTTTTTTTTTTACTTTTTTATTGTTATGTTAATCACCATACATTACATCATTAGTTTTTGATGTAGTGTTCCATGATTCATTGTTTGTGCATAACACCCAGTGCTCCATGCAGAACGTGCCCTCTTTAATACCCATCACCAGGCTAACCCATCCTCCCACCCCCCTCCCCTCTAGAACCCTCAGTTTGTTTTTCAGAGTCCATTGTCTCTCATTTGCCTGGGGTTTTGAAGAGTCAGAGAATCAAAATGCTATTAAACATCTAATTAAGAAATATTTGTTAAACTTTGAGAGTTTAAATCTGAATTTTTCCAAACTCTAAGTATATTTTTAAAATCTCCAAATTATTATTTCAGTTTGTTTATTGTGTTCTTTTACCCCATTTAACTCCAAAAGCTTAATCTCAGAATCTGGCAGGAAATGGCTAATTTATTCAAACTGAGCCTAAGGTTGTTATTGATCAGATCTTTCTTCTTCCTCACCATCTGCCATATTTTTCAGGGGTGCAGATCCCTTTAGGCTGTTTCCTAGGCTCTGGTAGCATCTGCTTTTGGGTGGTTTTGGTAAATGGGGAACATTGTAGAAGACTGGGGAGGGGAAAGGAGGAGAAGAAGAGAAAGTAGGTATTTAATTGGAGATTAAAGGGCTGTCTAGGGCAGCATCTCTGGCATAACTCCATTCTGCTCTACGGTTCCCTTCTCTGGACAGGCCCACATTGGTTCTGCCTTCCATCTAGTGATCTAGCTCCTGGGATCCTCTGTCCCTCCATATCAGCTAGGTATGGTTCCTCCCAGTACTAATTTCTGGGTCAATTCCCTGCTCCCTATTGGGCACTCAGGTCTTCCATCACTCATGCAGCCAATTCCTATGTTCACTTTTCTCTGTTTTGAACACTTCAAGGTATTTCTGTTTTCCTATTTAGACTCTGAATGATATTGTCTCCCTAAGAAGATCAAGTCTTTTTTGTAGAAATTGTAAAAGTAATTATTTTCTGTTCCTTTTGTGTTTATGTATTCAGAAACAATATTTTTTGCTTAATCCCAACATTTCATTCAGTATGATAAAATTTACAGTTTCTTGTTAGGATTTTTTTTAAAGCACACATCTCACTTTAATATTTTCCTCTACTAGGCTTCATAGTTTTCTAGTATATTCAAGTGCACTCTAGTATTTTTTTAGTGGGGGGAGGCAAGAAAATTTTCATATGGATATGGCAAAAGTCAGTTCCTTTGTGATTACTACAAAAAAAAAAAAGGAGAAGTGGGATTGAAGGCTGGAAATGGAGGTAAGAAAAAATATAAAATAGAGGTTGTTCAAGTGAGACATAAGATGAGATAGAGAAAAAAGCAAAAATTAAATTAAGACTTTTAGGCTAATACTTCTGTTCTCACAGGAGAGGAAAATTGAGAAATTGTTAAAGAGGACTGTGTAATAGAAAAGAGGAATTAACAGTTGAATGTCATAAAATCAGGTCTATAATGAATATTTGGATAGAAGATGCAATCAAAAGGGCAAAAAATACTTCTGGTAAAGAAACTGTTAATCTGGCGCTCAGTATAAACCACCCCCCCTTTCCATTTTCCTGGATAAAACCTTGCTTATGTTCAGCAGTGCAAAGTTCCCAAATAAATAACCACTTTCTAGGACATCCTTTGGGCAACAATTGTCTATGTAACCAACTTCAATCCAGTAAGGAATATGAAAAAGTCATTGTGTGGAATTCTTTCTTCTTTTATTAAAGGGTAGGTGACAACTGGTGTCAATACCTGCCTCCCTTCTTCCTGCTTTAAAAATAGACATGATGCTGGAAACTAAAGGAAAGTTTTGCAACTTTGAGGTATGAAGCATGAGAAAGCTATCCTTCTAAGATTGGCAGGTTGGCTATGTAGAAGAACAGTAAAATACTATGGGACATCTGGGTGGCTCAGGTGGTTAAGCGTCTGCCTTCGGCTCAGGTCATGATCCCAGGACCCTGGGATCGAGCCCCATGCCTGGCTCCCTGCTCAGCAGGGAGTCTGCTTCTCCTTCTGCCCGCCACTTCCCCTGTTTGTGCGTACTCTCTCTCTCTCTCTCTGACAAATAAATAAAATCTTAAAAAAAAAAAAAAAAGAACATCTCATGGTTCACATTATCATGAACCAAGTAAAATAAAGAACAAGATACATGTTTCTTACACAACAAGCAGGAGGTTGCTAGCATTTGTAGGGTCAATGTGTCTATGATTAACTTGGCATTTCCCACCAAATGCAAGATGTCTGCTGCAGCCCCAGTCACTACAGAAGCATTCATACCCAAAGGAAGAAATACATACAGAGAATGATGTTAGTGTGTTTTATCTTTTTTTCTAAGAAAAGTAAAAGATTCTGACAACTACCACAGCTTTCATTTGTTCTCATAGGGCAAATTCATGCCTCAAATCCACCCTTTAATGGAGAAAGTGAGAAATCAGGGTGTGATTACTGTGACTGCTTTGCATTTTGCCACACTAAACTAAATCAAGATTCTATTTTCAAGGATGAAGGAGAGATGGATATTGTTAAGATAGATAAAAGTGTCAGTAAAAATACTTAACAAAGCAAAGGAAATCTCAAGTCACTTTTCCTTTCTTTATAACATTTGACAGATGATAAATAAACAACTGTCAAGTCTACTCTAATATGCTAAAGCAGATGATGTAAACAATATTGATCAGAGGAAAGAAAGGGAAAGCAGAATAATACTTAAACATATCAATAAGATATTTATTAAAAATAAAGAGAACAAAGTATAAACATAGTGCATTGTATATGGCCTCATTTAAATGCTTTTTCAAAAAAATTAGTTACTGAAATTTTCTTCTTTTCTCCGATAATCAAAAGATACAGGACAAGAGCTAAAATATTTAATATTTAATATATTTTGATTATTTCATATTTTATAGTACTGCTAACTTGCTAAAAAAAATAAGAATCATAATGTAAAGTAATTGATTGATATTTCCAAGCATGTTGAATAAGATAAATAGTATTTTCCAAATTATTGGGATCAACAGCCTTAATATCAATTGTATTCAGCAAAAGAATAGCATAGAAAAAACAAATAGCAATTCTTCAAATTCATTTCAGTTTTTGAACATACTCTTTGATTGATTAAAAAGGGCCAGGGATTTAAAGAAAGTTAATTAACTTCAACATAAATTATGATCATGAAAATGATGGAGATTATATAAATACCTTACATTTTTATTACGTATCTTATATATTCTTTGTTATACATTTTAATATTCATTTTGGTAAAAAAAAGCTATCTTTATTTTACATGTGAGAAAATGGAATTCAAAAATGTTAAATAACTCATCCATAGATCACAGGTATCAGGAGGCAGAAAAAAAAGCATTCATTATTGAATACTAAAATCTGTTTTGAAAATTTTAGCCATCTGCAGTCCAGGGAGCAAAGATGTTATACTTTTCCAATAAAAGTAATAATTTGGAAGGGGAGAATATTCTGGCTTAATATTATACAGATGGTACAACAAGCATGTAATTACTGCACTGTTCAGTAACAAGAAGATAAATAACTGACTTAACTAAAGGAAAGGACTACTTCTTCTCTTGTTAAAATTTAGTATTTTTTAGCCAAGAAATATTTACAAAAAGTAATTTAATAAGGATATGTTCTGTATCAAATTTATAGAAATTAGACTTTGCTTCCTGGTTCATCGTAGATGCCTTCTCACTGTGTGCTCATTTGGTAGAAAAGGCTAGGGAATCTTTTTATAAGAACACTTGTCCCAATCATGAACGCCCCACCCTCATTACCTAAGCATCACCCAAAGGTCCCACCTCCTAATACCATTATCTTTTGTGGTTAGGATTTCAACATATGAATTTTGTGGAGGACATGAAGATTTAGACAATAGCGGTTCACTTACATGTCAGAGGCTTTTAGTAGTCTGGATTGAATGGCTATATTGCACTGAATAGGATGTTTCAATTTCCATTTCTGTACATACTCTTGGTGTAATCTTTAACCATGATTATTCTGAGATGTTCTTAAATTTCAAGAATTAGAAGTGGTGACTGACAAGGAAAATGAATGATCGTCTAGACTAGTACACTTTCTTAGAGGAACTAATCAACCATTGTGTTTCTGTTGTTCCAGCAGAATCAGATATCCTGCTGGACTGTAAAGTTTGTTCCTACCAGAGTAGGCAAAGTGTTTACGCTTTTTAAACACTTTTTACAGTTCTTTCTTCTTAACTATCTTAAATGGAGATTTTACTTTCTTTTAATTTTCTAAAGCTATCATAATTCATCTAAATCCCCCTACCAGCTAATATAATACTACTTCCTTCCTAAACCCCTTTATGAAATTAAGACTCTTTATTTATGTAGGTACCAGTTACTGGATAACTCAAACCTCTATCATAGAAGAGAATGATATCAACTAATTAGTAATCCAAATTATAGCTAAAGATGCTGCCATTTACTTAACAAACGAGACACAAATTAGCTAGATAGAGGACTCATTTTAATTAAGGTTGACTAGCTAACATGGAATTGTTCATGCATGGTTATTTCTTGAACACAAGTTTCTGATGACATGTCATTCACCTGCTGCTCATATTTATAGAAGTATTATTTATTGATCTTTAAGATCTATAAATGTACTCTGTGTAGCCAAGAGTCAAAGAAAAACTATGCCGGTGATCACTGCTCTTTGTATATTTAGGATATTGTCTTATCTGGGAAATTAAAGAGAATAATGAACAGAAATAGGCTAATATTTAGAAGACTGTAGATAGAAAATAACAAGAGTTATTTCTAGCTGTCTTAAGCAAAATGTCATAAACGTGAAATTACTTATCTTAACTTCTAATCAGTTATTATTAAGTCAGTTAAAATTATTTGGTCAACTATAAATAAGCATATGAGTATAACAAAAGATGGTATGGAATCTGACTATAATGCCATGACAAGCATGGATTTTCTGAAAGAAGTAGAAAAACTAGGATCCTTATTTTGGTAGGTTTTAGCCTAGTATTTTACCTAACTTTAATGCTTAAATGCAAATTATATCTGAAAAGCTAATTTTAAATACTTAATGGATAGTAGGATGGAAAATTAGTAGAATTATTCTGTATTGTTCCAAAGGCAGATATTGAAATAAGCACTTGAAAGAAATCACATTCTGACTCAAGAGAAGGAGTACATTTATTTATTAAAGCTGCTAATATTTTTTACAAAAAAGAGTTAAAGCCCTGAGATTAGAGCATAGAACATAGGGGATCATACTCTAGTACACATAAATCAAGAAATTGTTTAAATGAGTTTGCCCGATAACTAAAAGTCATGTGTATTTTTTAAAAAGCATAATGTAGAAGTTCTGAATAAGCTATAGTCCATAAAGAAAAGACAGTAAATTAGCTACAACAAAAAGGCCACAGTATGAGAAATGCAAATAAACTTTTAGGCAATGTTAATCAATTGAAGTACAATAAAAGTAATTGTTACACTTAATTAGGCTTAGATATAGCAACATATTTAAAAAGGCACATAGGAAAACTAGAATGCCCAAGGTTAGAATAATCAGGACAGTGAGAGACTAGAAATAATATCTATGATAAGTCACTGAATTAATTGAGAAAGATTTCCTTTGAAAGAAGAGAATGTTATTGGATATTTACCAGCTGACTTGAAATTTTTGTTAGTTTGTCAGTTAAATGATAGAATTATTCTTATGACATTATGGAAAAATACAAAAACCAGGATCAAAAAATGAGAACTGCAGGGAAAAAAGTTTGGTTCATTAAAGGAAGAATTGCGTAGTATTTCTAACAGTGGAATATGATCCTTTTGAAATCGTATTTTCACATCATTAGAAATGTTCACTGAGGCTTATTGTCTTCAGTCAATGTTGGGGTGGGTGGTTTTGTTTGAAAAGATTATATCATATATAATCTCTAAGTTCCCATGATTTATTCTAGAGTCAATTTTAATTGTAAGCAAAAAATTTTCTTCTATCACTCATTTCATTATAAAAATCCAAGAATGATCAATATCAAACACCTTTTTTGCTCTGGAGTGGAAAACTGAGTTTTCATGGAAAATGCAAAATATATGTGTTACCTTCTATACATCAATGTTACATTCTAGTGTAACTATATAAAATAACTAACATACATAGAATGCAAATTGATCAAATATTTAAATGGAAAATTACAAAAGCTAAAAGACAAGAGTGGACAATTACCACACTGCACCCAAGTCAATGATAGAAATAAGTTTAATAAATAAGTTTACTATGTAATAAAAAGAAAAGTTTCATGAAAAAATAATTTCATAAACAAAAACAAAAGATGATCAAACACTGGGAAAAATAAAGTAGTAAAAAGCCTACATAATAAAGATCTCCTAAAATTTGAGATGCAAAAATAATAACTCAAGAGGGAAAAGGAACAAAAGAGATGAATCAACAATTCAAAGTAAATGCAAATTGCTCTGCAATTATTACAAGGTGTTTAATATTGGTCATTCTTAGAGAAATGCAAATTAAAACTATATAGTTAGAAGCGAACTTTTTAGGCAGATAAAAATGTTCTATCATTTTGGTGTGGCTGCATACATTTCAAAGGTCCATTTGTGCATTTTACTCTGTATAATTAAACCTCAATTAAAAACAAACAGGACAAAACAAGAAGGCAAAGACATTTGGTGAAGAGTTTTTCCTAGTTTGAGAAAACACCAAGCGTTGAATTGCCGAGCCAGAATTACATGATTCATATATATTAGCCAGTACCAAACTTTATTAGTATTTCAAAGTATACAGGTCATCCTGGGACTTGTAAAGCCCTCTTTTCTTGGGAAAGAGGGCCAAGACTGTCAACAAAGCACTCTAAAGACTCTGTTTTGCCTTCGAACGCATACTGGATTTGATTTAACATACAATATTTAAGCGATACATGCAAAATATTGTTTTCACAGAGAGATGCTTTAGTTTTGGAATATCTCCCTATCATTTTCTTATTAATACTCAGCTTACATGAAAGTTTCTAACCAACATGCCCACAAGTCAATAAATTTCAGCTTTATGTATTTTGTTCAGCTTAGTCAGATCAGATGAATCCCCCCAAAGGTATTTCTTAGGTAAAAGATTCCCTATTATTTTTCAGTTGATAAATCACTTATGGGTTCCCCAAGACATTTGTTTGTGGGCATGTTTTCAAGGAAATCTCTAGGCAGAGAGAGGCATGCTTGCTAGCTCACCTTTTTCACTGGTTCACCTTCTGACCTCAGTTTCTCCTTGCAACAGACAATCTTTTAATAATTTAAAGCATTTATATGCAATATTTTATACAAAATAATAAGACTAATAATGCTCAAAAGACTACTGGGATAATTATTGCTTTTAAATAAACATAAATTAAAATTTAATCTTTTTTTTGGTGTATAGTTCTGTGGATTTTAATGTAAATATAGATGTGTGTAACAACCAGCCCCCTCGGGCTACAGCACAGTTATTACTTCAAAAACTGCCTCCTGCTGTCCCTTTTAGTCACAACTACTCCCACTCCTACCCCGACAACTGGTAATGGTACGTTTTGTCTTTTCCAGAATATCATATTAATGAAATCATGAAGTTTATAACCTTTTGAGACTTAACTCGCTCAGCCTAGTACCTTTTGAAATTAATACAAGTTGTTGCTTGTATGAATAGTTTGTTCCTTTCTATTTATGAGAAGTGATTCCATTGTATGGATATTTTACTCTTTGTTTACCCATTTACCCCTGAATTACATCTGGATCATTCCCAATTTTGGTACTTATGAATAGAGCTGCTATAAATAAATAAATAAATAAATAAATATTCGTGTACTGGTGTTTGTATAAACAGAAGTTTTCGTTTCTATTGGATAAATACCCAGAAGTAAGATTGCTGGGTCATACAGTACATTTAAGTTTAACTGTATAAGAAAGTTCCAGTCTGTTTTTGTGAGTGGTTGTGCCATTTTGCAATCCTCCTACCAATTATGACATTTCTGTTGCTCAGTATCCTTGTCAGTACCTTATATTGTCAGCATTTTTCATTTTACCCATTCTGATAGTTGTATAGTAGTATCTCTTGTTGGTTTTAATTTGCATTTACTTAAGGACTAATATTGTACATGGTTTCATATGCTTATTTGCAAACCATCTATCTCCTTTGATGAAGTGTTGGCGCAAGTCAGGTAACTTCTTTTCTATCGGCCCTGGGTACACTTTCATCCTACATTTGTGGTTTTATTGTGTGTGGTGGGAATATGCTATCATTCAGTACATCTATGCCTGGCCAGGAAACTCACAGACCCACTCACTTCATAGACTTGGGTGGCTACTTCTAAGAATCTGATTAAGGAATTTACCTTAGCATTCAAATCCTCTTCTGAGCTAGCAACTGGGTCTTTTAGTGGGCATCTGCACAACTCATTTCAATTATTTCTCCAAATTCTCATAGGGGATTTCTGAGTAGTTTATAGAGGGGTGTTTTCTAGTCTCTGATTATATAGGGCCCTTTCTGCCTCACTCTACTACAAGGCCATTGACTAAGACCCAAGAGTCAAAACTATCTAATGACTCCCAAGTAGGTGTTACTAAGCCCTCCTCCACCACCACATAAACACTGCTCAGATCTGCCTTTTGTGCAGATTTTTTTTACCTTGTTCCATCATGGTGTATCATATATTTTCCAAACATCATGCTCAATCCAAGAACTCTTAGCAGTAAATTCAGCAGTGTGCTTTATCTTGGATGGGGAAGATTGATAGGGTTTAGATACATAACAACTAAGCAGGAAAGTCCTGGAGGGCTCAGTTGTTGACACCATGGTGACTGAAGTGATGTGCCACTGTACAGACCTTTCCCAGAGTTTCCCTCTGCTGCATGCTAGTGAACATGCCATATCTTGTTTGTCGAGGACCTCTGCTGAGTTTCTTTTTCTCCTCAAAAATTTCTGTTACTCAAGACATGATAGGTATTCCTGGTTTTAAGAATATATGATGTCTTGGGAGGCCTGGGTGTCTCAGTCTGTTAAGCGTCTGCCTTCGGCTCAGGTCATGATCTCAGGGTCCTGGGATCGAGCCCCGCATCGGGCTCCCTGCTCCGCGGGGAGCCTGCTTCTCCCTATTCCTCTCCCCGCTACTCCTGCTCTCTCTCTGTCTCTGACAAACAAATAAATAAAATCTTAAAAAAAAAAAAAAGAATATTTGATGTCTTTCCATAATGAAACTTATTCAACCAAAATTCAGTAACAAGTAGCGAGTGATCTGTAAGGCAGCCCTTCTATACCAAACTCCAGAAGTCTCCTCCAAGCAGCAGCATTCTGGTTTTGCTAATGACTTGATCCTACACGCTACCTAAAATAATCTGAGGGACTGGGATGCAGCAGAGGCCATAAACCCTGGTAGTCTTTGAAGGCTAATTTTTGCTTAGTGCACCATTAAAAAGTTAAGTGTTGATGAATTGGTAATAGGAACCAGCCTTTCTCTTAAACAGGGAATTGATTCTATCAAAATTTATGAGTCCCACAAGCTTCTGGGCATCCTCTTTAGTAATAAAATAAATGAGAAATTATTTATTTTCCCAGTCTACAGTATATTCCTTGTTTCTCTGGCCCCTTTAACTCCAAAATTTTTACACTGAGCCAATCCTGGCTAGATTTATTAGCTAACCTCTTTCCATCACATAGGTGACCATACTCTAACTACTTCTCTGTTTCTTTCTTTGAGAAGACAGTTATGATGATTACTGTCAATAGATGCACTAATTTACCTTTAGTTGCTATCAAGTCCAAATTTTGCCACTCTAGATTATGTCAGTATGCCAGTGAACTTAAGTACCCCTGTGGCAAAACCACAAAAGTATATTAAATGACTCCATGCATGTCAATCCATGAAAATGCAAATTGTGCCTGAGTTTTAAGGTGGAAATCAAAAAATAAGACGTCAACCAAAATTTTATGACTTGAATTACTATCCTGAGCTGTTCTTGAATAAAAATTGTTTATAAGTCTTACTTATAAAATACTATATTTGAGATGATTTTAAGGGAAAAAAAGAAGGTTCTGAACATTTTGGTGAAAAATCAAGGATAAAAAATCATTTTCAAAAAGCTAAAGTGTATGAGCTAATTTAGGTGATTAAATCAGATTTCTGAGCTATTTTGATATAAAATCTGCTTTAGGATTATGGTTTTAGAAATTACTTTAAGATAATTTTAATGAAAAACCTGATTCTAAAAATTTTGATGAAACATAATGCATAAAGAAAGCAGTGGCTAATTGTGGCTAATGATTTTTAAACTACTCATTTGACTTCTGGAAATATTGACTCTGTATGACCTTTTGTCCTTGGCAAGGTCATAGTTGATTTATACGATGACACACCTAATAGTCAATGCTCCATCTTCATCTTTGACTTCTCAACAGTATTTGAGATGGTTTGTCACAACTGTTGCTGGAAGTATTTCCTTCGCTTCAGCTTTAAAGTCAGGACATTCTCTTGGTTTTTCTCTTCCTGCAATCCCTCTAGTCCAAGCTTGTAAACCCTCACTCCTGAGTTATTCTAATAGAGTTCTAAATTGTCTTTATTTACCATCCCTATAGCCTATGCGCAGTATAGCAGCCAAAGTGAGTCTGCTAAACAATGTCAGATTCTGAGATTTCTTGTCTCAAAAACGTTCAATGGCTTCCCATATCTCTAAGAGTAAAAGCAATATCCTTAAAATGATCAATAAGCAAGTATGTCTTCTAAGCTCCATTATCTTTTGACCTCATCTTCTATTATTCTCTCTTCTTGTTCTGATCAAGCCATAGTGGTCTGCTTACTGGTTTGTAAACATGCCAGACAAATTGCCACCTCAGAGCTTGGCACTTTCTATTTTCCTTGAATATACTTGAGTATAATTTTCTTTCCCTAAATATTAGCATGACTTGGCCACATACTTCTTTCAAGTTGTCACTCAAATGTCACCTCTTCCATAAAGCATTCTCTAGGTATCGTGTTTTTCTCTTATGCCTGGTTATGCCTATCTTCCTTCCCACATTATTTTGTTCCTTTGCATTTACTACTTTAAAATTTTATTTTGCTTATTCATGTGTAGTTTTCTATAGAATTTAACATAATTTATGTTACAGGAGAAAAAACTTTGTCTTTCCATGGTCATTGGTAGATTAGCACTGTCTAGACAATGAGTGCCTGGCATATAATGTACACATTTTTGTAAAGTTAAATTTTGATTAAATTTATTTTTTTAGACGTTATGTCTGTGCCATAGAAATTTGCGTGGAAGAGTGCCAGCATGTGGAAGTTATTGCTGAGAGGGTAAAAGACTTGCAAATCATTTCTACTCATCTGTAGTATGTCCCAACAAAATAATGATAATTTTAATGGAACCTTATGAATATACTGTGCACTGTGTGCACTATTTTTTAAAGTACTCTAAAATCTGCCATATGGTTAAGACATCAACAAAAATTTTTCAAATACTCACCCTTCAACCAAAGAAAACTGGCATTCTGTACATTTTCCTGCCTTTTTATTGTGGACTGCCTTCCCTTTCTGAAAACTTCAAATGATGTTGGTTGTTTAATGGTAAGAATTTACTCCATTCTTATTTAAGGAGATTTTGTTTGCTTGCTTGCTTAGTATATTTGCTATGTCTACTAATGTTGTTATAAACATAACCAAAAATTAAGGACGGACTTGATATGATGATAATCACAGAGCTATTGGTGAGTTAATAAATGCAATATTGTCTTTAAGTAGACACACTGATTAGCAATGTTATCAGGGAAAAAAAAATTATTGGCTCCTAGAAATTTTCAAGATATGCCAGGAGATATGTCCCTCCTGACTTCCACATGGTTGTTCTGCAGTGATTAAAACATTATTATGTTTCCTTTACATTTTACAGAACATTTAAATGTAAATTCTTACTTAAAATTAAGTGATTTTTACTACATCAGTTATATCCAACTGATACTCTAAATAATTCAAACACATAAATGTTTAGCTTGTGTTGTTCATTTAATAAATGACAGAAAATATCCATACTTGACAATAATACTTTGCACTGCCGTACTTCTTATAGTACATGGAGCTCTACATAAATTTGTGCATTGGAACCTCAGAGGATCTGTTTGAATTACATGAGATAGGCATAATAATTCCTATTTTAAAATAAGGGTTCTGGGACTTCAACACCTTAAACAATGCTCAGTTCTGCAAAGTTATAAGAGGATAAAGATTCTAGTCTGTCTCACTCTGCTCAGCATGTTCTTGATCGCATTATATACACACTTATATACACATTATATACACACTTCTAAGTGTTCCACAACTGTTCATAGTACCAGCATTATTTAGAAAAGTCTCCTTTTGCAGTTGTTCTTTTGTCACTGTATCCTTTTCTTATTAAGCATATAATATAGTTTTGTTTGGCCCTGTTTCTGAATTTTATTTACAATGCAGCATTATGATGATGATTCAGCATTTCTGCAAGTCCATGTTCTTCAGGAATAGTCTTCTATTAATTTGTGTTTACAAAGGGCAAGGGAGATAAACATTTGATCTGGTACATATAAATCATAGAACAGAAAATGCTAAGTATTAATGAGAGCTCAGATTTTCCCTTTTGCTCAAAATTAAATAGCATGAGACCATTTTTAATAGTAATGTTGTGAGAGATACAATTAGTGAAGTTATATTTGCATTTATCCTTAGACATTAAGGATGATATTGGCTGTAAATTTCTCATTTTAATGCTTTGCTAAAAATTTTTGCTAAAAATCATTTTGCTATCCAATACCAGCACTCTCTGAGGCAATGCTAACACCAAATTAATTTAACAGTATCTAGAATTGTAGGGAAAAACTACTGTAAAAATAGAAGCAGTGTCTGTCTTGTTTTTGATTAATGAGTAAACACTAACTATGTTAAGAGAGATACTAAGATGTTAAGAGACATTAGGACAGTAAGAGAGATGGTGAGATGAATAAGTATCAGTCATAAAAAAAAAACAGAAAAAGCTAAAAGCAAAATTATTCTTTTAAAATGTATTTAATAATGCACAAATCAAAGAGCTGAGTGTGTTGCATGATTAGAAATGCCTTTATTAAGAAATACTCTTTTCATGCATTCTATGTATGATGTAGAGTAGGACAGTAGAAGAACATTAGGCAATATGTGATCTTGGAACTAGTTAAAATGAGGAAAATTACTATACGCAGTTAGAAGAATTTGGAAGTGTTAAAACCAATCACAGTTTCTGCCCTAGGGATTTCTTTCCCCAATGATATCAGAATTGTGACTGAGGCCCAATGTTGAAAGAAAATGTGGTCGGTAGCCAAAATCCAACTTTAGAAAGTCTAGTCTTTGGACTCAGCCACTTCTTTGAGGGCCCCCGTGAAAGCTGCTAGAACTAGCCCCACCACTATCATGGTACTGCCTCCTCAATCAATAGAGTGGGATGGCTGGAGGAGAAGAGGCCAGATTTTGGTGAGAGACTTCAATTTGGACAGGACTAAGATAGGCATGGAGAAGATGAGGTCAAGCAGGATCGTCTACAACAAGAAACAGTGCAGAGCAGAATACCACATATGGCCTTCCAAAATACTCACAGATACACGCACAAGAGAGAACACACATTCAGAATCCTGCCTGTAGCTTTTTGAAAGCCAGTGTTAGCCAGAAAGCAGCCAGAGGATTAACAACTTGCCAGTCAAGCCGGGGTACTGGCTTCAATTCCTTTCCCTACTCTCCTGACACTGGTGGTTCTAACACTTCAAAGACAGCTGACCAGGGCACCTGGGTGGCTCAGTTGGTTGAGTGAGACTGCCTTCGGCTCAGGTCATGATCCTGGAGTCCCGGGATCGAGTCCCGCATCGGGCTCCCTGCTCAGCGGGGAGTCTGCTTCTCCCTCTCTCGCTCCCCCCCTCTTGTGCTCTCTCTCTCTCTCTCATTCTCTCTCTCAAATAAATAAATAAAATCTTTAAAAAAAAAAAAAAAGACAGCTGACCAGAGATAAGTAAAATACTAACCACTTCTCCTTCCCAGTCCACCTTCTATCTCCTGAGTTCTAAAGGTGTCTCGGGGGCAAAGAGATCACTGAAAATAGATTTAATGGAGTCCTAGATAACATTTTAAGATCCTCTTACTAATACAAGGTGCTAAAATGTACAGAGTTTGGACAGATATGGCATTAAAGACACTTTGGGGCATTTTTTTAAAAACAAAAAACAAAGAGTTTCATGAATCACTTTATGAGACTTCTCTGTAACCTGGCAGACTTTTTTCTAGAATTTTACCTGTGGTTAACAAAAAGGAGGAAGCTAGGTTCTACATAAAAGAATTTGTATTTAAAATGTTTCT
Organism: Phoca vitulina; assembly: GCF_004348235.1. Lineage (NCBI taxonomy): Eukaryota > Metazoa > Chordata > Mammalia > Carnivora > Phocidae > Phoca > Phoca vitulina. The sequence goes on from NW_022589709.1 coordinate 30,619,276, forward strand.
TTTTCTCACATTTTCTCTATTCTGGATAAGCAGAATAGAGAAAGTGAACAAATTGATTATAGGGATCTAAGACATTCTGTGAGATTATTTTTCAATATTTTTGCATTTTTAATATATGATAAAATATATAAGAACTTGATAAATGTTTTAGAGAACTATTGTGCCTGAGTTCTGTCACATGTTTTCAGTACCTGTGTTTTTATTTTTCTACATAATTATGTTGGTGCCAAGTAAAAATTCTTTTATTATTGTAAGCAAATAAAGACAGGGGTTGTTTTAATATTTAAATGATGACTTGGCTTCTAGGGAAGGTTCGCTGATGTCACTATGTGCTGAATTTAAAGGATTATCAATAGTTGATGCATCTGCACTTACATATTTCTCTATGTTCATACTCACATAAAGTACTATATTCTTGTCTTTAAGTTGTTTCACGTTGTTTTGTAATTTTTGACAATATTAGATAAAACCATACCCATTATTTTCATGTGACTTCTTAAAAATATGACAACACTGTATATGTTATAATTTTGTCCATATACAAAAAAGTCCATAATATATATGCATATACTTACACATATGTAATATAATGTGTGTGTGTTTATAGTGTAAGTAAATCTATAGACCTCTTTTTAAATTTCCTTAACACCCCACAGAAGGGATATATTTGGTCATTTTTTCATCTTTAGTTATCATTTGGACTCTGGGTAATAATGATGTACAAATGTAGGTTTATCACTTGTGACAAGTATACCACACCAGTGAAGGATGTTGGTAACAGGGGAGGATAGCCATGTCTTTGGAGACAGGGATGTGCTATGATCTGAATGTCTGCATCTGCCCAAAATTCATGTGTTGAAATCCTAACCCAAAGTGATAGTATTGATGAAAGATAGTTGGATGAAAGGCGGGCAGGGACAAAGGGCCCCCCAACCCTAAAGGAAACCACCCTTAAAAGGATTTTACACCACCCTGGGAGGAGCCCTCCACCCTTTCCCGTGTGATAGATAGATGACAAAAACCTGATTGGGTGTCAGGTGTAAGGAGGGTTAATCAGTTTAAAACAGCCCCGCCAACAAGCCCATGAAAACCCCTAGACTTAGAAAATCTGGTCGTAACCCTCTTGGGTCCCCCCCTCTTTGGGAGCTTTGCACTATCACTGTACTATAGTTCAATAAACTTTGCTGCCCACCACTCTTCATTCTTTGAAGCTGCGTGACCAAGAACCTCAGGCACCAAAGGAGAAGAAATCCTTTAACAGTATTTGGAGGTGGGGCCTTTGAGAGGTGATGAGGCCAAGAGGCCTCAATCATTAGGATTCTGCCCATGAAATTAATATCCTTACAAAAGAAACCTCAGAGAGCTAGCTAGTCCTTTCCACTGTGTGAGGTTATAGTAAGGAGATGGCCATCTAATGAGGAAGGAGCTCTCACTAGACACTGAATCTGCCAGTGCCATCATCTTGGACTTCCAGCTTCCAGAACTGTGAGAAATAAATTTCTCTTGTTTATAAGCCACCCAGTCTATGTTATTCTGCCATAAAAGCGTGTTTGTTAACTTATTTGGTTCTTTCCAACACAGTATTTGGCAGAAGAGTTTACAACTCACAACTCACTTCCATGTTCTTTTAACTCTAGTTATATGTAATCGTATTTTTCTTATTATTTCTTGTATTTGATGATTTCCTAAAAATCTTTTTTCTAAAGATATACATTAATTCCATTGGTATCAAAGAACATGTTCTATAAATACTTTTGACAGAGTAGGCAGTTAGCTAGATATGAACAGGATTTTCCAACTATTAAAAAAAAAAAAGAAAAATCGAGAAATTGCCAACCACTCCCATCTCCCCAGGGCTACAAAGGGGAAGTTTCAAACAGCAGGGGGAGTAGGGGAGCCCCAGAGCACAGGCACGTGCTCTTCCCTATATCCACTGCCCTAAAGTAACCTATGGTTTCATTATAGTACATTTACACTGTGGTTTTGACCCCCCTTGAGAGGGATGGCCGCCAGGACATTTCCGCTAAAGATCAGACATGGCCCTAACCTCCCCTTCCCAACCTATGGGAAGACAGTGCCAGGTGACTGGAGAGTCCTCGAACAAAGACCACCCCAACTGTGAGCCTTCAAGTTAAATACAGATAAAAGGAGAACGTACCCTTAACCCCCGTGCAGTTGCCACCTCCAGGCCTGACTGCTTTCCTGTCTTTTCTCTTTAACTGCTATTAAATTCTTACTTGAGAGTTTGGCTCTGAATTCTGTCTTGGCGGAACCGAGGTGGGCCTGGAGGCAGGGAAGGGATCCACCCTTGACATTTTCAGTTTTGATAAAGCTTGCTTTTATGGCTTAAGGCTATAGTAAAATTATGGTAAAAGTCACATGTGTACCTAAATAAGACTTTTGTGTTACTGATAAATTCACTGTTCTCTAGCTATTGTGTCAATTCTGCCTTTGTTACTGTGCAAATCTCATATCCTTACTGATTTTTCTGCTTTCTTTATGAAAGTTTTGAGAACACTGTCTTAAAATAGTCTCTTACTTTTGAGAATTTCCTAGGGTTTTTTGTTTAATTTTTTTTAATTTTTAAAAATTATTTTGCCAATTTCCAAAAATATTTTGAGTATGTTATTTGTTGCACACTAATTTTGCATTTAAATTCAGGATGGTGGACTATTTCATATTATGAAGTTTCCCTTTTTCTCAAATAATACTTGCATTCAAGTCTATTCTGTCTGATACTACTTTGATTAAGGTATGCTTATTATAAATTTTTAAAAACATATTTCTACTTTCAATATTTTTGTATCCCCATGTGTAAGATGAATCTCTTCAAAGAAGCATATAGGGGCGCCTGGGTGGCTCAGTCGTTAAGCGTCTGCCTTCGGCTCAGGTCATGATCCCAGGGTCCTGGGATCGAGCCCCGCATCGGGCTCCCTGCTCCGCGGGAAGCCTGCTTCTCCCTCTCCCACTCCCCCCTGCTTGTGTTCCCTCTCTCGCTGTGTCTCTCTCTGTCAAATAAATAAATAAAATCTTAAAAAAAAAAAAAAAAGCATATAGTAGGCTCTGCATTTTTTTTTAAATAAATGCTGACCATCTTTGTCTTTTAACTGAGATTTTTGTCTTTTCCCATCTTATGTAATTATTAATATAGTTGTATTTGAATCAACAACATGCTGGTAAATGTTTAACAATCATCTTTCAAAAATTATATATATATATAATTATTTTATGAATTGTACTGATGTAAAAATATGTAGAATACAATTTTTAAATAATACTAAGTTTTAATACTGAACTATGCAAAACAATAAATTGCACATAGCCAATTTATTCTCACTGAATACCATCATTGTTTTTTGCCAAACTGTCATGTCTGCAGCCAAATTATGACTGCAAATGATGAAAAAGTATAATTCCAACATAAATGTTTGTTGATATTTTTGCGTTATGAGTAAGACAAAGTGTAACAAAAAACATATGTCAGAACTTCACTCTTGTCAATAATATGAACAACTTCTTTGCTGAATTAAATGATAGTTTTTGAACACTGGAAGAACATTTTCTTAAAATTTTGTGCTATTCACAATGAATATAGACATGACACACAAATTTAATGTGCATTATTGTCACATTATTGTCATTCTGAACAACCAGCAATGCAATAAATTAAGCCCCGATTTGTATCATTTGTTACTTTTTGTGTTGTAAAGACTCATTGACATGATGTCACTGACCATGGTGTTGCCAAGTAAGTGCAGTAGCAAACCATTTAACATCACATTTCCACCAAACAGATACAATAGATGTTAAAAAAACAAAAACAAAAACAGAAAGAAACCTAAAGGTTACAATGAAGAGTAAACTGTAGTAAAGTAATTGGAAATTGTGGAGTCTAAGTTGTGGTGTTTGCTCTATTTGACATTTTTCTCAGTTTTTATGATGTGAGAGACAGATTACTGAACTTTTTCATAATGTGACATGTTTTCTCCATATGCTCACGTGTTGCATGTCATGAAGAAAACATTCTGAAATTCTGAACTTTTTGGTAAATATCTTATTACGCTTCCAGTCAGGGGAGAGAAATATCCCATTCAAGTATGATGGACTACTTCATGAGTTCAGTGTGGTCTGTCACAGATGTTTAAGACGACAAACTTCTTTTGCCTTAGAATAGTACTGAAGTCACAAATACAATAAAGACATCATTTTTTTTTTTTTAGGACCAAGTACATTTGTAAAATTGTTTTAGTCCACAAAATGGTTTAGGAGCAATTTGTCAGTTGAGCCAATGTGATTAGACATTCAATTTATTATCTTCCTTTCCCAAATAAACAAAATAATTAGAGAAAACAGCGAAGTCACAATCCATTTAATACTCATAAAACCTTCCTGTTGATGTAGCTTTAGAACTGGGCAACTGAAATAACTATCCATCTTGCTTTTAGAGTAATTGCAGTTTAAATGTGATTTCAGAGCAGAACAACCCCCGTAATTAACCACCTTGCTTTTGGAACACCTTTTTATCAGTGTGTGTCTTTGAAGCAGAACTAAAAGGAAATAAAATAATTTTCAGCATACTATTTTTTTTCCTGAAGTAGTTTGTTCCAATTCATTTGCTGAATATAGGACATCCAATGAACCACAATGTTCATGTTACTCTAAAGCACTAAAAGCATGGTTCTGTTTTCCATACTTTATATTCCTTTCACCAAAAAGAGAATTATTGCTATCTACCATTTCCATAAGGTGTGTGCTTCTTCAAGTGTTTTATGAAAGGTTTTATTGTATTTTACTCTTACCAATCTTGCGAATGAGGCTAATATGATTCCACCATTTTATTGAGGGGTTCAACATCTATTTCTGTATGTCTCCTTTGAAAAGAACTGAATGTTATGTTTTAGGCATCATTTATGTGACAGAACGAATAGGTCACACTGGATAAGACAAAGCAAGTGTTACATGTCTGGTATCGTGGACCCCTGACTGCTTGAATTACTCCTAAGACAATGGCGCTGCCCTCCAGGTGCACTATGTCAGGTGTACTGTCTAAGGCTACAATTCTAATCAAGGTCCCCTATGTTAATGACTTTGACTTCAAATGAGCTAACAAAATATACTGGTAAGGACCAAAAGGGTTATTTTAGGGCAATTTTTAAAAGTGGAAAACAGAAGAAATTCCTTTCTCCTTGCTATGATATACATTAACTAGTAAGTATTTTTTTAAACAAGTCAGTAAATAAAATGTTTGGATCTCCTAGAGAAAAGAAATATTCAATAAAGTCACTTAATTCAATAAAATTAATACATATTATTAACTTATTGTTTAATTAGTTGACTTTCAAAATGTCGTATGATCTTCTCATATTGGGCATCATTTTCTGAGAACATTGTTTGTTGAGATGTTGTAGGAAATTAAAAAATTAAGTTAACAGTCCATCCAATAAAATGTAAATTTTCAAAGTGCTGAAAAACTTTTTTGACTCTAAAGTGCTCTGACCAGAGGAATATTTAATTTCTTAATTTTAGCAGATACTATCTGAATATCAGATAATCAGATCTGCACTGCAAAGGTATTTCAGTTTTCTGCTGATGAGGTCAATCTCCATCTACAATTAGAAATTTAAACAATGATTCAAAAAATTCAATGACTCTCCACCCATAACACTGATTTTTAGGGCAGTCAAACAAACTTAATCACTGCTTTTTCCTCTGTCTGTCGAGTAGTAACTTGTTTCCATCCTTTATATGCTAGACAACTGGCAGTAATGATAACCTCGTCTCTTTCGAGGTTTGAGATGTAGGCATCCTCTGCTCCCTGAAGGAGATGCTATAAGGCAGACTTGTTAAGCAGCTCTCTCAGTGATGGTTGACAAGTTCAGATATGCAAAGGAGTAAGCATTGCCACCAGGAAAATGAATTGGCATATCAAACAGACAGCTATGCAAAGGCCCTGTGACCCAGAGAGCCAAACACACACTCCATGGCTCCATCTATAAAAATCCTTTTTCTTAACTCACAAATTCTGTTTCTCCTTCCAAATATTTAAGATTTTCCTGCCCGATGTCTAATAAATCTATGTTCCAGACTGTGTTCTCACAAACATCTCAACACTTGAATCTCACTCCATTCTACTTCATCCACCTGCACAACTTGTCTATGCTAACAGTTTCTAGCTCTTCTTTTGCTCACTCAGTTTTTCTCTATAGGATACAGTAGCGCTTTTTCTTACTTCTCTTCTCATTTTTCTCCCATTCCTGCGTTACAAAAAGCCCAAACCCTATTTGCAAAGTTCAAATCAGAAGCAAATGAGTAGGAAGTTTAGAAGGTAGGAAAAGGAAAAATGCATTTGTTAATATATTTGTTTCCTTATCAAGGCCAATTGGTATGGAGAGTATTGGTTTTATGTAGTGTAGATGGAAATTAAAAAAAAAAAAAGATAAAGAAGGAGACTTTTCATTTGGTGACTTATAGTCAAACGAAAAGTCTTGACACTAACAATTTTGAGGGTCACAATAGATACGCATAATTTTCATGCTGCTAAGGAAAAGAGTACCGGGGTACAGTCCCTATGTCACTATGCAAAATCAGTTTATAATTTCTGTGAACACATATTGGACCTTGGAAATCTTGTCCCAATTAAAAAAATAAAACATGTAAAACTTTAACATTTACCACCTGATATCAACCTAACATAAGGGGATAAATGGGATTTGGGGTCAAAAGACAGGTTTAATCAGGCCTCTTCTCCATGTTCTCTCTGTGGGTTCAAACAAGTTTCCATTAATTGCTCGAGCAGTTTTCTTAGATGTAATGAGAAATTTCTCATTAACCTTGAAGAGTTGCTGTGAGAATTAAACACAATGTATATCAAGCATAGGTGCTTAGATACAGAATGTCTATACGGAGTCTCTGTATAGTTAGATACAGAGTATCTAACACTTGCCATATGCTTGATGAATGGCACTAAAATTTCTTTATATATTTGGTTTTTTGATTCATTAATTATATATTTAGGTGTATATGCAAGTTCATTTATGGATTCCCTCATTCATCAAGGATACATTTGTTTGACATAAAACAAGGGTGCAAAAATAAAGAATACATGCATTTCTCATTATTACCTTTACAGTGGATGTTTCCTTTTTGTTCTTCAAAGAAATCCCTAATGTCTAATGGAAATCTGAAAAGGAAAAGGAAAAGAAAAAAGTGAGCTTGTTAGAGATTACTCACCAGAGGCTGCATGAATGACTATCTCTGTGTTATAACTCTAAACACCTTGATGAAAGCTGACATAAGACTTCTTAAAATTAAATTATAAATGTGATTAAGCCAATGATCATTATAAGAACATTAATTAAATCTGCCACTTTGGGCCACATGATCGAATTTTTCTTTAATAAGTTTCATAGGTCAAAAGCTCTCAAATGAGCTAACCAGAAATTTCTGAGCAGGTGATCACATGAACACTCAAAGTCAATCGAGCAGTGCAATATGAAATTAAACTCCATATTTACACACACATCTTTTATTAGACATGTATTTACTCAAATTACAGAAAATATTGAAAAGCTTGAATGAAACCATGCATGTTATCTCTGCTTAGAGTAAAGAACACTTTCATGAATTTTTGCGGTAAAAATGCTGTTTTTCTGAACTCAAGTAACCTCAAATTTTCATCGCTGAAGTGAGCATTATCATCTCAGATTGGCAAGATGTTGTTGCTCACTCCTAGTCTTTCAATACCATATTCATTGAATAAAACACATAAACTCACATTTTCACAGGTGTTTATCTAGTCGGTCGTGTGTATCTTAAACCTATACCCTGAAATAGTTGAGAAATGAAAATACAGAGATGTTCATTGTATTAAGTGGATTTATAAAGAAGGTAGCATGAATGTCCCAAAATATACTTTCATTTTTGAGGATATTTTTGTGTTGCTTCATATTGTCTGCATTTCTATCACATATCAGTTCATGCTTAACTTTATGACTAAATATGGTTCAAATAATATGGTTTGAGTAATTTATCTGGAAAAAAAATAGCACTATTTGGTTAATGAGTTAAAAGCTTAAGTTAAAGAACGAGCAAGTTTCATCTCATTCTCACTGTACTCTCTACAAGCTGAAGCCAAAGGGCTAAAACTATACATGAGATTAGTAGGTGCTCAGTTAATATTTGTTATTAATTAACATTTAATTGGTTGTCTTTCAGAATGTCATATTATTTTTTTCCTTTTGAACATCATCAAAATGACAAATTCTGTGTTAAAATGTTGAGGAAATTTTTAAACTAAGTTAAAAGTCCATCAAATAAAATACAAACTCTCAAAATGTTGAAGAGGTTTTTTTTACCCCAAAGTTCTCTGATTATAAGAACATTTAATTTCTTAATTTTAGCAGTTTGTATGGGTTGCAGTAATCACAATTCATAAAACCTTAGTTAAAACAAGAAAAATATAGAAAGATTTGTAAGTAATTTTGGAGTTATTACAATTGTCAAATCAGAGTTAGTTTGATAATTTTGACCTTCTTTCTTCATTTTTTAAATGTCTAGGGCTTAATATTTTTAATATTATAGGCTCAACACTTAATATTTCCTTCTTGGTTTTATACTGGCTCTGTTGGGGCCACTGGGGGATGTCTATATCACCAAATCTATATTAGCAGATTGTCCAAAGAAATCAGGGTAAGTCATTCTGGATAATAATCAGGGCACAAAATATAAACATATATATATATATTTAAGAATTTAGGGGCGCCTGGGTGGCCCAGTGGGTTAAGCGTCTGCCTTCGGCTCAGGTCATGATCCCAGAGTCCTGGGATCCAGCCCTGCATCGGGCTCCCTGCTCAGTGGGAAGCCTGCTTCTCCCACTCCTGCTCCCCTGCTTGTGTTCCCTCTCTCGCTGTCTCTGTCAAAGAAATAAATAAAAAATCTTAAAAAATAAGAATTTATTTATTATTTATTTGAGAGAGAGAGTGTGTGTGTGCATGTGCAGGCACACAAGGGTGGGGGGCAGAGGGGGAAGGAGAGGGAAAGAATTTTAAGCAGACTCTGAGGTGAGAGGGGAGCCCAACCAGACTCCATCCTAGGACCCTGAGATCATGACCTGAGCCAAAACCAAGAGCCTTGGATGCTTAACTGACTGAGCCATCCAGGCACCCCAGGGCACAAATTATATTTAATAACAAATTTCAACAGCACAATTTGGACCCCACTGTATTAAGTTTTTTAATTTTATTTATGTATTTATGTATTTATTTATTTATTTATTTATTTATTTATTATTTTGCTATTTATATTCCAAATTACATTTTAGGATGGAAATCTGGCTCAGTCACTATGGAATATTTTACCAAAATGCATTGAAATAATATTCATTTAAACCTAAATCTTTGGGCGGAGGGGGGCAGCAGCCTTTCCTAAATGCTCTGAGGCACTTTAGCAGCAGAAGCAAGTCTGGGGACACCTCATGTACCATTCCTAGGACACTGTTTTCTTCCACACCTCAGCCATCGAGTTGAGGTTCATGGACACTGATCTACTAGAGTAATCCTCATTTTTAGATTTTGTTCTGTATTTCAGTTATAAGCACTTGTGAAGAACTAGACAGGTTCAAAACACCAGGTCTAACATCCCTTTAGGAATAATGTTGGGAACCAAAGCAACTTTAAGAAAGAATTAAAATGGCATAAATAGTAAAGCAGTATCAGTTCAGTCTTTTAGTAGGAAACTGGCTTGAATGATAAGGTCTGGCTGATATTGGGATTTACTCCATGTGTTTAAAAAGTTTTACTTAGCAATTGAGTTCTATAAATATGTTTAGGTAAGGTTATTAAACTATTTATGATGATAAAAATTATTCAAGTACTTTAGGAGATTATAGTAACAAATAAGGCACCTGATTTTCACTGACAAATACAATTACACTGAGAAATTATATTTCTTCAAATATCTTATAAATTACAGCTTTTAGGGTAATGGATTTTTGTATCTTGCTTTCAGTGATATTAACTGTATTGCCTACCTTTTACAACACTTAACATATTTTATTTTGCCAACTAATGGTAAACCCATAATTTGTTCATATTTATTTATACGGTGTGTATATTTGAAAATTATAGAAAAAAATATTCATTATACAATACAAAACAATATAAACAAAATTTTTCTGAGTCAGTAGATTTCTGAGGAAATATATTCACAGAATAAACTATATCTATATCTAAGAATATAGCAGATGATACCAATTATGTAAAAGCAAGGCTTCTGTAACTTACTCTGAAGTTTATTAACCTATTGTTAAGAACAGACTAGTTCTTTGATATTAATTCATGAAACTTAATTTGAATAATTCCCTTGCTAATTTATTCATAAAACAGAAAGATAATAATGATGAATTCTGCCTAGTGTTTTTTACATGTCATTCAATACTTTGATGTACTTAAAAAGTAACTATGAAAATGGATAAATATTCATTCAAGGTTTTGATCTCTCTAATACAGACATTTTCAAATAATTTTGAAAAAAACTTTAGAAAAATAACTGTGACTGTAGTCTACTTAGATTATTCTAACTTAAAGTAAATTTAAAATAATATATCACCATAAAAAGGCCCAGGAATTTCCCCTGAGAAATGAAGTAAAACTATAATTAAAACAAAAAACGGTTAGACTTTGAAGAAAAGCCGAATGTTTGTATTAGGGTGACCCAGAAAAGTGCGAAGTTAATCAGAAATGACTTACAGCATCAAATAGGTGCGTTTTTCTGCCATATTTCCATAAAACTCCATAGATTTTTAGTTTTTAAAAGTGGGCAGTGGCCTCAGTTAGTGGATGTCACTTTCTGAGCAGCCTTCAAAATCAACCCAGACCCTGGCAGGCTAAAAACCTCAAAGGAATGACTTCTGTCTCTTTGGTCCCTGTCTGGGGTGCCTGCCTCACTTCTTCTGAGCTATATGGCTCGTCACTCAGCCATGTGACTGCCCTGGCAGGTCATGCACCAGGCCTTCAAGAGACTGGCCAGTGAGCAAATTAAAGCTAGCTGGCCTAATCCAGCCTCCTCCTTGTTTTTGTAAATAAAGTTTTACTAGATCCCAGCACACCCTTCTGTTTACAAATGGTCTAAGGCTGCTATTGTGCTACAAATGTACAGCTGAACAATTACAACAGAACATGTGTGGCTTGCAAAATATAAAAAAAGGTAATATCTGGTCCTTTACAGAAAAGTTTTCCTGACCTCTGCTATACAGCACTGAGGATTAACTAGTTCTTACTCTACCAACAACATGATTTAATTTCAAAAACAGCATTGACTAAAGGGTGGTTCACATTATGAGATTTCCTTTATTTATTTAAAGTTCAAGAAAGAGGAAAATCTAATGGTTGGTTTTCCAGTCAGTTTGGGATTATCTTTGGGGGGGGAGTGTGATCCACAGGCACATGGGCAATACAGTTAGTATTATGAGAATATTCAATTTCATGGTTTTGTTGGCAGTTACACGAATGTGTTTACTTTTTTGAGCCATTGACTTGTGATTTGTGCATTTTTAAATGTGAATATTTCAATAAAAGTTTGAAAAGGAAAGGAAGTAAATTGTCATGGAAAGCAGACTTGAATCTATTCATGCCATCATACTTACAAAGCGAGCATAAGTCCTAAGGGGTAACTTGTATAGGAACTGATAGCATCATGAACTTCAAGAGTTTTCCTGTGTCAAGTGCATGAGGGTAGTCTCAGCTGAACATTGGTTTAAGTGGTCCATAGTAGTCACAATGATCCCAGGCTCCTACACAGTGAGTACAATGGTTAGTGTGATATGCAAAATCATTTTTAGTAAGAAGTACCCTCAGCTATATATGGAAAATCTCTAGATGGGAAATAGGGCTCTGATTAAGACATATCAAGGTCAACTTGCTTGCCATTCATGACTTGGGTAAGCAGAAAAACACAGAACCCAGGTTTCAGGAAAAAAGAAAGAAAAAAGAAGGAAAGAAAGAAAGAAAGAAAGAAAGAAAGAAAGAAAGAAAGAAAGAAAGAAAGAAAGAAAAAGAAAGAAAGAAAGGGAGAGAGAGAAGGAGAGAGAAAGAAAGAAAGAAAGAAAGAAAGAAAGAAAGAAAGAAAGAAGAAAAAAAGAAAAAGAATCAAGGAAGGAAGGAAGGAAGGAAAAAAAGAAAGAAAGAAAGAAAGAAAG
>NW_022589709.1:30631478-30721764 GCF_004348235.1 Phoca vitulina
AAAGAAAGAAAGAAAGAAAGAAAGAAAGAAAGAAAGAAAGAAAGAAAAAGAAAACAACAACAATACCCCAAAGACAAACCAAAAAAACCCTCCACATTTGTCAGTCAAGCAAGAATGGAAAATCTGTGACCCAGGATTTATTCACAGGAGGAGTGATTAGACAAAGGGTATGTTCTGGAATTGGCCTATACCTTAGAAAACTGGGTAAAAAGAAAATGCGTAAGTAGATTCAGGAACGAGTAGGAAAGGACAAAATGTTAAATACAGAACCCACTGAGCATACAGAGAAAAACAACTTCCCAAAGCAAGTATTCCCCAATTGAGGTCATTAAGAAAATACTACAGTCATAGACAGAAGGTGGAGTAAAGAAATATCAGTGCACAAAGGGAAAAGTCTTTTATAGCACACTCGTGAATTCTGCTAAGAGCAAAATTGTATCTGTGAAGGGAGCTGAACAGGCTTTGACAGTAATTTGCTTCATTCATTAGTAGTATTGAGTTAGTATCCTGTGTGGTAAGAGTGAAGAAAAATTTTTAAAAATACATATTTCAGCTCTGACAATGTAGGCTCGTTTTAACACTCCAGTTCATGATAACTGTTGTAGTAACTAAATAAGAGCTGCAGACAACTAGACGAGAAAAACACATCCACATGATAAAGTCAGAAATATTCATATCCCACTTATTTAGTTTAAGAAATTTTGAAAACAATAGCTGTGCACAAAAAATATTTCATTCTCTTCTACCAGAAGTAATTATTTGTATTTAAGTAATAATTTATTTAATAAGTATGTTACATTCAAATGTGTTCCAGTTCTAACAGACAAAGCTGCAGGGAAATAGCTAACTGCACAAAAATGCCTGAATGAAGACATGTCGCATTCCCTGTCGTGACACCAAGCGTACGGGCTAAAATCAAAAAGATTTTCAAAACCAAGTGTTAGTGAGGGTATAAGGCAAATGGAACCCTCCTAGATTGCAGCGGAGAATGTGAAAGGGGCACTACACTTTGGAGAAGGCTTTAGCAGTTTCTTTTGGACACATACTTACACTGTATTCCACAATCAATCCCTGTGAAAATATGTGCTTGTGAAAAGACTTGTACAAGTATATTGATAGCAGCAATATTCATAAGAACTAGCAACTGCAAAAACGAGCAAAGGCAGAACAGAACAAAACAATTGTCCATTAACAGGAGAATGGAGAAATGTGTGTGGTTCAGCCATACAATGAAATACTATTGAGCAATATAAAAGGATGAGTTTCTGATTACTGACCCTCAAGATTGTCAGGCATAAATTGGAATGAAAGAAGTCAAACATGAGAAAACAAATCAAATTAATTATTGGTGATAGAGGTTAGAAAGCTCCCACTACTGCGTACACCAGGGTGGGGAAAGTAACTATAAAGGTACAGTGAAGAAAATTCTGGGGTGATGCAAATAGTTTATAATTTGCTTTGCATGACAGATGGAGCTATGGAAAGGTCAATCTAATCAAACTGAACACAAGACCTGTGCATTTTATTGCTTGAAAATAGATCTTGAGTGAAAACTTTATCAAAGTTTGGGATATAAAGGCACTATTCTGTGCTTTTTGGGAAAAAATATGGATCAGCTAAGATAGCTCACTAATCCTAATATCCATGTTTATATATTTTAGGACTCCAAGAAGATATTTAGTTTGGGGCTTTATAGCTAGTTTCTTTCAGTTATGATAAGCTTTAAAAATACAGGTATAGTAGAAACATAATTAAACTATTTCCTTGAGGTGAATTGACAAAGTAGACTTATTTTTCTTTGAGCTGATGGAGGATATATTATTTAACTTTACCTACTGTTGTTAGCTATTTTAAAGAAATATTGCTCTATTTTAGTGTTCAACCGTCTGTAAAGGTTTCAAGGTTGGGAAATAATAATTTCCTCAACCAAATTTAGTTTCTCAATACAATTTGGCCATATGCCAACATTATATCATTCAGGTACACTTTATTGGCAAATTGTTTTGATATATCTTTGTAATCTATAGGACGAAAAAGCCATGTTGCTTATGAACAGAGGCAGAAAGCTGTTTGTGTGGGATTGCTCCTTCCTGCCTCACCATAGAATTTTATCAGCTGATAAATATTTTGAATTTCATCTGCTATATAACAATCTGATGTAAATAACTGAGCCAAACGGATAGTTGATTTTAGAGGGAGATCTTAAAAAGTAAAATCCAGTAAATCTAGATGAATGAGTGGTTTCTATATACCAATAATATTGTATATTAAAGATTACAAAAATTATGAAACACTATCAACCTTGAGCTAACAGACCATTAATTTTAAAATGATGACAGTTTTGGTATAAAAAGGCTTCAGGTCCTTTGACTAATGAACCTTAACTCTGCCTAAATTCTAGAGAAACATGGAGAGCTTTTGAAGCTATGGCTTCAAAATCACTATACCAGTCTCACTGCACAACAGTTTCAGGGAGTAGGGCTGGCTGGTCATAGATCCTGAGGTGGTTCTAACATGCAACCAGATTGTGGAACTGCGGGCATCTCTGAGGGCCTTTCAGGAATCAATTCTAAACCCAATCCAGGATAAAGGGGGCTAAGATAAAATTTGGATACTATAGCAGTTAAATGTAACATTCCTAATTATTATTTAACAACTCTGGGTCTTGTTTTCCTCATATGCAAAACCAAAGCATTGAATCTATTGGTCATTGGATTCCTCTCAGGCTCGAAAATTCTTTCATGACGTCTCTCTGTATGATCTCCAATGAAAGGTGAATAAGTTTAAATTCTTTTCAGCCTTCCCTTCATTTTGGTATTGACCTAGCTTACCTTTTTGCAAAATGTTACCTGTCCTTGGGAACACAGTATAAGAAAACCAAAATTATCAGGGGTAAATCCTTTCACATCAAATGACTCCTTTCAATTTTTCTGACCTTATGAACTGCAACAGAAATAAAATAAAATAAAACGTCTAAATATAATGAATGTGATTCCAACTGTTACTATGCCTATACTACATTTTACTTAAGATTCTAACAGCTAAATCTGGGAATGCCCCCCATTTTTTGTTTGGGGGCAGTGATCACATTGAAGAGTTAAATGCCAAACTTATGATTCTATATCTCCAAACATAATTTACTTTTATATTTCCTGCTATTTGCATCATCGATGGTGAACAACGGTCTACAAAGGCAAGAAACAAACAATATCATATATAGTCTGCTTGATCCCATGTTTGAGGGACATCTCTCTGAGCAGCATCACTGAGAAACTAGTCCTTTTATATATAAGATTCAAGTGCATAGTCCCTGTCTTGGCACAAATGACTTCCTGAGAAAGACATTTACATATACATTTTCTGTATCACTGAAGCTAATTGGTAGGAATGTCAAACACGGAGTCTAAGGAATGGACCAGGAAAGGGAAAGCATGAGCTGGCAACTGTGATAGACAGCATCAGCAGCAAAAGGGGTAGACAAAAAGCAAACTCTATAGTCTGAAAGCTAACAAGAAAAGCAAAAGTGAATCAAAGAACCATATTTGTGAGAGAGTATTTAAAAACCACGGCAAAAAAGAAAGCCAGCAGAAAGAAAAAAAGAGTCCACAACGATTCAAAGAAAGACGGCAATGTCTTTTTTTTTTTTTTTTTAAGACTTTATTTATTTGTCAGAGAGAGAGAGCACAAGCAGGGGAAGCAGTAAGCAGAGAGAGAAGCAGGCTCCCTGCTGAGCAAGGAACCCAATGTGGGACTTGATCCCAGCACCCTGGGATCATGACCTGAGCGCAAGGCAGACGTTCAACCCACTGAGCCACCCAGGGATCCTAGTAATGTCTTAATAGAAATATATGACCATACATCTCCCCCCACAAAAAAAAAAATGCAGAAGAGGACAGAAGCGTAAGGGCATGAAAGAAAATAGGAAACAAAACACCAACTTTGTCATTTCTCAGTAAAGAATATTCAGTTTGACAATATTGCCTATACTCTTGTCAAAAAAATGTCTTTTTCTTTTTTTTTGATAATCCCAATTTTATAACTCTGTAAATGTATAACTCTGGATTTGGGTTCTTTCCTCGAAAGATCATTGTTCACATGTAATGAGATAGATGCCAGGTAAAAGAGAAGGCAGTTATGCACTCAGGGAAGGGTAATGAATACCAATGGCCGAAGGCCAAACTTAAACATTATAATCTTTAAATGAACTTTTAGGTTAAAAATTGTATCAATTTAAGAGTGCCTGGGTGGCTCAGTTGTTAAGTGTCTGCCTTCGGCTCAGGTCATGATCTCAGGGTCCTGGGATCGAGCCCCGCATCGGGCTCCCTGCTCTGCGGGAAGCCTGCTTCTCCCTCTCCCACTCCCCCTGCTTGTGTTCCCTCTCTCGCTGTGTCTCTCTCTGTCAAATAAATAAATAAAATCTTAAAAAAAAAAATTTATATTGATTTAAATAGAAGGTACTTTTTACATGTTTACATTTGGTTTTCTTCTATGTGTTCATGCTTTCTCAATACCCTCTCCAGAAGCTGGAGGTGGAAGGGAAATGCCCCTGGTAGGTTCTTCTCTTGGCAACCAGTCCCCACCCTTAGGTGGGCCCAAAAATCACTCATTAACATAACAAAACACCTTTATAGCCCTCATCGCTTAGGAAATTCTGAGGGTTTTAGGAGCTTTGTGCCAAAAACAGGGATGAAGACCAAATATGTATTTCATACTATAAATCACATCACTGGGAGTAAGAGATAAACCTTAGAGGAATTAAAATCTGGTTCCAGTGACTCATGAGACCCTGCCAGGTCTGTACAGTTCCTATGGTTTACTGGTAGAAGTCATCCTTGAACTATATGAGATATACTAATACTTCTCAAATCAAATATGTTGGGTCTACTTTTTGCCTAAGTTGATCTGAGTTGGATTTCTGTTGCTCAAAAGTAAAACTTCTGACTAATTACAGTTTTGTTTATAATGGCAATGAAGGTGAAATTCTGGCTTTAGCATATTAGGTAAATTATGGTACTTTTATACAGTGGAATTTTATGCAGCTATGTAAAATCACATTAAAAAATAATGGTCTAGGCAATTGTTTACATTATGATATTATATGGAAATTGAGAATACAAACAATATGATTCTACTAGTTGATGCTAAAATGTTAAAACTTATAAGAAAAAAAAATATCAAAGGGAACACACATATTAATAGCTGTTGCCACCAGATAATGGGATTATGTTTGATTTTTTTATTATTCCCTACTCTTTTCTCTTTTTCAACAATGAATATATATTGCTTTTATAATAAGAAAAATAATTCATTTTATTTGAAATGCTCTTGTGATTAAAAAGCAATTTAAGCTTTACAAAAGGAATAGATAATTCACTTGTTCTTAGTAAAAATAACAGTCAAAAGAGGACAATGGATTATATTCCCAAACTATTTCTAGATAAAAATGTTAATGAATCTCTCTATATTTGTTTTTCTTAAAAAGTGCCAGTTTCTATTCAATTAAAAAGCAAATGTGAAATATCCAAATTTAAGACAATTTTATATCAAGTAAAATTCCTCTTTTGTCTCATGTATTACTCCTCTAATCCCCAAGTATCCTCTCTAGTGTCAGCAGCAAAATTGTCTCGGTATTTTTTAGGAATCATACAACTGCCATGAGTTTATAATTATTACAACCACATTATGTCATATTTTGTTCTAGTAGATTCAACTATTTTTAGTTCATAAGTTCATGACATGCAAATGATAAGTACCTCAAGCGGATCTTAGGTGATGACAGACTAAAAAATCAGCCCGTCACTTCTGTCTGGATAGAAGCAGTAGTCATTTCACTGTGAGCTGGTAAGATTCACATAGTTAAACCACAACATTTACTTAGCTCTTATGTGCCAACCAATAATCCATACAAAATAGGAGGATACTTGAGGAATGCATAGCATTTTTTAGTAGTTGTTCTTGCTATCAGCTGTAAGTTCCTAGCAGTAGATGCCAAGAACTACACTCAGTGATTTACAGAACTCTGAGTAAGTATTATTGTCATTTTAGGAATCGAGTTCTTGGGGTTTGGGAATGGCAATTATAAAGCTTGCCCAAGGTACCATGAATGAACAGAAGCAGCTATTGGTCTGCTGGGCTTCAAATCCTGTGCATTTTAATGCCTAATACCCTCATGAAATCTATAATATGTAATATATAGAAGGCACCCACTCTCTTGGCCTATAGCTTTGACTGTGTAATGTGTCTCATTCTACTCACAGTACTAGTCTGCCGTACCTACTAGTTAGTGATAGGTTAGCTATAGATTGGAAACAATATATAGAGGGACTTGTTGGGTGCAGTCAGAATGTTAGTGTTTAATGGTAATATAGACAGAAGATGGGAAATGGGATAAAGGATGCACTAAGAATAAATTTTAGAAGAGGCTAAGAATGTAATGAAACCCCAATCTTTTTGAGACTAGTTTCAGGATTGATCTGTGACTCAGAATATGTTGGGCCTGTGGATACTTGCAAGGCTGTGTGAGTAAATGGCACTGTGGTTTGGGAAAGGGAGTGAGACAATATAATGCAATGGTTCAGAGAAGAATTATAATACCCAAGTTCAAATCCTGGTCTGTCAGGTATTTGTAGCATGAACTTGGGAGAGTCAATTATCCTCCTCTGTTCCTCAGTTTTCTCAATTGCAATAAAAAAGTGAGAATAGCACATTTCTCATAGGGTTGTTCAGGGTTAAGTTAGATACCATGGCACTTAATCTAACATTTGGCACATTGTGTATACTTGATAAATGTAGCTCTTTGAGCCATGAAGATTCTCCTTGGTATGGAGAAGATAAATCCTATATAGCTAAATTTTAAGGCTGCCACTATTTTTTTTCTAATTATGGTAAAATATAAACAACATAAAATTTACCATTCTTAAGTGTATACATAAGTTATATTAAATATTTTCACACTGTTGTGCAACCATTACCGCTATATATCTCAAGAATTTTTAATCATTCCAAACCGAAACTCTACACCCATTAAACAATAACTCCCCATTGTCCCCTCCCTTATCCCCTGATAAGCTCTGTTCTACTTTCTATGTATTTTACTATTCTAGGAATTATACAATATCTGTAAGCACATATGTCTATATGTATATAGGAAGGTAGGTACATATTTATTTGGCTTACCTTTTTTATATGGACTCTTCCAGAAGAATATAAGCCACTACAGTGCAACTATTTTGTCTATTATCTTTACTAATAATTCTTCAGCTCCCAAAACAGTTTATGACATATAGTTGGTGCACAAGAAATGTTAGTAAAACAAGTGAATAAAAGAATGTGTGTTAATCTTTCCTTTTATGTATGCTTCAAAATTCCCTGATAATAACCACCGTGTCTTTTCCCTTTTCCCCACCTTCACATCATGAAAAGTAAATCCCTCTTAAAAGTAGAATTATTTAGAATAGTCACCATTATGAAAAAGGCAATACCCAGTGTGGACAGCTCAAACACTCATGCATTGCTAGTAGGAGTAAAACTCATGCAAACATTGTGGAAAACTTCTTGACTGCTGCCTACTAAAAGTAAATATACGCAATACTAAGAACATCTATTCCATTTATACACACATGAATGTATTCATTGCTACCAAAAGGGCTATACAATAATCCTCATAGCAACGTTGTTCCCAGGGTGTGAAAACAAAACAACCTGAAGGTCTTTACAGCTATAAAGCTGCATACTCTTCAGCAAGGAGAATGAACAAATCTATAAATATATATGCAAAAGCATCAACAAATAAAATAAGCTAGACACACAAAAAACTGCTCACTGAATTATGTTTTACATAAATTTTAACAATAACTAAAACTAATATATGGTGTTAGAATTCAAGACAAGGGTTACCTTTGGAAGGATGAGCTGGGTGGTGACTGATACAGGGAGGGAGAGGGCTTTTCATGTTTTAGTAATGTAATGTTTCTTGATCTGGATTTTGGTTACATGGGTATGTTGACTTTGTGGATATTCAACAAACTATCCATTTCAAAAATATATTTAACTTGTCTTTGTGAATATGTCAGTAGAAATGTTTACATAAAAAAATGATAGATTTTGCAAAAGTTCTTTGGGACAAAAATAGCGTTGATGCTTAGCTTACCTAGTAAGCTCTACCCCTATTTGATTTTGGTTTGATGATTCCATTCTATATTGCCACTTTCCCACTGTCTGAGAAGGAGGCATTTTGCATTTCTTTCACATTTTTGTTCTTGTTAATTTATAGATTAATCTAGACAACTAGCACTGCAGCCAAGTTAAATGGTTAAGTAAAAACTGAAGGAATTCAGGTATCTACAGAATACAAGTAGCATCATAGACTAAGAAACTTTTAGATTAGAATTTTCTAAGACTGTTATTATATTTTTATTCTAGAATATATTTTATTTAGAACATACCAAATTCTGCATAAATTCGATCACTAACTTGAGATTCAATTCTGATAACACATTTTCAATAATATAACTATATAAAAGGCTATGATAATAATTTCATATCTAATAGTTATATTTTTCGAAAAAAATCATTTTGCTGAATACTTAGATTTGCAATAGTCATCATTGGGAAAGTAAGTAAACACCATTATGCTGATTCTGTATTAATGATTGTATACAGTTGATCATTTGATAGTGGACTGAGCAATTATCCATCATGGTTTGGGGAGTTTATGCCTATGATATAAGAAATATAAGAACTACTTTCAAAAATATGTTATTGGAAATATTTTTCTGTCAGGTAGTAATCTTTTACATGACTTTTTGTATACTTAATAAAGAGAATATGAATCTAGGAATAGGTTTGAAAAACTGATAGTAGGGGGCACCTGGGTAGCTCAGTTGGTTAAGCTTCCAACTCTTGGTTTCAGCTCAGGTTATGACCTCAGAGTCATGAGATTGAGCCCCGTGTGGCGTGGGGCTCTATGCTCAGTGGGGAGTCTGTTTGAGATTCTCTGCCTCTCCCTCTCCATCTGCCCCTTCCTCCTGCTCATGCTAGTGCTCTCTCTCTGAAAGAAAGAAAGAAAGAAAGAAAGAAAGAAAGAAAGAAAGAAAGAAAGAAAGAAAGAAAGAAAATCTTAAAAAAAATAAAATTAAGAGCTGATATTAGGTACATGATTTACTCTACGAATACTGACCGAAACTTTCTAGATTTTATGACATTGAATCTAGTTTCATGTGAAGAAAAAATAAAAGTTCTTTCTAAAACTAATTCCCTATTAATATGCAGGTCTTCTTAAAAATACATTTTAAGAGTCAAAGTTTTTCCTTATATTACAGAGTCCTATTTTGGCAAAAATCAAATCGAGAGGCCATTTGTGTATCACACATATCCATAGGAAGGACACCCAGACTGAAAATCTTTTCCATATATAAGTAAGCATATTCAGAAATGATTATATTTTCAGATAGCATTTGAATTTATAACTAAAGAGTTGATTTTTATTTCTTCAACTCCTTATTGTAAATTACCTAAATAATTTCATCTGTTTACCATTTTATTTCACTGGTGTAGAAATTAGAAATGTTTAAGTTATGGGATGCAAATTCATTATTCAGATTTTCAGGATTAGAGTGTGCTAAAGTTTTAAAATATTTTTTTAATATGAATATAATCTTGTAACAAAATTCATCATTTGAAGAGTAGAGTTTGATGAGTTTTAACAAATATACAGAGGCTTATAAGCCCCACTAAAATCAAGATAGAGAACATTTAATTCACCTGAAAAAGTTTTGAGGACACCTTGCAGTCATTTTTTTCCCCACAACCCTCGACCTTAGTAACCCATTACTCTGATTTCTATTCCTATAATTTGTATTTTTCTAGAATGCCATATAAGTAGACACATAGAGTATGTGGTCTTAGTGTCTGGATTTTCTATTTTGGGTAATGATATAAGACTTCATCCATGTCATTGCATGTACTTGCAGCCATTATTTATTACTGCTAAGTACTAAGCCACTACACTATGCCATTTATTATGGCAGAATACTATGCCACATTTTGTTCATCCATTTACCTCTTGATGGACATTTATGTTCTTTGCTAGTTGGATATTATTAGTAATGTAGCTATAAATATTTGTGTACAGTCTTTGTAGATATGTTTTAATTTCTCAGTCAAATGCCTAGGAGTGGAATTGCTGTAGAGGCATGATGTTAATGTTTAACAACCAGCTTTCTGGAGGGCCGTGGGAGGAGAAAACTTTGATTTGTAATATTTGCTGATTGCCATGTGCAAATATTTCCATTGTGACTGATTTCATACTACAAACATTACACCCTGAAGGCAAAGCTAAGAGATGTGCACAGAAAACTCTTGTGAGGCCAGTGTAAGCAAGGGCTAGAACACACATCATAGAACTGCTAGTTTAAAGAGTTAAGTGCATCTTTAACTATACGAAACTTCCAAACTGTTTGCTAAAGGAGTTGTCCATTTTTATATGTTCACCAGCATTATATGAGCATTCCACAGTCACATGGTCAGACTTTTTAAATGTTAGCCACTGTAGTGTTAGTAATATCTCATTGTGGTTTCAATTTGTCTTACCTGATGACTAATGAGAGTGAGCATCTTTTCATGTGCCTATTAACCATTTGTATATCATCTTTGGTTATGTGTCTGTTCATATTTTTGCTCATTTTGTATTCAGATTGTTTATATTTTTTATTGAGTTATAAGAATTCTTGGGGAGCTGTTCTAAACTCAAGTCAACACTAAGCCAAGTCCAATTAAATGTCAAGCCAAAGCATACTTACATGACCTACTTACCTACTTCAGTCAATCAAGACTGGGATCTAGGTGAAAAACACCTACTAGTCTTCTGCAGATCCCACAGTGAGTGAAATAAAAATACTTGTTTGTCATTGCGATATTTGAAGTTGTTTATTTCCCAATTTTTGCAGCAACAAATTCTTTTTAAAAAAGAATTTATTTATTTGAGAGAGAGAGAGCGTGAGAGAGAGCACAAGAGCAGGGTAAGGGGCAAAGGGAAAAGCAGATTCCCCGCTAAGCAGGGAGCCCAATGCAGTGCTCGTTCCTAGGACCCTGTGATCACGGCCTGAGCCAAAGGCAGATGCTTAACTGACTGAGCCACCCAGGCACCCCGCAACAACAAATTCTTAAAACAGGATCTGGCACCTACAAATGAGTTACTGCAATAACCAAAAAATATTAGCTTTGTAACTGAGTGGGAGGTAACAAGGAAACTGTTATAAGAGACTGAAAAATGGTTACTCATATTTGGTGACTCTTTTATGATGCATATATTTCATAGTGGTGAAACATTTGGTGAAAATATTACCTGCAACAACTTGAAAGGATTAAAAATACATTCAATAAACTTGTGCCAATGGACAAATACATTTTAAGGCAAACTATTGTGTGGGAGTTGACTTTCATTATCTGATTGTGTGGCGTATTACAAGAAAAAATGAACTCTGTTTGCAAATGTAATTAATATAAAATAGAAAGTTTATTCACTCTTGATATTTCAGCATTAAAAAATGAAAATGCTTCTCACCAATTAAACTTGTCATGAAGACAGCTTCCGGACAAAGATGAAATGTACTACCATAAAGAGGAAGCCTCAGGGCAATAGCCAAGTTAAGTGAATGCTTTAACCTTACTGTTAAAACCTTTGAAAAAATTATTTTACCACTTCGTCAATTCTTTAAGCTTTTCAAAGAGACTCTACAAATAAAACTGACAGTTTGCATACCCAAAGTACCTATAACTACATACAGAAAGTGGGGAGGGAAAAAGAGAGAGACACTGTAGAAAAAAAATGTGTGCATGGCTTTTGACATAGAATTAACTGAAATCAAATATATTGAAATACCCACATAATGAGAAAACTGAATTGGCAAAAGTGTTGCAGTTTAGAGTAAAAGCATCTATAGTTGTAAAACAAACAAACAAAAACAAAGATGAGAGAGGTGTAAAAGAGGAGATTAGAACATACAGCAGGGAAGGGACAGCAGGGATGTGTGTGTCCAGAGAAAAGGATGTGTGAGGACAGAGCAAAAGGCAACCATCTGCAAGCCAAGGAATAGAGGTATCAGGAGAAACCAAACTGGCCTTGATCTCAGATTATTAGCATCCAGAGAGAAAATAAATTTTTGTTGTGTAAGCCACCCAGTCTGTGGCATTTTGTTATGGTAGTCCTAGCAAACTAATACAATGTATGATTTAGAATCTAAGGGGACAGGGAAAAGAAAAATAAGCACTTAGAAAAATAAAACTGACAAACATCTGGCAAAACCTCTATAAACCAAAAGGAGAAAACACAAATTATCAATATCAGGACCAAAATAAAGTACATCACTATAGACACTCTAACAAATGTATTTTTTAAAAAAGAACTTTAATTAAGGACTACTTACTTCAATAATTTTGACAATGTGGACAAAAAGCAAATCCAGGAAAACTGGAATATAATAATCTGATCTAGGAGAATTACTTTAATCTCTAAAAATCAAATCCATTTATTAAAATATTCCTTCAGAAAAACATTTTAGGCCCTGATGGTTTTACCCATGATTCTTTCAAATGTTTAAACATATCAAGGTCACTAAAAACTCTTGCAGGAATTTAAATAGAGTGATTATTTCCCAAATAACTTTATGAATCCAGCATAATCTTGATATTTAAATAAGATGAAGATATAACAAAGAAGACACTCAGCAACATAAATACAAATACCATATGGAAATATGATCAAATCAATCCCAGTGATAAATAAAAAATTATATTACATCAAGACTAAATTGGACTTATCCTAAAAATCACAAGTTCGTTAAACATAAAAACCTCAAACAATATAACTCAACAGATTAATGAAGAAAAATATATATAATCAAATTGATAAATTAAAAGTAGCATTTAAAATTTTAAATAGGTTTATGGTAAAAATTTTACAAACAAGTAATATAAGGAAATTTCCTTAATTTGACAACAGAAAGCCTAAAGCTACTTTATATTTAATGGTAAAATGACGAACACTGAGACTGAAAACAAGACAAAAATCTTTCTATTTTGCATTAAACCGGAGATCCTAGTGAGAGATCTCCTGGCTAGGAGGGAAAATAAGGGAAACAAAAGAATAAAGGCATTATGATTAGAAAGAAGGAAAAAGTTCTTTCTGAAGAGATTTTGAATGTGGTAAATACAAAAGTATACAATAATAAAAATTAAGAATTAATTTAGCAGGTTCATGAATCAATCATTAATTTATTTCCATATATCTACAAGAAAAATAAAATTGAAATAAAACTCCATATGCAACAATAATCAGAAAACACTGTATTCCTCTGAATAAGTTTGGCAAAAATGTGTACAATATTTTTATTTAAAAACTACAAAATATTATTGAGAATAAATAGGGAAGAACTAAATAAATGGAGGAATATACCAAGTTTATAAGTTGAAAAATTTAGTATTATGGTGATATTAACTGTCTCCACATTGATCTTCAGATACAATGCAATTCTAATCTAGATTTCAACATACGTTTTCACAGAAATTGACAAGTTAAAGTGTATATGGAAACATGAAAGACAAAAAACTGTCTAGGCGGTCTTGAGGAAGGATGACAAAGTTGGAGTACTTACACTATCAAATACCAAAACCTACAATAAAAAAACAATACTATACAGAGATACCATGTTGTACAATCAGCAATTTCATTCCTTGGTATATGTTCAAGAAAAAAAAGCACTTATTATAAAAAATATCTATATTTTATAATATATTATAAACATATATTATATTATATAATTATATATAATTATATATAATATAATATATATTATATATTAAATTATAAAAATATTATTAAAATATCTATAAATATTACTAATAGCAGCACTATTAATAGGTACAAAAGTATACATTATCCAATATCTATCAACAATAGAAAGAAAAACACCTTTGGTGTACTCACGAAATGGACTGCTATGCAACAGTGGAAAGGAATAAATTCGAATACATAAAACGATATTAATGAATCTCACAAGCATAATGCTGAGTCTAAGAAACAAAACAAAAAAGAATACTTAATTGCTGATCTACTTTGGTACATTTCATAGTCCATAACAGAGTTAGATATTAGGATAGCCATTTCTTGGGGTATAATAATGTTTAGAAGGGGATACAACATGTGATTCAAGTAGCCCATATTCTTGTTCTTAATCTCAGTGGTGGCTACATAGCTCCTTTTTTCTTTTTAAAAGTTTGCCAGTTTGTATATTTATGCAATGCGTACTTTCCAGTGTGTAAAGAAAAACACAAAAGAGCACATTTGGAAACAGAAGCAGAGATTTGTTGGGTGACATTAATAGAAATTTCTACATTACCATAGAGAAGATCCAAAAATACTTGCTTTTGAGATATCTAGAGCTTCAGTTTAAGTGAGACAACCATGCACTCAATTAGTGGATACATAGGAGTTGATTTTTTGTCAGTGTGTTCTACAAATGCTCAACTAATATTCACCATATGTATGCCATTTAAGTGGATGATTCTAAATAGGCTTAAAGAATCTAATAATTAATAATCTAATAAATTTAAGATTGGAATTGAGCAAATGAAGAGAAAAGTTACCACAGAATGAAATTCCTCATTTTAGTAAGTCTTGCCATGAAAAAGAATATTGCCAAATTCATAAATAGTCAAATAATTTTATTACATATGATAAATATATGCCAAAATCCCCATTAATAATTTACAAGATCATTGTAAATTAATATTCAGTAAGCTTCTACATAGTGGGATTATTGAAAGATTTTAATTGCTTGGGTTGGCAGAGGGTGGGAAGGTTATATATAGTTCTTCAAAAAAGCGTAGAAATGTATGAGGACTCTCAAAGACCCCTGTCAACTCTATGAATCTGTAATGTGATGCTTTGTTTACGAAAATACTGGTGACAAATTATTCCCAACAAACCACTATGCATAAATACAAGTGTTGACTGTTAAGTAGCAAAACTGATTATGTTTGTCACTTGTATATTCTTCATAATGTCATTTCTTATTTCTTAAAAAATCACAGCCTAGCATTCTAACCATATCACTATGAATTTGCTACTGTTTAACAAATTTTATTTTTTATTTTTTATTTTTTTATTTTTTATTTTTTATTTTTAAGATTTTATTTATTTGACAGAGAGAGAGACCGTGAGAGAGGGAACACAAGCAGGGGGAGTGGGAGAGGGAGAAGCAGGCTCTCTCCGCCAAGCAGAGAGCCTGATGAGGGGCTTGATCCCAGGGCCCTGGGATTATGACCTGAGCCGAAGGCAGACACTTAACGACTGAGCCACCCAGGTGCCCCAACAAATTTTATTTTTTAAATATCAGGAATTTGTTGTCTCTCTCTATATATTTTTCTTTATCTACATGTGTGTATGTCTATGTCAGAGTTAGATAATCTGTTAGTCATAAATGAGTGATAGGATATCTGATTGTATGTGATGTTTTAGTGAGAAATATGTAGTCTGAAATTTTTTCTATCAGCCACCAAACAGATAAATGGACATAGAACAGAAAAGAATTAAAAATAGTGTTTTGGTAATCTTGTGCTGTGTAACAAACTATCCCAATGCTCAATGGCTTAAAAAAACATTTTATTTGTTTGTTCATGATTATGCAAATTTGTCAGGGTTCCGTGGAAATATCTTGTCTTTGCTCCACTTGGCACTAACAGGGATGGCTCAAATGGAGTTAGAAGATCCACTCCCAAAATGAGTTCACTTATACAGTTGGCAAGCTGGTTCTGGGTGATGGGTGAGACCTCACTCAGGACTTGGTCTGGGCTTCAATTCTTTTGCATAAGGCCTATAAGTGTGTGTAAATGAGCTTTTCACAGCACAGTGTTCCCATGGTGTTTATACTTATTACATGTTGACTGGTTTCCAACTGCAAGCAAAAGCAGAAGCTGCTAGACCCTCTTTCTTATGACTTAGTTCAGAAACTGGTAAATGAAGCTTAAACAAGTCACAGGGCCAGTCCATATTCAGAGGGACAGACACCATTATGTGAAGAGCAGGAAGCATGTCTCCTTAGCGGTCAACAAACCAACAGTTTATTGTAGACTGAGATACAACCCCTAATGATTCACTTTCTTTCCAATAGCCGCAAAGTACCATCCCATTATGGCCTCAGCTCAAGCTTGAAGCCAGTGATCCCATCATCTAAATCAGGTCTAGGTATACAAATGAAGCTCCTCAGATAGAGATTATCTTGCCCTAAAGGCCAGTAAATTTAAGAGACAAACACCTTCTAAAAATCCTATAAAATATAGTGCTGATCCAAAGACAAAAACAACAAAATATGCATTTCCACTAAAAAAGTAGATAATAGAAGATATGTAGCAATTACTGGTCCATAATGATTCTGAAAAGAAATCCATCACCAGTTTTTTTTATTCAGGTCCAGTTCTATTGCCAGGGAATTAATTGTTCTGCAAGGTTCCTAGCTCTAACCTCTGAAAGAAATGATCCATGCTTTCATGTGAATAGCTTTCTGTTTTTGGTCTATGGAAAAAAAAATTTTTTTTGGCCTATCTAGGTGATCTTAGATTTGGCAATGCATTTATAAATGCAACATTAAAAGTATGATCCATGAGAGAAAAAATAATGAATTGGACTTTATTAAAATTTAAAACTTGTACTCTGATAGACACTGTTAATAGAGTGAAAAGACAGGCTCCAGAATGGGAGAAAGTATTTAAAAACATGTATCTGATAAAGAACATGTAGCAAAAATATAAAAAGTAGCATTTAAAGCTCAACAATAATAAAGCAATCAACCCATTTAAAAATGGGTGAAAGATTTAAATAGACTTCTCACCAAACAAGATGAACAGATAGTAAATAATCATATGAGAAGATGCTATACATATTCATTATTAGGGCATAACAAATTAAAACCTTAATGAGATACTACTATACTCCTAATTGAAAGGCTAAAAGTAAAGAAATTGGCCATACCAGTTTCTGGTGAGGATATGGAACAATCTTTCTGGTCACAATAACAAAGGAATATAAAGTAAAAAATGTAAGTAAAGTAGACCAATTCCTTAAAGAAAATGGACTAGTTATCTGACAGAAAATAAAACACAGCATCTGAATAAAATCTCTATCCTTCTCTCATACTATGTGAAAACATCAACTTCAAACAGACGTTAGCTTAAATGTACCTCCTAAAATAATAAAACTCCTAGAAGGAAACAAGTAAAAAAATATGTGTAATCTTGGGGAATGCAAACATTTCTTAAGAGAACGCAATCAACACAGAACACAAGTCCTTTATGTTCCAGATATGTGGTTGACCAGTTCAAAGTAATGTATATATGATGATTTTTCTCACTCTTGCTGAAAATTTTAGGATATCCTTCTGTGTTCAGGAATGTCAGTGTCATGATTTGATATGGATCTATTTTCACACATTATGATGGACTGAATGGATCTTTCCAATCTAGAAATGTATGTCCTTCAAATCTGGAAAATTTTCTTGATTTTTTTCTTTGATTAATTCTTTCCCTCCATTTTATCCGTTCTTTCCAGAATTCCCACTACTAAGGTATTGGACTTCATGACTAATTATCTTTTGCTACCCTTTCCTCTATTGTGTTCCTTTTCTTTCTTTTCTGTTTTCTGAGAGCTTTTCTCCAACCTTTCAAGTTACTTTTTCATATTAATTTACAAAATATATTTCATGTTTTCAGATTGTCCTTCCCCCACATAATAGCTAGTTCTTGTTTAATGGATGCAGTATCTTTTCCTATCTTCCTGAGAAAACAGCTAATTCTCATTTTTTTTTTTTCCTTCTCCCTGTATAGCCTATGACCCCTCCCAGTTTTACCTTTTTACTGTTTGCTTTGGTCTCTCTTTGGTTGTCAGTGTTAGATGTTCTCCTCAAATATTTGGTGATCCTGGAGTTGTGCTCATAAGATTATAGTAGTCAAGTGTTGTCTTGGATTCTCTGTGCACAGTGGAGGGGGGCATAAGAGGTTGTGCAGAGAACCATTTGTTTATTTGAGCAGGCTAATTCATGGGCGGTCTTCTAATGTTGGTGCTCTTTCTTTTGTGGTTAGAGCCTCCATGGAAAAACTCACACATTTCCTGCATAGATAATCTGTCAAACTGCCAGGATTCTTTAGCCGTAATGGAACGGGGGCTTGAGCATTTAACACATACTTTCCTGTAATTTCATTCTCTTGATATGACAAGGCTGCCCTCAAAGTTTTGTGTTGTCTCTTGGAAAGTGACCCTCTGTTTTACTCCCCCCTAGTTAGTCACCAGTAATTCTTCTGCAATCTATATTCCAATATTTACTGCTAAAAACTCCTCCTTTTTTTTCCCTTCTGGATTTATCTCTTTAATGTGTCCCTTTATTGTTATTTGTATTGATATTGAAAGGGAGTTATTGTAAATATGTGTATTCATTCCTTCAATTTCAAGCAGAAACTTGAATTTTCAAACCAAATATGAAGAAAAACAGAAACAGAAGAAGAAAACAGATGTGAAAACAAGATAGAAGAATGGAAAGGATAGAAATGAATTAAATTTAGCAAGAATAAACCTATTTTTAAATCATATTATAAATATAAACTTACTTCTAAGCAGAGACACTTATTCCTGCAATTCATCAAGTGCTGAAGATGTTCTAGTGATTTAAGTTAGACAAAATTAGGAGGAAATTACTCAAGACAAAATCTAACAAAAGATAGAAGAGTTTTCACTGTTTACAAATGTCATGAGAATTTCTTTGATTGGACCTATTTCTGAAGGGTGATTACCAAGAAGTGCTGAAATCTTTCCTAACTATAGGAATGATTTGTGAAAGTGTTAATATGCTTGCTTTTGAGTATGTCTAAAACAAAATCAAAATGAAAATCTGTACCTCTGAAACAAATAGTACATTATATGTTAAAAAAAAAAAAAAGAAGAAGAAGATAGTAGGAAGGGTAAAGTGAAGGGGGGGGAAATTGGAGGGGGAGACGAACCATGAGAGACTATGGACTCTGAGAAACAAACTGAGGGTTCTAGAGGGGAGTGGGGTGGGGGTATGGGTTAGCCTGGTGATGGGTATTAAAGAGGGTACGTACTGCATGGAGCACTGGGTGTTATACGCAAACAATGAATCATGGAACACTACACCAAAAACTAATGATGTAATGTATGGTGATTAACATAACATAATAAAATTTAAAAAAACGAAAATCTGCCCATATGAATCTCTTTTTTAAAAATGCCCAGTAGAGGGACACCTGGGTGGCTCAGTTGGATAAGCACCTGCCTTCAGCTCAGGTCATGATCCCAGGGTCCTGGGATCAAGCCCCACATCCAGCTCCTTGCTCAGAGGGGAGCCTGCTTCTCCTTTTGCCTGATCCTCCCCCTGCTTTTGTTATCTCTCTCTCTCTTAGACAAATAAATAAACAAAATCTTTATTTAAAAAATGCCCAGTAGACCTTTAAAACTGTATAATTTGGAATTTTCTAAAACATATTTGCTGATAGGCATATTTTGATACTGACATATAATGCATATATTAATATTAACATATTAATTAACAATATGTATGATATATTTAATGCAAGAGCAAGATATGCAGCTCCCAATACTCAATTTTGTACATTCAAGAGAAAGACTACCTGGCACATCAATCTTTACTAGCCATATTATTATAGAAAAACTAGACAACTAAAGTGCACTGTTTTTTGGAAAATTATACATTAACTCATAAAAAAGAATTTTTACAATTTTAGTTCATTTTTTATCTAGTAATGATATATAGCATTTCAATTTTCACATTTTAATTGAAGTCAATAATGAGAATCAAACTTAAATTATCTTTATTTTCAATATAATTAAATTCTACACTGCATAATAAAGTTGCTTTCATTCTTCAATCCATAAAATACTTTTCCTCCCTGAGACCAGTGAATACAACCACTTATAAAAGCAAAGGGAAATAATTATATATGTATATAAAATTTATATTTATATATAAATTCACCTAACCTAGTAATTGAATTCAGAAATATCTACCTTATCATTTCCACTAGGAAATGGCTCAATAAAGAAAAGAAAGTCCCAGGGCACCTGGGTGACTCAGTCGTTAACCGTCTGCCTTCGGCTCAGGTCATGATCCCAGGGTCCTGGCATCAAGCCCCGCATGTGGCTCCCTGCTCGGCAGGAAGCCTGCTTCTCCCTCTCCCCCTGCTTGTGTTCCCTCTCTCTCTGTGTCTCTCGCTGTCAAATAAATAAATAAAGTCTTAAAAAAAGAAAAAGAAAAAGAAAAAAAAGTCCTCAGTAGAGTACTGTTCTTAAAAATGTACATGGAATGGAGAAGGATTTTTTTCCCACTCCCATAGCCATTAAAAAAAAAAAAAGAAGAACAAAAACAAAACTACCCACAAACATCTCTTAAGATTTCTCTTTTACTAGTTATCTCAACTTTTCAGATATCCTATGGATACTCTTCATCAGGAATTATCCTCTTTATGTTTCTTGGTATCTCCACATGCGAATTTCTGTTCATTTCTTGTAAACATTTATTTTAAACAAGGGTCTCTGAATCAAGTCAAAGAAGCGGCTAAGTTTGTATAAGAGCTATAAGAAATGGCATCCCTCAGAAGGGCCTAAAAACTCTGGAAACAAATGTGTAAATTTGATTTTATGAGAAGTAAGTGTAATGTGGACTAAAGCATAAGTTACAAGATTATTAGAATATAAGACTTTAAATGACTTGAAACTTACTGTGATATCATTCATATATCTAACTAAAGATTAAGTCACTGAGAAATTGAAAGGGTTTGGGCTGGGAAAGCAGGATAAAGGAGGCGGAGTGAGTGCTTCCAGCACTGTGCAGAAGAGAGGCTGTATACAGCCCCTTTGCAGCAAATGGGACTTTAACTGAGAACATTTGGTTGTTGTAGCTTGCTGTCATTCTACATTAAAATTACCCCACTAAATCCCTTTGCTCTGACTTTATGCTCACCACACTGTGAGCTGCACATAAGAGGAATTTAATTCAAACTATTTTTTGGTTTTAAAAAAAGGAAACAATGTCTCAGGTCACAGAAAATCTGAGTCACAGGCTTCAGGAATAGCTGGATCCAGTGGAGGATTCTCTAACTGGCACCCTTCAGGCAGCAAGAACACAGTTTTTGTTTTGTTTGTTTTTGCTTTTGTTGTTTTTCTGCCATATAAACACTGAGTTGAATGGCTGAGGTCATTTCATTTTCCCATATTTGCATCAGAAATCCCAGGGCTTCATCTCACTTGCCTAGCTTCAACTAAATGCCCATTCTTGAACTCTATGGCTAGGATTGGAGGTAGCAGAACAAGAGAAAAGTACACATGTATTATAACACAATGTAATCTTAGTGAGATCAAGCACCCTGTTTGTCTTGTTATATCACTGCATTCCCAGCATCATAAAACACTGCTTGTCATATTACAGGTACTCTGTAAATATTTTTATAAGGGTTAAAAATTTTTGAATTTATTGTCTAAGCCCATGTCAAGGACTCATTCCTGGATCTGGAGAATGGGATTGGTTGCTCTTATATTAGCTGAATAAGAAATGCCAAGGTGTTCTCAAAGATCCAAAAAATTGTTAAGAAAAGCAAAAATAGTTTCAGCTTTACAGAAAAGATATAACAAATGTCCTTAAAACAAGCAAAACTTATGGAGACTATACTATGCAGAGAGAATGGACTGATTATTAGAAAAGAGAATATGTCTTTTACTCATATTTTTTAAACCTATCTTTCATTAAAATGCAAAAAAAAATCAATTTTTTTCTTTTGCAGTTGACACCTGAACAACCTAGGTGTCAGGGGCACCAACCCACCATGCAGTAAAAAATCTAGGTATAACCTTTAATCCCTCAGAAACAACTAATAAAAGGCTACTGTTGACTGGAAGCTTTACTGATAACATTAACAGTGAATTTAACACATATTTGGTATATGTATTATATACTGTATTCTTACAATAAAGTAAGCTAGAAAACTATTTTTAAGAAAATAAGGAAGAGAAACACATTTACAGTATTGTAGTCTAAAAAAAAAATCCCCATATAAGTGGACCTGCACGGTTCATACTCATGTTGTTCAAGGGTCAACTTTACATTGTTATATATTTTTTGAGATTGGTTAATCCTAAATCAGTTCCCAAGAACTTGGTTACCTGTGAATAGATCAGTTATCAAATATTTAGCCTATATTTCATTTAACACAACGGAGACTGTACCACTGGACTACAGTAAGCATACCAAGGATCTGCAACAATGACTAGGTAAAGACCAAAGTCACTAAGTGCCTTATAATTCAACTTAAATAAGGAAATAAGAGAGATGTGAAAGAAGTTAAGCTCAATATGAGTTATGAAGAATTATAATAAGTTTTAAAAATGATATATGCATTAATGCTGAAGATAAAATTGCCATTGAGACCAATTTCTCCCTTTGTTTTATGTTCAAGTAGATTGTCTCAAGGAAGGAAGAAAAACAAAAAAAAGAAAATATTACAGTAGTTATTTTGGTATACATGTGTATTTGTAAGTATTACAGTAAATAGAATTGTACAGTGAAGTAGAAACCTTATGGGCATTTTTATTTTTTTTATTTTTATTTTTTAAAGATTTTATTTATTTATTTGAGAGAGAGAGAGAGAGCACGAGAGGGGGGAGCGGGAGAGGGAGAAGCAGACTCCCTGCTGAGCAGGGAGCCCGATGAGGACTCGATCCCAGGACTCCAGGACCACGACCTGAGCCGAAGGCAGTCGCTTAACCAACTGAGCCACCCAGGCGCCCTTATGGGCATTTTTAAAGCCTGTATCTGAGCTTCATGATATTTGTAAAGTTTACTGATGTTGTCAGTATAGCCCTCAAAGTGATGGCATTTAGAGGCAGAGACTTTGGGAAGTAATGAGGTGTAGATGAGGCCAGGAGAACTGAACTCTCTTGACATGCACACACAAAGAGGTCATGTGAACACAGTTACATGGCCACCATCTGCAATCCAGAAAAGGGCCCTCACAAGAATCAAATCTGCCAGCAGCTTGGTCTGGGACTTCCCAGACTTCAGAATTGTGATAAATAAATGTCTGTTAAGCCACCCCGTCCATGGTATTTTATTATAGCAGCCCAAGTTGACTAAGATGCTCATCAAGTGTGTTCAAGAAGCATATAGCTCTGATTCCTACGAGCATCCGTTTGTGACCATAAGGGAAGAGTGTCTCATGATAAGATTAATATGTAAAAGAGAGAAAACTGAAATAGTCGGAGAAAAAAAAGACACAGACGTTCTGACTGAAACTGCCTGAAATTTGTACCACTGATAGACTTTGGGTCACAAACCAATACATTCACATATTCTTTAAGACAGTTGAAATTCTGTGAAATTCATTTCAAACTATCACAGCTGAGGGACTTCTCTCTACCAAAACTCTCTCCTGCACTTGTTTACATCATTTTCACTTATTTAGATAATCTCAGTATATGGGAACTTCCAAGGATTATTCCTATCATGGTGGTTGATTTTCACAAAATCTTTTTAGTGGGAACCGCCGTACTTTTCTGAAGGAACTTTTTATTCCCTTGCCATATAACTCAACAGAAGACATTTATTACTGCTAGATATGCATCATTTTCCCAGCATGCCTCCCCTAATGCCATGATGTTCCACTTGAATTGATTTTATCACTGGGTAATTTGTTCCTTCACATCATGGTTTGTACAAATTCCAGTTTGGATCAGCTACTTATATTTTTGTTTTATTTATACTAACCAATCAATTTATAACTCTTTTTAACTATAGCAATCTTTACCTTCTGTTTCTGTTTTTAAAGGTTCATACAATTTTCTTCAGTCACACATTTCAAAATACATTTTGTGGTAGAATATTTTCAAAGATGTTTGAAAAAGTTCCTCTCATGATACTTTACTATGTGACTTTGCCACATTTCTGTCATGAAGAGGAGTTTACCTAACTTCCCCTTGAATCTGAAATGGCCTTTTCTTTTTTTTTTTTATGTTATGTTAATCACCATACATTACATCATTAGTTTTTGGTGTAGTGTTCCATGATTCATTGTTTGCGTATAACACCCAGTGCTCCATGCAGAACGTGCCCTCTTTAATACCCATCACCCGGCTAACCCATCCTCCCACCTCCCTCCCCTCTAGAACCCTCAGTTTGCTTTTCAGAGTCCATAGTCTCTCATGGTTCCTCTCCCCCTCCAATTTCCCCTTCATTCTTCCCCTCCTGCTATCTTCTTTTTTTTTTTTTAACATATAATGTATTATTTGTTTCAGAGGTACAGATCTGTGATTCAACAGTCTTGCACAATTCACAGAGCTCACCATAGCACATACCCTCCCCAATGTCTATCACCCTGCCACCCCATCCCTCCCACCCCCCACCACTTTAGCAACCCTCAGTTTATTTCCTGAGATCAAGAATTCCTCATATCAGTGAGGTCATATGATACATGTCTTTCTCTGATTGACTTATTTCGCTCAGTATAATACCCTCCAGTTCCATCCACGTCATTGAAAATGGCAAGATTTCACTCTTTTTGATGGCTGCATAATATTCCATTGTATATATATATACACAGCATCTTCTTTATCCATTCATCTGTCAATGGACATCTTGGTTCTTTCCACAGTTTGGCTATTGTGGACATTGCTGCTATAAACATCGGGGTGCACGTACCCCTTCGGATCCCTACATTTGTATTTTTGGGGTAAATACCCAGTAGTGCAATTGCTGGATTGTATGGTAGCTCTATTTTTAACTTTTTGAAGAACCTCCATACTGTTTTCCAGAGTGTCTGCACCAGCTTGCATTCCCACCAACAGTGTAGGAGGGTTCCCTTTTCTCCACATCCCGGCCAACATCTGTCATTTCCTGACTTGTTAATTTTAGCCATTCTCACTGGTGTGAGGTGATATCTCATTGAGGTTTTGATTTGGATTTCCCTGATGCTGAGTGATGTTGAGCACTTTTTCATGTGTCTGTTGGCCATTTGGATGTCTTCTTTGGAAAAATGTCTGTTCATGTCTTCTGCCCATTTCTTGATTGGATCATTTGTTCTTTGGGTGTTGAGTTTAAGAAGTTCTTTATAGATTTTGGATACTAGCCCTTTATCTGATATGTTGACTTGCTTCAATAATTGAATGTCAAAAGTGAAGTCATATTTTCTGGGCTTAGGCCTTAAGATAACTTGTAGCTTCTCTATTTGATCTCTTGGAATGCTACCCTGAGAGTGTTGTGTAAGGAAACTGGCTGGCCTACTGCATAATGACAGACCACATAGAGGAGAACCAATCCACCATCTAATAATCAGTGACACTGCTAGACAGGTGCATGAGGCCATCAGAAACTTTTCAGCTAATCTGACCCTCTGATGTATGTAGGTAAAACAGCAGAAGAATCATCCAACTAATCCTGAGAATCATGAGAAATAACAAATTATTGTTGTCCCAAGCCACTAATTTAATGGTTTATTATGTAGTTGCTGACATCTGAAACAAAAATATTAAACACAAATATCACGCCAACCCAAAAGATGCAATGACATTTGTGAAACTAATGGACTTAAATATGCATTTTCATAGAAACATTTACTTAGTTGTTAAGGGATAAAAAATTTTATGTAAATAAACTATTTTTAAAGATCCTATTTTTATTAATATGTATCTAATTTATTTTACATTTTATCTTATTTTACTGAGAGGATGGGAGAGAGAGTATGCACACGAGTAGGGAGGGGAGGGGCTGAGGGAGAGGGAGAGAGAGAATCTTAAGCAGACTCCATGCTCAGTGCAGAGCCCCATGTGGGGCTCGTTCTCACAACCCTGAGATCATGACCTGAACGGAAATCAAGAGTTGGACTCTTAACTGACTAAGCCACCCAGGTGCCCCAAATTTAATTTATTTTAAATTTAACTCAGAAAAAAAAGTAAAAAGGAATTCATAAATATCAGATAATTGGGCCTATTATACATTTTTTAAAACAGACTTCAATAAATTAATTTTTTACTAAAGCATACCCCATTTACAGAAAAGTGTATAGCTCAAGGACTTAATACATATTAGAGCTATTTTTAATAATGCTAATTAATCTTTTGTTCTTAAGAGACCCTGAGATAGGCAGAAACTCTATTTCTCCTTGTTTATTCTTTTCTAGCAAAATAGTGCACATTGGATTAATTCATTAAATATACTAGCCTGTTTTCCTATAACTCTACATATGTATGCCTAAAAATTACCGGTTATGAAAATTGAGCAACAAAATAAACTGGGGTTCCAGGGCAGGTGGAATAGGACTTAAAAGTGGTGGCACAGTTTCATATATATTAAACTATTAAGTACTACATAAATGCTACAATATATATGTCACTTCACCTTGAAAAAGACCTGAGGTTTAGTTGTGAAAGAGGGACACAAAAAGGATGAAGCTCCTGAGTTATCATGAAGTGGTGGAAGTAGTCATCCAAAAGTGGACTGAAAGTTGTTAACACCAGCTGTGGGTGGGTGAGGGTAGTAACACCTGGTGAACGGAAGTAGCTGGTAGATGTGTGTTTTTGTGGATTACTGTGCTGTTGGACAGCTTGTTGCAGTTTTCTGGGTCCATCTCATGTTCTCAAATCACACATAAACAAACATAAAATTTGCTTAAATTGTTTCCAATATATCAAGTGCATTGGAACAATTTCCATTTTTAAAACAAAGCATTATCGTAGAACTGATAGCTCTTGAATTACTCATATTTTGAAACTCTCCTATTCGTTTGTTCATTTACTGAGTTTAGACAAAACTTCATTTCTTGTTTTTTTGGTGCCTGTAACATATTTGAACTATTTTTTCAATGTTGAGTGAGCTTCAGGATCCACACTTCAAGAGTAGATTATAAATCCACTATGAATCCCTTCTTCAAATTAATGGAAAGTTACCGAAAGAGAACTGTCCCATTATTCCAGACTGTTTTAAATCATATAATT
Source organism: Phoca vitulina (assembly GCF_004348235.1). Taxonomy (NCBI): domain Eukaryota; kingdom Metazoa; phylum Chordata; class Mammalia; order Carnivora; family Phocidae; genus Phoca; species Phoca vitulina. The sequence continues at coordinate 30,658,537 of NW_022589709.1, forward strand.
TTAATTTATCCTCTGGGGAGCAAATCTTGGAAATAGGTAAAATAAATGAAGATATGTTAAATAAGAGGTTATTATTGGAACTCACAGTCTAAGGCCCTCTGGAAATAAGAACCACAGCATCTTAAAAAGATCCTTTGTTAACTTGCTTTAATTATTTATCTCCAAATAGCAACCTCAATCATTATCCCAAGGTTTTAATTCTCCGAATGGCAGATTTGAGGTGTCTGAAACTTACTGCATAAAATAAGAGAGCCCAGGCTACAAAAGGGCAGATGTCAATTCTTCACTATCAAATAGGTGATAGAAAGAGGTTGAAGGAGGTCTTGACCATTTACTGCATGCAGCCATTTTATAATTGCCCACTATTCTTTAAAAGTCAGATAGCAAACCAATTATTTTAATCAATTCATTTTAACAAATAAATGATGTTAATAAAGGTTTCACGAAACTTTTTCATGAAATAGAATTGTGAATTCTATTCACAATTGTTAGTTCTTGCCAGAATTATAGGTAAATTATAAATATATACTGTCAACACCCTCCACTGTTCGTAATATTTGATTACCGGGAGCAATGAAGTTCTTCATGATAGCTGCTTTGGAATTTGTTCTGATACCTGGTTAAAGAAAAGCAAATAAGACATCAAACATTATCAGTATTTTGTATATATATATATATATATATATTTTTTTTTTTAATAATTGCTTTATTTCAGGCTCATGGGCAAGCACTGTAAGGCTCTAGCACTTTTACAGTTTTTTTCCCCCCCACACAATTATCTATCTAGCCTAAACAGCTGAAAGTTTGGTGTTTATCATTTACTCAAAGATTATGAATTCAATTCTCCAAACTCAGGAAATTTAGAGCATATCCAAGTATCCAGTATTTCCTTCCTAACTAGGTTAGATGGAGTTTCAAATAGCTGCTAGAGATTGAAAGTTTATGTCCCCCCCCCCCCCCACACACACACCTAATTTAAGGCAGCCAGGTAGGGGATCTCCAGGAGCACGGCAGACACCAGGTAAACAAACAAATTCCAGAAGCTCCAGGTTGTTGTGCAGGTGACAGGGCCCCTGTGGATGGCACTTCACCTTGGCTTCTGGTTGTGGTCCTGCATGCTGAGCGGCAGCAGACCCTGGCTCAGAAACTCCATGGCACAGCTGCTTGACTGAATGTCCGGGAGGGCATCGTAAGCATCCTTCAAGTCATCCTAAGTCTCACCTAAAATGATTTCAGAGAAGCCTCCCATCATCTCACGATCTTTTTACATCAGAATTTTTCCTTTTTAAGCACGTATCATACCAAATACAAGATAATAGTTAATTCTCCTTTGTTCATGACTTTATACCTGGCCCCTGAGCAGGACCTGGAACAGTAGCTACTTGTTGAACTAATCAGATGCGGTCACCAATTATTCAACAACTAGAAAGGGGCACCCGGGATGATTTCTTAGTGATACCAGTCATTGTATGATGCATATGAGGATGGTTACTCATTATAGACTGAATTGTCCCCCCAAAATTCATATGTTGAAGCGCTAAGCACTCCTCACCCTATGTGAAGAGAGCTCCTCATGGAGCTCTGATCTGATACAATTAGTATCTTTATAAGAAGGGACACCAAAGAGTGCTTTCTGTGTCTATCCAAACACACACATGAAGGAAAGGACATGTGAGCACACAGCAAAAAGGTGGCTATCTGCAAGCCCGGAAGAGAGCTCTCACCAGAACGGAACCATGCTCATCCCTTAACCAACTGAGCCACCCAGGTGCCCAGGAACCATGCTCATCCTTGATCTCAGACTCCCAGCCTTCAGAGCTGAGAGAAAAGAAATCTCTGTTGTTTAAGCTGCCCAGTCTATATTGTTTTGTAATGGCAACCCAACATTGCCTTATGTCCGTGTGAATCCTCTAGGCTCTAGCAGATATTAGCTAATATCTTCTAATAGCAAATATTAGCAGATAATATTTTCAAGATTATATTAGACTAGTGATTTGAAGAGATTTTTATCTTTGGGAAAGTAGGTCAAGCTTCCTCACCTATAAAATGATTTATAGGAGGATCCTAAGGAAAAATAACACAGAATTCCTGTAATGAATATAAAAGAGCATAAAGTTTAATGAGCTGCATTCAGAAGACATAAGAATTAGGTAAAGCCATTAATTTAATGGGAGATGCTAGTTCATAACCACCTAGTTACCTTTTTTTCCCAAGATTAAAAGTGAAGTTGTTACGCATGTTTTCTCATTCTAGATACAGAATAATGTTGAATCTTAAATTTACATTTGTCAGATATCTGGTATGATTATTTTTTAAAAAGTTGTCAACATAGGAAATGTCAGATGCAATATTTTGTAGTTTTAAGTAAGATAACCTAAATATAAATGATATTTGATATGGAATTTTATCTCTGAATAATTTTCCAAACTTAAAATAAATCAGCATATTTGGTGTTTAAATTCTAATGAATTCAGGCAGTTCTGATGAAAGTTATTACCTTGTATTATTCCTCACTTCCTTGAGCATACCCAGATGATGAAAATAAATTATAGGTAATGTTATGCATTAAAAACATAGGAATACACAATTAATAAAATTAAACACTTTCTCAGTTTTTTTTGTATCTTTAGGCACATTTATAATAAAAGCTTGAGAAGGCAGGAATACGTTACATTGTATGTGTACAAGGTGCTTTGTTATACTAATATGTTCATCTTTAAGGACATTAAATGACTTTAGTTTTCATCAATTTATTAATGCCATATTACCCAGACATGATGTTATTCCATTAACACCTAGAAAAAGGCTTAGAGTGCTATATGAGTAGTGATATCTGATTTGTTTTGAGTCTCCTGCTCTTGATTAATCATTGGCCACTATTGAAGAGTTAGCTGCCCTATAAAAGGGTTTGTTTTTCTCTTTTTTGCCAACATGTTAGAGTCAAGTCTTGCCATATCAACATGGCACCAAACACAGGTAACAGTAGAACAATGTAGTAGGAGTACATTCTCACTTAAAAATATAAAGGAAAAGAGGGATGCCTGGGTGTTTCAGTTGTTTAAGCATCTGCCTTAGGCCCAGGTCATGATCCCGGGATCCTGAGATCAAGTCCTGAATCAGGCTCCCTGCTCAGCGGGGAGCCTGCTTCTCCCTCTGCCTGCTGCTCCCCCTGCTTGTGCTCTCTCTCTAACAAATAAATAAATAACATCTTAAAAAAAAAAAAAAAAAGGAAAAGAAAGAACAAAATGTACCTTAAAATGATGTTAAAAGAAGGCAATGTTCAATATCCTATATAGACTAGAGTAAGATATGTCCTGTATGGACTAGAGTTGCATCCAGACATTTGCTAGGGAACTATCTCATGGTTTTACCTACTTTCCCTATTGCCCAATTGGTTAGAAAATTCAGATCTAATAAAAACCTAATAAACACAGGTTGAACCAAACAGGCTTTGCATTAGAGTTTAATACAGTAGAATAAAACCCTTATTATTTTATTATTTAAAATTTATTTATTTTTGAAAAAACTATTTTTAAGAGACATGATACTAAAAGCAATCTTCACAACTTAGTTAGTATTCCCACTGATTAAATAATACGTTATCAACCCCATAAAGAGCATTTTTTTCCTTAATTTTATTTATTTATTTGAGAGAGAGAGAAAGAGCACAAGAGAGGCAGACTCCCTGCCAAGCAGGGAGCCCGATGCGGGACTCGATCCCGGGACTCTGGGATCATGATCTAAGCTGAAGGCAGATACTTAACTGATTGAGCCACCCAGGCACCCACCATAAGGAGCATTTAAATCACTCCTCTCAACTACCTTCTCTCACTCCCTCAATGTTTGCTTTCCACCAAATGATATAGATGACAAAGATAGACAGAAATAGAAATAGGAATAGGAATAGAAATAGATATCTTTTTCTCATTCAGTAATGCTTGGATTTCTCTCCCCTGCTATCAGATATCTCCCTTACACACCTCAGATTACCTTTTATTTTTATTACTTTCACATTTCCTTCATATATCTCTTCTTCCTTCTGTCCTCTGGCCAAGGTCCTCAACAGTATTGTGAAGAAAATTATTTAAATATGTCATGTTGGAGTAAGGCTATTTGCTACCTAAAGCTACTGTCATGCCAAGTTGGCTTACACTATAGAAGATGTTAAAAAGTCACTGAATAAATCATAATTTTCCATTTATAATAGGTTCCTTTCCTATTTTTTTTCTGATTTAGTTATGTATCTATATTGACTCTCCTTTTAACTTCAAGAATTTCCCTCATTTGTGTTATGGCCTCTATTTGTCATCATGTTGCTTCCTTGACACACCCTTTACATTCGTGGCCCTCAAAATTTCAAATTTCTACACAAAAATTTCCCCTGTGGCATTTGTTAAAATTCTGAATCAAGACACACTCCTAGTGATTCTGATCCTATAATTCTTATATCCTTATTCAGTTCTGATTAATGCCTAGCAATTTTTACTTCAATTATTTCAACTTGGTCTTTTGAATGAGAAATAAATAGAGATCTTAATAACATCATCTAATCCCAGGAGAAGATCTGCTATGCAAAAGACAAAAAAGACATTCATGTACACTACGTATTTTATATCAGTAGGTCTAATAAATGTATGCAATTCTATATGCTTAGGAACATATTTTCTTAAACAATTCATACAGAGAGAGATGAATAGAAACTGAAATCATGTCTCTGAAAAGATGAAACAACATAAATCTAATCTGAAATATACAATGATCTAATCAGATAGAATACATTATAATAAGAATGGGAGAATGTTATTTCTATACCACAAGTTCTTCTTAATATTCAAGTAGGCAATAAAAAATTGTTGAATATTATTCAAATACCAAAAATAAATGTAGAGTAGCCTCATGAAATCAGTTGTATAAAGTAGTTGAGATATTCGAAAGTTAAAATAGCTGTCATACACTGGGATAAAACATCTGCATCTTCTTTCCTACTTGTAAATGAGCAGGACAAACTTTTATAAAATATTTCTTTCCTTATGAGATTTTAGTTAGACTTATTTTTTTTTTCTGCATAGCCTCCTATTGCTCCATTATGCCTCTGACAATGTCCATTTAATTTGATGAACATGTTTTTTGTTCAATGTAAAATAGCTGAAATAACCTAAAATGTCTAATCCTCCTGATGTGCTCTGAATTCACAAAAGCTTCTAAAGAAATAATTGATGAAGCCAGGGATATTCTGTGGAATTGAAATTGTCAAAATACAGAGTTGGAGGCTATTTGGCTATTGGAATAAGGGAATGGAGTATGACAATTGAAAAGTATAATATGTCTGTCTAAATATATCTGCCCCTTTTTGGAGACCTTACTGGGAATGAAAATGGAAGCACTACAATAACTGAAAAAGAAACAGTGAAATGTAGCTATAAAATACATTCAATAACAGATGGTCAAGAGAAAGATTATTGAACCCAATATGAGAAATAGTGGTATCTATTATGATATTTAAAATACAATAGGTAAAGAGAAAATGACATAGTCCATTTTAAATCCCATAATTTACATAAGAGGAATTTTCTTTGTCATTATAAAAGAAATAGGAGAAAAAATAGAGTATATAAATGAGAGTTCTAACAGCTATTCTTAATGATTGTTTCTTCAACAAATATTAAGTACACACTATGCCTTAAGCACTGAAGAAGGCACTAAGGATACAAAAATGATTAGAATACTGTTCCATTTCTCACAGGATTGAACTAAGCTCAGAAGGATAGAAAAGTAAAAAGGTGAATATAGATATAGATGTGAGCTAAACACAGGTAGATGATAGATAGATAGATGATAGATAGACAGATGATAGAATGATGATAGATAGATGATAGATAGATAGATAGACGATAGATAATAATATACACACATTGTCTAACCTAGTTGTTGGAAGGACTCTCATATTCAGACAGAGGGAACAGGGTTCAGAAAGCCTTTTGCAGGTATACTTGAGCTACATACTGAAGAGTAAATAGACACCAATGAGGACCATTCATTTGAGGTTGAGACAAGTGCAAAGCAGAGAAATATGGAAAGCATGAAGCATTCATAAGTGAATACCTCAACGAAGCTAGCATAAATAGCAGATGGCAGTAAAATAATTCTTGACTTTTATTCTGCTTCTGACCTGGACAAAAATTATTTAGCTGTATTTGGCATAGTCATGTCCCGTTCTGGAAAATGATAAGGATAAATAAACTTTTCAGAGTTTTTTCCATTTCCAATTTTTCACCATTTATTCAATTTCAAAATACTTGCTAAAAATTCTACCACAGAGTAAATACTGTCCCTTTAGTGCTTATAAAAATATATAATACATATATGGTATATAATTATATGCAAATTTATATAAAATATACATTATATATTAATCACATATAAAAATATAAATATATAATTAAGATATCTTTGTGTGTGTATGTGTGCATTCACCAATCCTAGGCAATCCTAGGCAGTATATATTATCCTCAACATTTTTTCCCCATGCTTTTCAGTCATTTTTCTCCTCCCAACCAGAACTTGATGTGTTCCAGGTGTGACTTTTGCAAAACTTCACTTTGATGTGCCGTTGATAGTACTAGCCCCCAGTCCTGTCTAAATTTACTCCCTTCTACCATAACATACATGTCCTATAGCTTCGACTCTGAAATCATTTCTGAATTAGTAACTGGTTCCTAACAACTAAATATAGGAATTAAATTGATAAATGTTCTTTGCCAAGTGATTTAACAAGGGATTTATGGAACAATTAATTTATTCAGTTGTATATTTGCCAGTGATGGAATAAGCTCCAGTCAGAGGTGGTAGGAAATATTTAAAATGCCAAAGTCTCTCATGGATTCTCTCTTATGTTCCATAGAAACATCCATTTACCAGACTGAATGGAAAGTAAGTTTTCATGTAACATTAATTGACAGGGGAAGTAAAGATCGGCAGAAGTCAGACCATCAGAATATTGAAATAAAATATCTAGATTTTAGGAGTTCTGTGACCCAAAATAAGTTACTTCACATTTCAGATCCTCGGCTTATCTATTGAAGTGGAAATTCCAAAAGAAACTATAGATTTACTGTGAGAAATTTAGAAAATGCATTTGAAAGCACTATATAAAACCTACAGTACTGTACAAGTGAGACTTATTTTAATATTTAGTAACACATTACAACATGTATAAAGATTTAAGAATGTAAGGGTATGTTGGCACAGAAGCAACTGTATCTTTTGATAGGTCCAAGATATTTTATTGGAAAAAGTGTGCTTTGAGCGATGAGCAAGCTATAACCTACCTGAGGGTAGTAGAATTTTGCCAGGGTCTGTGCTGGCGATAGCCTCAGAAAAGATTTGTCAGGATGGCTACTAAGAAGGGGAAAAAAAATCCAACCTTTATTGAGGAATAAGGGTACACTGGGCCAAGCAGGGAGTGCAAAGGGTTGGAATGACACAGAGAGGCCAGATTGAATACTTTGCAGACTGTTTAGAATTCTCCAAGGAGATTATTTGATGGGAAAATAGTGATGGGCCTTCAAAAGAGATGCATGATTTTATGACCAATATTACCATCTGCCAGAATATAAACTGAGGTTACCAATAATTTTATTAAAGTTACACTTTGATACTTTATATCACAGAACTAATTATTTTGTGGTGATATATGCTTTTATTTTTTTAATTGTTATAAACATACACTTTGGTTATTGATGACATTAAGTAACTTAGTGGTTTTAGTCAAGAGAAATAAACCAATCTTCACAAATTAAAACAAAAATCCTCTTGGAAATTGGAAAAAAAATAATTTTTCACTGTGCAGGAAGGGCAGAAAGGACAAGAGGTTTTTGTTTTGTTTTGGTTTGGTTTTTGTTTTTAGAAGCAGTAGTAAAAATTTTACCTAATAAATAAGAGCTTTTGGCATCAAAGAGCTTAGAAGCTGTCATTCCATCTTAAAAAGTAAAAAGCTGAGGAAACTAGAAAATCAACAATTCTTAGATCCATCAGAGAAATGAGGTCACAGGCCAAACCACTGCACTCAAAATTGGGGAAAGATTGGTGGATACTGAGAATTATCACTTACTAGAGCAAAGAACCAGGAGCAGAAATCCACAGGAACCAGTGCTGGGGTAGGAAACCTAAACTGTGATCGACAATATACATTCTGAATACAAGTTCGTTGTTACATATATGGATTATAAATATGGCCTAAGTTTGCATCTTATTAACACAGTTCTTTTATAACCAGTTTTAATTTTTAAATTATTTTTTCAGGTTTTTCCAGTTTTACTGATATAACTGACATATAACATTGTATATGTTTAAGGTGTACAATATAATGATTTGATGTATGTTGTGAAATACTTACTGTCATAAATTTAGTTAACCTCCATCACATCATGAAGTTACAATTTTCCCCCCCTTTGGTGACTTTTAAGATCTATACTCTTAGCAACTTCCAAATATACAAAACTATATTGTTAGTTATAGTCATCATGAATATCCAGTTGTTTTTAATGTTAATAAAATCTAATTATTTTTCTTCATGGTTAATACTTTTACTGTCTTATTTAAGAAATCCTGAACACAAGTTCACAAATATAATCACATATTTTTTAAGAGACCTTATGATTTTAGCTTTTACATTTAGACCTATATTTTATCTGCCATCATTGTGTGTGTGTGTGTGTGTGTGTGACTTGAAAAAGGAGATCGAAGTCCATTTTTACAATATGGGCTATTCAGTTGTTCCAGTAACATTTGTTGAAAAAAACTTTCCTTCCCCCATAAAATTACATTGACAACTCTACTATGTGTGTTGGACTATTTTTGAACTTTCTCTTGGGCTTCAAAAATCTACATTTCCATCCCTTTACCTGCTTCACACTGTCACTTTTATAGTATCTTAAAAGAGGGTCTTAAAATCAGTTTCTGGGATTTAAACTAGTATCCCAACTCTCCACCTATGTGGAAATGATAGAGTTCAGGAAAAATCCATACACAGATTCTGGCATTCATTTATCTATCCCCGCTTTTTCTCTCTCTTTCCTATTTTTGAGAGTTATGCTTCAATTGTAATAGGAACAATACAATGAAATATATTAACGTATATTTCCCTGAGCATCATCTGCTTATCTTCTTGAGGATGTGTGCTGCAGTTATTTTAATTGTTATGGCAGAAATATAAAAAGACAGAATGGTCAAATTTGAAATTTAATTACATAAAAAGAGATATTTGAAGAGTCTCAAAAGTAAGATTTAATGGGAAGAAGTATTTTCTAAATGCTATATGCTACTTAGTACAGCAAGAACCAGGACTGGAAGTATAAAAGAGAGAATTATATTATAGTCATGAATAAGAGTCTGGTTTTAAAATATGCCTGCAAATTCCTTGATATTTGTCCATCAAATAATGGAACATATTTTTCTTCCACTTAAATATAGGCCAGCTTATGTGAACCTCTGCTAGTAAGTAGAAATAACAGAGGAGAAACTACTCGACTTTTGATGCTAGGTTAGGAAAGGCCTGATTCTTTCTTTTGGGATATTCATCTTGGCAACCCAACAATCATGTTGTGAGGTGCCCAAGCCGCACAGAGAGGCCACATGTCATATTACCCAGTAGTACAAGCTTAGTTAACAATTTACAGCCAACATCGACCAGGAGATATATGACAAATCAACCCGCAGATCATTCCTGCATCCAGCTTCTAGCATCCAGTAATTCCAACCTAACACTGAGTGAAGCAAAAATAAGCTGTACCCCCAAAGTTCTGCTCAAATCGAAGATCTGCGATTTAAAAATAAAAAATTCCTCCAAACACTAAATATTGCACTAGGGTGTTTCACAGAAATACATACCTGGCATGAACTTAGGTACCAGGAGTGGTGCTATGATAGTAAAACCCTCAGAACAGGAGAGAGTGGCTTAGGCCCAGGTGGTGGAGAAGTTAGAAGGACACTGAGAGTCACAGAGACTATGAGCAGAAGCTTGGTGGCACTTCAGAAGAATGCTGGTGGGAGATGAAAGGAACGTGAGAAGAATGTTATCGGAAGGTGGAAAGTTTAATGATATTGTCACCTTTGTTAACATGAAAAATTTTAAAAAAATGAACTTGATGATCTAATTAAGAATATTCCAGACAAAGCGTTAAAGTTGCCATCTGGCTTCTAGTTGCTCATATTAAAACATAAACGAAGACAGTATAAAGAAAACATTTTTTTAGCATAAAGGCAACAGAACTTTCAGGGTTTGGTTTGACAATAAAGCCATTTGTCATCCACACACTCTGCAGTTAGCAAATGATTCTAAAAAATTAAAAATGTTTTTTGAGCTGAGATCAAAATCAGTGCATTATCAGGGAAATATTGTCTCCAGAAGCTACTCAGGGCATGACTATAAATCCCTTTGTTAAGATCATGAATATACCTGTTGTGGTACTTACAACAGACAAGAGTCTCTCTTCACATCTTAATGTCATGCCACACTGATGCTCTTTATTACATAATAGAACCTCTCCTCAAAACCTTACAGGAAGCCAAAGATAGTAATAAGGTAATTAAACAAGGAGACCATTAGACAGGTGGTTCTAATGTCTTGGTAGCCTATATAAGCAAACGTAAGTCAGAGTCAATACATTCAAATCCAAGAAAGTGAAAACCCATCACAGCTAATGAGAGTCTCTCAAATAAGGCAACTGCTTAAACTATAATAATCAAATAATAGCTTTGTTTTATTCTGTATGTTCTCTTTAGTAATTTTGCCCCTAGCTCTTGTCAGTGGAGCACTCCTAACCACTTTCCGTCGGGCACTGCCCGATTCAAATCCATGTTTGATCGAATAAACTCTAAACATTTTAGTGCACCTCGGTTTACTTTTTAACAATAGGGATGGACTTATCTTGGTGAGATGCGTTAGTGTGGCTTTTGTCTAGTGAAACAAATGCCATTAGTACTCACAGAAAACCTGCAAGAATTTTAAGACAACATATTAACGCAGCATTGCCAGCTTGAACTAAGACAGAGGCAAAACGAAATAAAGCATATTGACCTTCGAACTAGTATTGGCATGGCGCATGCCGAGAAGACCGTTCAGCTGCACATACCAATCATTTCTCACGGAATAGACATGAGAGTTCAGACAGTAGAATCAAGAACCTTGAAGGTGCATCCAAGAGTCGTCCAGAATCATTCCTAGGCCAGAGGGTTGAGCCCTAATCAAAAAGCTGGCAGCATGGAAAAAAAAAAAAAAAAAGGCTGGCAGCATGGTCTTGGCTGGATTTTGTATTTGCTTTATGTGTGTAATCTTTGTGTGTTCCCTGCTTTGAATGGGGTGGTCTGTAATAGCTCTCCTAGGCCAGGCTCACCATCTTGCATCACTTGTGTGTGTGGGTGGCAGGGGGCGGTGGTACTGCAGAGAACAGGTCCTTTGTCTCTGTTCCCAGGTCTTCCACAGGGGAATTGTTCTGGAGGGGCTGTACCTGCAAAGACTCTATGTCTGGACATAATTTAGATAATAAAATGTTGAACTTTAAGCTGAATGTGATTCCATAATAAATAAGACTTTCTTGGAGTCTTGGGAGAGGGGTTAGTATACTGACATGTGGGAAGAATAGAAATGGATGGCAGATTATGGTAATTTAAACATATGCCCACAAACTCATGGCACTTCTCTCCATCAAAAGGTAGATTCTAATTCCCCTTCTTTTAAATATGGCCTGACCTTATGACTTATTCCTAATTAATCAATGTCATATAAATTATGATATATGAATTTCAAAGCTGGCTTCAAACAGGCGAAGCCACTGTTACCTTGCCCTTTCCCTCTTAGAATATTTAAACTTTGTATCCAGCCACTAAGTTTTAAGGAGGCCATGGCAATGTGGAGAGGCCAGGTGTACATGTTTTGATGGGCATTCCCTCTACTTAAGTTCCCAGGAGACAGTCAGGACCAATCACTAGTCCTGTGATTCACTTCATATACCTCTCTGCCATTTTGGAGAAATGAAAGTGACGAACTCTGAAGGATTAACTACATAGCCAGTTATCCAAAAGAATCATTCATAATGAAAGAAGAATATTTCAATCAAAAGATTATTTAAAGTGGTAAAGACATATTTCTCTACTAATAGAGCTCTGTGATGGCTTATAAAAGAGATCAGCTCAGCTCTTGAGAAAAGAAAATTTTCTTTTTCTGTATATATCTGAGTTCATTTCAGTAGAGCTGCAAACCCACTGCAATTTTTGAATCCACATTTTGAATGTTCAGAGAATATTCACAAATACATTTTGCAAAAATATGCCTGCCTATACCTTATGCTATTCAAGATTTTATAATTCATTAAACCAAAACTGTGTTATAATTGTGCAACATAAAGATTAAAGTTACGGCTTTAGTTAAATACATATGCTCCATATTACTGAAATCAGGAATGAAAGGCTGAGGACATTTATGGATCTGAGGAGTATAAACAGGATAATAAGAATAGCATATTAGCATGGAAATAAAGAATCCCTGTCTCTTCTAATGAAGTGAGGGAAATATCCAGAAGGATATAACAGCCTGTAACACGGAAATAAAATTACTGAAAATGACTTCTTATAAACCACTAGTTTCCAAGCTCTTTGATGGAAGAAAAAGAAGAAAAAGGATTGTGCTTCTACTTCTTGTATATGTTAAAATACTAGTTTTCTGTTCCATTGGAGATATGAAGATTGCCATGTGAACTATCTCCCTTTGTAAATATATTTCTCTCTGTCTTTCCCAGCTTTACCTAATTCATGGACCTTCACTCTCTTTTTCTGTTGCTATTTTAAGCTTTTTTTGGGAATAGGGCAATATATGTAGGATAACCAGCATAACATGTACAGTTAATCTCATTGTAAACTCACTTAAGATCTTAATTCTAAACTCCTAATGCTTTCCATTTCTATTTTTGCTGTTATTGGTTGTTAATAAAAGGGTGATGGGCTCAGGGATCTCTAAACAGTTGTACCCCATTGTTTGAAGAAAACAGTAAGTGTGTAAGTAGGAAAGACATTCGACTGGTTTTAAAAAGGATATTCAGATTCCAGATTATGAGGAAAATGAAAGCATTATACTAAGGTGAATAAAATCTCATTAGCCCCCCAATGTCTCAGTGTCCCTCCTCTCCTCCTGTATCCATTTCTGTGGGTTTGAGACACTTGGGTTTCCCTGTACTCCCTCTTCCTACTTCCCCGTGTATACAGAACTTGCATTAACTTGGGGAATGTAACTAGGAATGCTATGAATTTCTTTACTATTACATAGTTCTTAGGATGCATTGCATTTCAGATTCTCTAGATTCAGATTCTGTAAAGAAGAAAAGAACAATCAACAAAACTGCTGAACTTAAAGGAAAAAAAAAAAGCTAATTAGCAAACAGTTGTAAATGGGTTTGTTTACTTCAGGACCCTTGATTTCTTCCTGTTGTTCTTTAGCTTCCCCACACTGATTTCCACATCCATCACATTTCATTTTTCTGAAATCAGCTTATGCACTTAATGGTCCAGACTGGGCAATCAATGTTGATTGAAATCAACTTTCAAATTGATGCAAGAGGTCCACTGCTTGCTCTAAGAACCAGCTGTGTAAATCTAAGAGAAAGATAACTGTCAGCTTTTTCCTATGTAATTTTACATCTTCTTAAGCATACTGCTGTTATAATGACCCAGGAAGCACTTGTATCTAGAAAAAAAATCACTAGGTAAACACCAAATACCTTCAAACCCCACCACCCTGACATGACACTGGACAAAAAAAAAAAAAATTACTGCTGTCTTGTTAGCATCTGCTTAGAAATGATTTGATTTCTTGGATACAAGGATAGGGCTCATGTTACTGTGGTACTTATTGAGAATAGGCTGTTCCCAAGATAGACTCAGTGGAAACAGCACCTTTTGTCTTGCCATGGAAGAAGGGGCTTATTTTCAAAGTCATCCAACCTAGTGTACTTCTAATTACAACCTGATGTTGGTTTTGCAGAAAGAAGGCTCACAGCAGTGTGAGACAAGATTGTTTCATTTCTCTCACCATAGGGTATCTATGTTTGGCTTTCAGAGTTGAAACCAGGGAAGCTGCATTATAACGCTTCCACTTTGTTGCCCTGGGGTGAGTATAAGACATCATCTCTTTCCATGAGAGATTTCTATTTGCTCTCCATAGTTTCTTCTCTTCTACCTTGGCCTCCATGAAATCCCTCACTTCTTGCTACCAAAAAAAAAAAAAAAAAAAAAAAAGCAACAAAACACTCATTAAATAAAATAAAAGTTAAAAAAATATAATAATTGTCTCTGTAGTTTTAGTCCAACTTTTTCAAACATTGTTTTGGCTTTATGTAGCATCTTTTTAAATAGACTTTGCATTTTGGTCTTAAGTTTAAGTTCACAGCAAAATTGAGCAGAGGGTGTAGAGATTTTCCCTAATCTCTGTTGCCCACATATACACAGGCTCTCCCACTATCAAAATCCTCCATCAGAACTGTACTCTTGTAACTATTTATCAGTCTACACTGGCACATAACCATCACCCAAAATCCATAGTTTATATTAGAGTTTATTTTGGTATTGTATAATCTCTGGGTTTTGATAAATGTATAATGACATGTATCCAACATTATAGTACTAGGCAGAATAGTTCCACTGCATAAAAATGTTCTGTGCTCCACTTATTCATCCCTCTTTTCTCCCTAATGCCTAGCAACCACCGATCCTTTTACTTCCTCAATAGTTTTGCCTTTTCCAGGGTGTTACATAGTTGGAGCCATACAGAAGCCTTTTCAGATTGTCTTATTTCACTTAGAAATATGTATTTAATGTTTATCCATGTCCTTTTACACATACCTCCTTACACTGTTGCTGTCACAAATTATATTTCTATACATTACTTTCACATTATCATAGATTTATAACTATTAGTTTATGTATTTATCTTTGAAATGATGTAGAAAATAAAAAGAACAATTACAAACCAATTCAATAATATCAGACTTTATACTTATTATGTAGTTACCTTTACCAAAGTTCTTTATTTCTTCATATGGCTTCAAGTTACTGTCTAGTACCCTCTCCTGTCAGCCTGAAGGACTCATTTTAGCATTTCTTGTAGGGCAGGTCTACTTGCAAAGAATTCCTTTAGCTGTTTTTATTTGTTTGTTTTAATCTGGGGATATCTCATTCTCTTCTTCATATTTGAAGGGTAACTGGCCACATACATAATTCTTGACCGGTTCTTCTTTCCTGCTTTTCTTTCAACACTTTAAAAATGCCATCCCACTCCCTCGTAGTCTCCATGGGTTCTGATGAGAAATCTGCTGTTAATCTTATTAAGGATTCCCTGTACATGATGAGTCACTGTTCTCACAGTGCTTTCAAGATTCCCCTTTTGTCCTTGACTGTCCTTTGATTTTAATGTGCCTCGGTATGGATTTCTTTGTATTAACTCCTTCTTGGTTTTCATTTAGTCTCCTGAAAGAAGAGATACATGTCTTTGATCAAACATAGGATGTTTTAAGTCATTTCTTCAAGTATTCTTTCTACCCCACTCTCTCTCCTCTCCTTCTGGGGTTCTGATTATGCTACTGTTGGTTCACTGATGATACCTCACAAGTCCTAGTTCATTATTTTTATTTTTACTTCCTGTTCCTAAGATTAGATAATTGCAATTCATCATCATCAAGTCACTGGTTCTTCTGTCTACTCAAATTGGCTATTGAAATCCTCTAGTAATGACTATTTCATTTCAGTTAATCAAAATTTTAAGGTCCAGAAATTTTGTTTGGTTTGCTTTCTCTTTATTGATATTCTCTATTTGTTCATACATTTTCCTTGAGACTCCAAAATACTTATTACACACCATTTTAAAATTATATGAATTGTGCAAGTGTTGGGGGAAATGACTATATCTTTGATCAAATGCATAGACTTGTATTCATTTTAGTTACATAGTAGTCAATATAACAAATAAACATCATGTTAACAATGGATATTTTAATACTGTTTCTGGAGAGATTAATGAATCTCATATTCTCACCAAAATAAACTCCATATACCTTCACCTATTTTTTTTAAGCCAGATGTTCATAGTTGGAAATTCATTTACATGGCCAATATCATGCATTTTATACACTTTTTTTTCGTATTTTTCTGAGTATATAAACTCAGAATATGCAAGATATATGCAAAAATAGAAATGAATACACAAATAAATGTAGGTATATTAAATACACACATTTTTCGAGGACATTGCCCATCAAAATAGAAATAATTCAAATATTTCTGTCTCTGACGCTCCCTGGTGGTCTAGTGGTTAGGATTCGGCGCTCTCAAATATTTCTGTCTCATTTTCTTTACAATTGTTTTACTATTCAAAAGTCACACAAATCAAAATACCAAATTCCTGAATATCATAAAAGCAAACATTCTAAATAAGTTACTTTCAGATAAGTTAAATATAATGATTTTTTAAAAGATTTTATTTATTTATTTGAGAGAGAGGGAGAAAGAGCAGGAGCAGGGGGAGGAGCAGAGGGAGAGGGACAAGCAGAATCCCCCCTAACAGGGAGTCTAATGCAGGGCTCCATCCTAGGACCCCAAGATCATGATCTGAGCTGAAGTCAGACACTTAACTGACTGAGTCACCCAGGCACCCCAAACCTGATGATTTTGAAAAGGCAGGTATATTCATAATAGAGAGCACTTACATTGCAATATTTAAACACAGGTAACACCCAGTTGGTCTCTAAGCATGTTTGGAACTAAGGTATATTTATATATTTCATTTATACATATAGATATATATACTTATAAGGTATATAAACTCAGGAGTGTTGTAGTGGCAAAATTTTGTTAAGATCACCAAGAAACAGAAGAAGCCAGTGTGCAACCATAATGCATAGAAAGAAAAATACAAGTGTTGGCAAGGATGTGGAGAAAGGGGAACCCTCTTACGCTGTTGGTGGGAATGCAAGCTGGTACAACCACTATGGAAAACAATATGAAGGTTCCTCAAGACATTAAAAATAGAGCTACCCTACAACCCAGCAATTGCACCACTAGGTATTTACCCCAAAGATACATAGTGAAAAGAAGGGGCACCTGCACCCCAATGTTCATAGCAGCAATGTCCACAATAGCCAAACTGTGGAAGGAGGCAAGATGCCCTTCAACATATGAATGGATAAAGAAGATGTGGTTCATATATACAATGGAATATGACTCAGCCTTCAGAAAGGATGACTACCTACAATTTGCATCGATGTGGATGGAGCTGGAGTGGATTATGCTAAGTGAAATAAGTCAATCAGAGAAAGACAATTATCTTATGGTTTCACTCATATGTGGAACATAAGGGATAATGCAGAGGACCACAGGGGAAGGGAGGGAAAACTGAATGGGAAGAAATCAGAGAGGGAGACAAACCATGAAAGACTCTGGATTCGGGGAAACAGACTGAGGGTTACAGAAGGGAGGGGGGTTAGGGGATGGGGTAACAGGGTGAGGGGTATTAAGGATGGCATGTGTGGTGATGAGCACTGGGTGCTATACACAACTAATGAATTGTTGAACACTACATCAAAAACTAATGATGTATCTTATGTTAGCTAATTGAACATAATAAAAAAAATAAAAAAGAAAAATGCCAAAAAGAAGAGAGAAAATACATCTAATATTTCTGATTTCTTTTCACCTACATTCAGTCTATCTGGAGGAAAGACTCATCTCTGCCCTTGTATTCTAGAAGATAGCTGTCTGCTAATCTAATAACTCCCGTGGTTCTGGTTTAAAACACCTTCACTATGTTTCTCTAATAGGTAACCAAAAGAGTCTTAAGACACAATACTTTTCAAAGTAATAAATTATGACAGGCCCGGGAACTCTTGCTTAAAGGTGTGCTCTGTGATTTGACCCTCATGTTTCTGGGGCACTCTCTTCTTCTGGGAAGACTCATCTGCTTTGAATGATCAGCACTGAGATAATCTCAAATTTATTTCAGAAACTAAAAAAGGTTATGATCTAAAATAAAATAATAGCAGGACAACATATATTTTGAGTAGCTATAGAAATGCTGATGCAGGCTCAAAGGCTATTTAGTTTTTGCCATCCAATTCAGTAATAAAATGATGAGCCAAGGGAAAAGGAAAGCTATGGAAATATACTCTGAGTGCATATTTGGTATTACTCTTTCACTGACTTTATCTCATTAGTAAATCAAGAACAGTACTATATTAGCTCAACATCTAAAGGATGCATTCTTGTGAATAATGTTTCAATTGCAAACCTTCTTGAGTCTTCTATGTTATCCCATAGGGCTATAAGATGACCAAGTAACTGGTGGGAAATTTTATACTACTGCTATTGATCACAGTATGAAAAGAAAACAATAAAGGCATCAATAATACATGGTCCTGGATGACATCTTTATAGCATGGCTAATAAAGATGATTTGAAATAGCCCATTGACTTTTTCTCTGCCCAGAACCTAGAGTAAATATATAATTTAATCTTGCTCTAGAAGTTGAGGGCATTTTCTTTTTTGAGAATTGTGACATTATTCATGTTGCTAAAGATAAGGCCTTGCCCCAGCTTTCAGGTTTTAAAGCTTAGTTATTAAATTTGGCTTCAAGGTGAAATGTGGGGAGATAAATGGGAGTGATTGAGAGATTGAAGATGAAAGTGTGGATCTCTGGTTACAGAACTGAAAGAAATCAAAACATGGAGCCAAAGAAATATGACAGTGCCATTTAGCAGATAATGAACTTTAATTGCAACCCCCACTATTCATCTATTAATATATTTTGTGAAATGGTTTTACTTTATTATTCAACAGATAAATAAGCAGTCACTGGAAAAAAGCAGCTTTTAAAAATTTATTTGATGAGTCTTACTTAAGGGATATTTAGTTTTACTCATCAAGTATTTATTAAATACTTGGTACTTGTCCAATATAGATTTTTGTTGGTGACAGGAAACTATAAATATACAGTCCATATTAAAAAAATACTGGTCTGCTATATGAAAGTACATTTTTTTCTAGTGACATATTCTGTTCTTAAAGTCATCATAAAAAAAGAGTATCTTACAGTGCTGCTTAGAATAAAAGAATATTTAAAGAAAAAAAAGCATCCCAAGTGGAGGATTCTTCTCAAATTAATGAAATAAAAATGTATACATATATATTCTAAAAAATAATTCAGCATATGTTTAATACTACTAAGGTTCATTTTCTTATCATGTAGCCTACCTTGAACCAACTTAAGGTGTAATAGTAAACTCTGTATGAATATAGTACACATTTCTCACAGAGAAGTGTGACAAAACCTCAACACTCTAGATTGCTTTGAGAAAGCAACTTATTATTTTTTTTTTGAGAAAGCAACTTATTGATATAAGATGATAGAGATGATGGACAAATGAGGGCAAAATATCTTTGTTTTAGTTTGTTTGGCTTTGGTGGGGGGAACTGAATAATAGGGGAAGATATCCCTACTTCGTATACCAAACCCACCTATTCACCTCATAGAACAGAAGATGCTCCTAGTGCTCTTATCACTCAGGAATTTACAAGGGTTTGTGGAGCTCTGTGTCCGGAAGCAGTGGGGGTAGAGACTAATATATATACTGTTATTTCACATATACTATTATGCACATGCTAATGTATGATGGTGGTGATGGAGGGTCAGGTAACTTGGTATTTTATAGTTTACAGCAGAATGTAAGAATATTCCTTTAAAAAAAGTATATTCTTCATTTGCTTAGAATATATTTTAACTTAGAGTATGAATAAAATCTTAGCAATTCTTTTTTTTTTCCCCCTGACAGCTTGTCACATAGAGACCTCCTTTTCCTTTGAATTGTTCCTATTACTATTTAATAACCATCATATACTGTCTTATGCTGGAAATGACCTTTACTGTTTTTGTTTTATTGTCCCTACCTAATACATTGTGATATATCACCTCTGCATAATCACATGGTTTCATATTTATACCACACCCTGTACCTTATATCTTGCACATCAAATAGTAATTGCTTTATGAATGCATAAAATGATTGATTTCCTTGTTTGACTACTGAAGTTATGACTAGATAGATGACTCCTGAAATCTCTTCCTTCTTTAAGTTTCGAAGTTATTATAACTTCACAGGAGAGCATTTATAAGTTTTGATGAATGTTATTTATTTTAATTTTCTAGAGAAGCATTTAAGCTTGCAATTAGACTAAATTGTACACACACAAAAAAAAAACCATGAATTTTACATGTATTGTCATACTGAATGAATAACCTGGGGATCAATTTGTGAATTTAGACATACTCCTGTTTTTGAATTAATATATTTTAGATACTGTTAAACAAATTCTGGCCCTATAATATGAGTACAGTCCATCTCCCTCATGTGAGTTCTTTCTCCATGGTAGTTCTGTGATCTGCTACATTTTTACATCAATTTAGAGATGTTTCATCCCCAAAACAAGCATGTCTCACATAGCAACACATAGTGCATGGCAAATTAACCTTTAATAAACATTTTTTATTATTATTAAAAAAAAAGGAAAGACGGAAGAAAAAAAGAACAAGATCAGGAAGAAGTAAAGATTGAAAAAAGCTAGATGAAAGGAAGGAAAGGAGGAAGTATTAAAAAAAATTATTTATGACACTTGTTAAAGATGATAAGGTAGACTTTATTCAGGGGAACTGTCAGGGTAAGTGTGAGGACCAATGTAATGTGGCTTTGCAGTGGTCGAGAGAGATGGGGTTCAATACTGAATACAACAAGGAAAAGTGGGGATTTATAGCAAAGGACTGGGGGTGGGGTGTACAGTTGTATAGAAAATTAATTAAGAGGAAACATCAGGGATAAGGGAGGGATTCCAGCTAAACAGACCCAACAGGATTCTTGCTAGGGCAGGCCATGGTGATCAGATACCCTCTGGGGGATGGTGGAGGATGAGGAATCTGATTAGATATCAAAAATGGCCAGCTTTCCAGGGTGGATGATTCTGATTAAACTGATTTAGCAGGATTTTTGCTAAAATTGGAAAATACAGAGGTGAACACAGAAGTCTGAAAATTGGGGCCTAGTTGCAAAAGAGCTTAGAAGAGCCTGATTGAATGTGGTCAAGGGAAAAAGGAAGGAAGACAGATATGATTATGAAGCTTCTTTACAAATGGCATCCATGAGGTGTATAATCTTCCCAGGCGCAACAAGCTGCTTTAAAGAAAAAGAGAAAAGTCTAAATTGAGCAATTTTAAATTTGAGGATATTTGTAGAACCATGATTTTGTGATTTTTGTTCTGCTAGCAGAAATTCCCAATGAACTTGCACCTGCAAAACTGCATACTGCAAAACACATTCAACGTGTCATTCTGTGTGCACAAAGGATCAGGTTACACATTTAAGTGATTTTAGGGTTTAAAGATATTATCGTTAATATTATAAGTGTCTTGAAAGCATAAAAATCCGACTTGGAATTCTGGGAGTTAGAGAGTCTATCAAGAAAAGCAACATACAACGTACAGTGCTTTTCCATCAGTTATTTCTATCAGCATAGTTGCACTCCAAAATTGAAAAAAAATTCAGAAATTAGGATTCCTTATTGTTTTTTTTTTTTTAAGATTTTTATTTATTTATTTGACAGAGAGAGACACGGCGAGAGAGGGAACACAAGCAGAGGGAGTGGGAGAGGGAGAAGCAGGCTCCCCGCCAAGCAGGGAGCCGGATGCGGGGCTCAATCCCAGGACCCTGGGATCATGACCTAAGCCGAAGGCAGACATTTAACGACTGAGCCACCCAGGTGCCCCATCTTATTGGGGTTTTATTTCCCACCAGAATATAGCTTATTTTTCTTAATATTAAACATTTATCTCTTAGGAACTACACTAGGACATTTCCATGATCCTGAGATCTGTCCTCTATAATAGCTCAGATAGTTTGGGAGCAGGGAGCTATTAGTTTGTTGATTCTTTGCCAAGTACCTTGGAAATATTAGAAGAAGCCCTGGCTTTAGGATTATAAATGGATTATATCCTCTGTTGTTTGCACTTTTATTTAAGTCTCCCCACTAATAGGTCACTTCTCAGGCAAACAGCACCAAACCCATTGTAGACATTATAAAGTTTTGCCTTTCTCAAAGCCTGTGAAACTGGCCCAGCTGGCCTGAATATTTATGGAATATTACAACATCTCCCAGGATTCTGACTCTATTTTTTTCCTGATTTTTCAGTAGCTAATGTAATTATTTTTTGCACAGCAGAGGAAAATTAATAACAGATGTGCAGAATATTTTAAATACAGTAGTATCCAATATGTTTTTGCATATGTGTATTTCCTTTTTGGCATGTTTTCAAATGTTCTTCCTTTCTATTGCACTGAAATTGATATTTCTATCTGTTAGATATATGATGATCATATGGCACTGTGTTATATTATCCATTGATCCCTAGTATAAGTGCTGTCAAAACTTAGCATAAAAAAACAGTGGAAATTCTGCCTTGTTGGGGCGCAGATGGAAATGAATTTTTATTATAAGGAAACAGGAAGACAAACTTTGCCTTTGGA
Organism: Phoca vitulina; assembly: GCF_004348235.1. Lineage (NCBI taxonomy): Eukaryota > Metazoa > Chordata > Mammalia > Carnivora > Phocidae > Phoca > Phoca vitulina. Next base: position 30,681,142 of record NW_022589709.1, read on the forward strand.
TTTGTATGACCATGTATAATATATGGAATTAGTAGGCAATTTGCCTTTATTATAAATGACAGTATGCTGAGTCACTGCCAGAATGGAAAGTGGTAGATTTTTGTTGCTAAGTTTGTCTTTGGTAAGATCTAATCAAACAGAATTATGCTCCCATAGAAAGACTTCTGTTGCCTTCCAGTTTAATGCATTTTGTAAGTTTTCAGAGATTTTTTTTAACTAACTTTTCAGGCTGATAGTTTCTTAACAGCAACTGTTAAGGAGGAGACTATGTGAGAACCATACATTTCTCTGTCACAGCTTGACTTTGTGCTCACTTATCCTCTCCCGAAATAGCCTAAATAACACACACACACACACACACACACAGGATGTGATGAAAGGATGAGGGAAAATCTTTGATGGTGGAATGCACATGAATAGGTGTCATGAGTTGAATTGTGTTCCCCCCAAATTCATATGTTGAAGTCCTAACCCCCATTTCTTCACAATGTGACCTGATTTGAAGATCTTTTCGAAGGTCTTTAGAATGAGCCTCTTTTGGTTTCCCTGACCCAATTCCAACATGGGCTGGGCTATACTAATCTGTATATATACACAAATCTATTGTATTTCTGCTCTACCTGTATGCATATCATATATTTATAAAACAAAAGCTCATGGGGCGCCTGGGTGACTCAGTCAGGTTAAGCATCTGCCATCCGCTCAGGTCATGATCCCGGAGGTCCGGGATCAAGCTACACGTTGGGTTCCCTGCTTGGTGGGGAGTCTGATTCTCCCTGTCCCTCTTGCCCCTACCCCCGCTCCTTCTCTCTCTCTCCCTCTGTCAAATAAATAAATAAAATCTTTTTTAAAAATTTAAAAAACAAAAACAAACAAACAAACAAAAAACCCAAGAGTTCACACTGGTAACTCTGTCATCTAGCCCCACAGGGTTTCTTCTAGTCTTACTCCTCTTCTTTCTCCCGCTCTCTCCCTTTTTCTCTTGTTCTAGCTTCTTTCTCTGACAGTAAGAAACCTGGCTCCCATTATCTACATTTTACTTATTTGCCCTACCCTATTATACACACACATTGGTTTCCAAATGTTAGCCTACCTCTTATAGAAAACACACTTATCAACTAGAGCACAGTGTGATGTACGGTTCTTTTAGTCATTTTCCTTAAAATATCAAAGCAACACTGTTACCCAAAATTGCTTAGATCAAATACTTTTTCTGTACTTTCTTAGGCAAAGTTATATCATATATATGTAATATAGTTGAAGTTATTTGTTATAGTCTGAATTCTATCTTGATAACAAATTTTAATCAATAAAAGCTTGGGTCATTCAGGTCTCACATTTCACAACTAAGGTATCTTATGAGAAACAATGATGTGGAAGAACTGAATGCTTTCTATAATGTAGTCATATTGACAATAAGGAGATAATGCCATTATCATTCTGAATTCCAGGAAACATCATGTTATGTGGCTGCTTCAATGCATCATATTGATTTGCATTGTATTGCAGACGGTTTGATAACTTAGGCAAAAACAAAGCCTGTGAGTAAGATCTAAGGTCGAAGGTTTCCCATTTGTAAGGAGAATACATAAACTTCACAAATTTTAGCATCTATGGTGACAATAAATAGCTTTCAGCTTTAAAATAATGAACAGTTATTTACATAATTTGGTATAAAGACATTTCCTCATGAAATAAAAACCTGAACAGAAACCAAAGCATGGTATAAAGTATATAAGACACAAAAATACCCATATGAAGATCAAAATGTCCTAGTCTTTCTGGCAATCAGGTTGGTTCATTTAACTAGAGCTGGTCGATAGACTATGAGAGGAAGTGACTTGTGTCAACTAAAAAGTCGCATGCATCTTCTAGTTCTAGTTTTCCCTGCTAACGGCATACAAGCTACAAGAAAAAGAAGGGCATCTGAATTGCTTTAGACTTGACAAAAGTAAGAAATAAAACTTTATTAATGCATTTGGGAAAGCTAGTGTAAATCATTTTACTACAAAAGATGGTGGTGTGTTTCTTTCTAGAATTATTCAGTTGCTTCAAATACTTCCATGGTTTACTTATTGGTAAAAAGTGTGTTATCCCAGCCCTTTGGATTGTCCAAGCAGACGATCACTTGGTGATGTGTATGAGAACATTCTTAAATGCCTTCTGCTAACTGCCACTTGATTATGACATCCTTTTCAGTATTCTCTCTTCAGTTATTGTGTCTCCAAAACTAGAGAGATAGTTGTATAGCAGAAAGTCCTTAGACAAGCATTGGAGAGTGACAAATTTGATCCTGTGCTCTGCACCAGCAATTACTTTTGATATGTCTTTGGCCAAAGATAAATCTCACATGACAGTGTTTTTGAGGATTATGGATAAACATTTTTACAATTGCTGGCAGAGTGCAGGCCCTCTCACCTCATCATTATTTTTTATTCTTATTTGTTCTTATTCTTATTTTCATTTTTTATCTCACTTAGGATAAAACAGGAGGCTAGCATTTTCTTAGCACCAACTTATTTACTTTATAGGCCGGGGCTTTTCTTAGCACAATAAAGGTTGACCTATGCATTTCTTTCATGGTAGACAGATCGATGCAAAATGCTCTGTAGGGAACCAGTTTGATTCAGTTTGAGCATAGCAGGAATCTTGGGTAAGTATAGGGATCAAGTGCTATAAAAAATTTAGGGACTCATACAGTAAGGTATTAGCTAAATACTAATTATTATCATCTATTATTATTTAGAGATTTATGCAGACATTTATTTGTATATCCTTATTTGATTATTATAGCTCTGTAAAACGCCATTAACTTGTCCTCAATTAAAATGGAAACAACCCAAGATCTATGGCAAGTAAACAGTGAGACTAACTCTTCTGATTCTAGAACCAGATGCCCTCTTTGCATAATGCTATTACTCTAGGGAAAACAAATATTATATATATATATATGATTGGCCATATACTTCTTTGTTGAAGGCCAGCTATGCATTTTCCCCCAAAGATATAGCAAATTGGTATGAATATATCAATCAATTAATAGCTCAGTAAAAGTCACCTCCTTAAAATATTTATGAGGGCCAGCCAGACTCACATACCTACCTATATGGGGTCTCTCAACATAACTTAGGAAAAATGAGTTACTCACAGTTTACTTTGTACTGTTGCTTCTTTGCCCACCAGGGATTTTTATCTAGGTAATAAAATAAGCATGAAAGTGCTTATGAAAGAGCTGCTTAAAGTCATTGATCTATATGAGGGAAGAGAGGATGTAAGAAAATCATGCCATCAAGTTCTAACACCGAATGTCTGGAATCTGTGGATTAAGTTCATAGCCTCCCCATTTTTCCTTGAAATGTTGGTTTTGTTTTTTTGTTTTTTGTTTTTTTTTGCTTCTCAGAAAGATGGCTTTCAAGATCCACAATGCAGGACAGATTGTGTGTCCGTCTGAGGTAATAAGGAACGAGAATGCTGCTCTGTGTGTGGTGTGTGGCAATGCATGTGAAGTTATTTGTTATTCCATCAACATGAAGATCTTGGCTCCAAGGATATGGTGGGAGATAACAAGGCATTGATTTTCCCTTATGAGACCAATTAACACAATGGCCTTCTAGCCTACTGTGTTGATGAATTCATCAACTCCTTTTCTAGTACAAACATGTCATATTGGGCAGCATGATATGCTTAATGTTGGAGCCATTCTATTCAGCTAGATGCCAATTTTCCATTTATGCATTTTAATATCTGCATCAGTGAAACCACATTTTCATGTTGAGATTTCTTGCTAATGAAAACATAAGAATTTCTATGAACTAAAACAAAATAAATGCGAATAACCTATTAGGACAATACTCTATATTCTCCCAGTGCCTCTTCAGTGGAAGTTGTCAATGGTATGAACAATGAGAGAAGAGGAGCAAGTAGTTCAATGGTAATATGTTAAAAAGTATTATGACTATTACTGGTGTACACTTTATCATCTGAAGTAGCATACGGGTTTTGGTGAGATTATCATTTATAGACCGAGACAATAGTTTATAAGGAAAGGAAGGGGAAGTGAGTTTATAATGAGAATGCCACATATGTTGGGCCAAGACTCAGGGGGTAGGCCTGAGGGTGGAGTTGCACCTAAGGCAATAATGGGAACACAGTCACTATCCTTAAACACGCACAGAGATAGGCAGGTCACCTAAATGACTGACCTGGGTCAGGTATTGCATTAGTAGGTGGGGAAAACGGGTGACAGGAGAATAAATGTCATATTAAAGGGGGCAAAGATTACTTATCTCCAACCATGGGAAAACATACCCACGTGTCCAGATGTTTTTTACAACAAACCAGAAATCTAGATTTTTATTCAAAACTTCCAAATTAATGCTTTTTAAGTTATTATGACATCCAAGGAAACTTGCCAGTGACCTTTTTTTTTCCCCTTTAAGATGTATTTATTTATTTACTTGAGAGAGAGAGCAAGCAGGGGAAGGGGCAGAGGGAGAGACTGTCCAAGCAGACTTCTGCTGAGTGGGGAGCCCAACACAGGGTTCAGTCTCATGAGCCATGAGATCAGGACCTGAGCCAAATCCAAGAGTCAGACACTTAACTGACTTAACCCAGACACCCCAGCCTGTGACCTTGTTTTGAACTAGTGGCTGCTAGTTTACCACTTCTGTCAACTATGCTTGAGACCCTTCTTCCCAGTCCCCCACAAATTCGTAGTTTCACCAACTATATACTTCCAAAATTTGTGAAATTATTAACACAGGCATAAACTTACTGAGAGTTTAGGCAGCTGGTCTTTAAATCAAACCTACTGACCAGAATATGCATTGCAACAAAAACTTTTCTAGTGTGGTGGGTATAATAAGTTCATAGAAGTGCCAATGCTCATACGAAAGTAAGGTAATAGCTAAGGAGGTGCGAGCGCTTAGCTTGCTGCCATGATTGCTGAAAAGTCCTAGAGTTCTCTCTTTGACTTCGGATTCATAAAACTTTTGAAAGATCTGGTGTTACCAGATCCTTAGACTGTCATTAAGATATTTGAGGTTATAATGGTTAGAAATGTGAGATAGGAAACAACATTAAGATCATAAGGATACTCCAGGGGCGCCTGGGTGGCTCAGTTGGTTAAGCGGCTGCCTCCGGCTCAGGTCATGATCCTGGAGTCCCGGGATCGAGTCCCGCATTGGGCTCCCTGCTCAGCAGAGAGTCTGCTTCTCCCTCTGACCCTCCCCTTCTCATGTTCTCTCTATCTCATTCTCTCTCTCAAATAAATAAATAAAATCTTTAAAAAAAAAAAAAAAAGATCATAAGGATACTCCAAAAATTGAAAACTAAGGTCACATATAAATCATGTGTGATTCCCTTGTAAAACTGAAGGTCTTAAAAGAACTTTAAAACATGCCTATGCCAAATGTTTGTCTACCATCAGAACATCTCTGCTGTCCATCCATCCATCCATCTTTTGGTCTGGTCTCTACAAGGGCAGTAGATAGACATGTAATTAAACATGCAAACTATGACATATAAGCTTTTTTTTTTTTTTTTTTTTGGAAGTCACATTACATAGTCTGTCTCTTCATAGCACAGTGAGGTCTGGAATATAGATCTATATATCTGTATCTGTAACTTAGGAAAGTGACTGGCACATAGAAAGGTTAGAATAAGTATTAGTTATGTTTATTATGGGTATTCACAACATCTTTTACGTGTACCTCTTATATAGGGATATATTTGATTTGCTAATTTGTCTTTTATACACCTTTTGATTGTAATCAAAATGGTATGGGAAAAATAGCTAGTTAAATAAATGGAGATTTAGTTTTTGTTTTTGTTTTTTTTCCCGCCATTAAAGCCCTTCCTGATTGGTAAGAAAACTTTACATCCATCTTCTTTAGCTTAAGAGCCTTTAGTGTAACCATGATTTATGATCTACAATGGAATAGTAGCCAATATCTGAAAACATCTGTACTTGAGCCATCTGTTTATGTCTAAATACCAGATGCTATATATGTTGAAAATTTATATTTACTGAAATTGCCTTAATACATGTACTTAGCCCACTAACAGCACTGCAGTTAACAGCAACAACAACAAAAAACAGACTAGAAATGTTCTTGAGTCATGGATGGATTAAATGCATTTCATCATTGAGCTTAATGCCTTGGTAGGTAATAGAGGAAATATAAGAGAAGTTTATCTAAGCACTTAAAAGGTTTGTGGCTGGTGAAAATAACTGAATTCTGTGATTACATAAATGTTTCCTCAACAGAAAACAATAGGGAAGAGTCTGTATTACTAATAGCCATAGAACTATCGAGAACCCTGGTAAATATTTTCAATATGTCTATAGGCATTCTGGGGTGGGGGAGAAGATGCTGTATGAGACACATTAAAAATTCAAAAATTATTTATCATGGAAATTACAATGAATATTTCTATAGGAAATAAAAATAACTATTTAACCGTCCCCTCCAAATTTTCTCATACATGCTTGATCACAGAATTCATTTTCTTCCCTAGTTTCCTGGACAGCTATCCTAAGCTACTGATTCCTGAGGTGTTGATCTCAATGCATCTGTATCACACCATCTTAACTGGAAAATAATCTGCTTTGCTGTCAAATTTGAAAAGCTTCCACACAGATGATGAAACTGGAGGAAGGAAAACTATGGAAGAAAAACAAATTGGATAATGTCTTCTGGGATGACATTGTACACAAGTAAGTTAACTAACCTCTATACAAAGAACTTTGATTTTGAAAGATTCTCAGGAGAACTATATGTCAAAATAGATTATTTCATGCATCTGTCATTGTTGTTTAAAACTCGAGATTTATTTCTTTTACCTAGAAAGCTAGGTCCAATTAATCTATAACTCCCTTAGAAAGGAACTGATTAACAAACATTACACCTCAGGATGCCTCTCAAAAAGCTTGTTGTCCTTAATTATAAGAAAGCAAATTTATACTCAGCAGAGTGATATGTGGAAAAATGCTATCCATAACCACATGCGTATAACAATATATGTAACTATTCATATATATACACACACACACACATACATATAAAACACAAATCATACATTTGTTGTTGTTATTATATGTTGGAGGCAGGCAAAAATTGACTTGTTCCAGGTTCATCTCCTGGATTTCAAATAAATTTTAAGTTACTCTGTATTACCTGAAGTGTAGCTTAACCTCTGAAAGGCTCTGGTATAATAACCTCCAAACTATGGCCCAAAAAGTGGGTTGAACAACTCTTCCTTCACTCAGCTTATTCAGTGTGCCTACATGCATGCATGTTATTATGAGCATGTACACACTCACATTTTTCTAAATACTCCAGGTTCAAGGATTGTGGTTGAATAGAATGAAAAACTGAGACAAAATACCCTGAAGAAATTTAGAAATATTCCATTTTAAAATAGAAATAGCAAGAAACAAACTTGGGAATAATTTTGTTTCAAGCCCTATGGGCTAAAAATAAGGAAGGATAATAAATAAACCTGCTAACTTCTATACTTTGAACACTGTATTCACAGAAGCCAGAGAAAACGACTATTCTATGCATTTTCTTTAAATCTAGCACATTTTTTGACATCTTACCTCCTGCCAAGACATTTCACTTCCAGTTGGGTAGAGAACAAAATAGCATATGAACAGGAAAATGATTTTTTTAGCCTTTCTTCCGTTGTGTAGCTGAGAAATAAAAAGTGCAAATATTTGACTTTGTATCTACAGAAAGGGACTTTTTTCCTAAGCTGAAAAACTTATGAATAAAATGAAATACAAATTATTTTTAAATTGTCACAATTTATCTTTCTACTTATTAAAATAAATACAACTGATAACATGAATACTCATTTCTGCTTTTTTGTAACTGTTTCTTTTAGGAAGATAAAAATTCAAACCCCTCCATTTCTTGATGGTATCACAGTGAATTTCCTTTCAATCATTAATAAGTAAAGTGGAAATCTTAGCAATAATTCTGTCTTTTAGCTGTTTGTACTGTCACTATGATGGCAGCTGAACACACCATTTGTTTTCAGGAAAATGATGTCTTCCATGCAACAAACTGACTTAAACCCTGCTTTCCTGCTGTATTAATGTATTTGTGTTTGTACAAAAATTCTCCATTAATGTGGCTGCTTTGGATATTTCAAGTGTCAGACTTTAGACACGTATAAATTGACTAAAAATAAAAACATCCCATTATGTAGCATAGAACACAGAAAAAGACTATAGAAATCTGATTTTAAAATATTCAGCATCAGATACATGGTGCTGATATTTATATATCAAAGCAGCACAACACTGAGATATTTCAGTGGAAATGACAGTGCCAGGGTGAGAAACATCATATTCCTATCAGAGAAGGAATATGTTACTCCAGATGTCAAAACCTATATGGCATTGTCATCAACTATCAAGTTACCAGCAAACCGATCTCAAGTATTTAGTTGAGAAATGTCAGATCTGGGGCGCCTGGGTGGCTCAGTCATTAAGCGTCTGCCTTCAGCTCAGGTCATGATCACAGGGCCTGGGCATCAAGCCCCGCATCGGTCTCCTTGCTCAACGGAGGGCCTGCTTCTCCCTCTCCTACTCCCTCTGCTTGTGTTCCCTTTCTCGCTGTCTCTCTCTGTCAAATAAATCAATAAAATCTTAAAAAAGAAATGCCAGATCTTCTTTGAAGACTTCCATAAGATTTAAATATATCTTTTGTAAAGAAATCAGTCCCTTCAGAGGGCACAAAATACTGGCTCAAATGTCCAGGCACAAGTAGAAGAAATACACTGATGATCAGTCCGTTACACAGACATGGGCACTTCCATGAGAACTCATTTTTTGTCCTTATCTAACTCAGGCAATCTATCAAAGTATTTTAACATTTTAATCATAGATTTTTTTTTTTTTTAATAACTGAACAAATCCTTAAAAATGTTCAACTTCAACCAGTCAGAAAATTGCAGCAGAGCATGAGTAATGGTAGAGATTTTGTGCTCTAGGAGCATCTGGCCAGATTAGTGAAAGAAGTTTGATACAGCGAGAAATAGAGAAAGCTGACCCATTCGGAAAAATCATAGTATCAACATCATGACAACAACCCTCTCTAGTCAACATTTCCATTTTTACACTTTGAGACTATTATGGGGAGGCCAAGCTTGTAATACTGCCCTTATACTCCAAAACAAGAATGCATCTAAAACAACTATCTTTCTCCCTTTTCAAATTGGAATTACATCCCTGATGGCATACTATCTCCCTTATCCATTTGAAGGTTTAAAGGGACAAATTAAACTATGTGTGTTTTAAACATAAAGAGATAGAAAGGCATAGGGAAGAATTAAAGAAAAATCCCTCAGGTAGGAGTTAACTGTAGTAATCGAGGAAGAGATAAGAGGCTGATGCATCTAGAGTGAAAAGGAGTAGGAGTCATTATAATTATGGTGTGGACATTATGAAAAACCCAAATAATGTCAGTATATGCCCATGTTTATTGCATAGTTAGAAGAGGGGTTTGCCAGATAGTCATAGATGCAATATTTGGCTTCTATGACAAAGCAATACTTCAAGTGGTGTCATTTCCAACATTAAATAAGAAAAAAATAATGAAAAATGGAAAAGTTCCTATAAGAAAAATGTAGATATTACATTTGACACAGCTCACCAATGGTTAAAGGACTTTACTGCTTTTGTCCTAAAATAAATTGTCATGAAATTTCACGCTAATTTCTGTCCTGCATCTAAATTTCTGTTGCATGGTATTGGCAATAATATAAGAATGGTACCAGAGTTAATAATACATCTGTCAACATCAATTTTAATGATTTTTTAAAATATTTTTCACAGCATCAAAAATTTACAAGAATATGAATGTCCTTGCAGGAGTGGGTTTTGATCTTGTTTTACTTTGTGGGAGCAATCTGGTACATCCTCAGGTTGTTGTATTTTTTCCTCAATAATGTGCCCGTGAGAATTGATCTGAAATGTTGTCTTTAGATATAAAACATTTAATTTAGTAAGTTAAAAATAGGTCTTACGGCACTTTAAAAAGTGTTCGCTCTGCATCATCAAATTTTTCTTTGGTATATTTAGGGTCTAAAATTTTCATCTTTCATTCTCCTTATGTCATTGCATCCAGACTCACAATACTCTCTGCTAATAAAACTTCCTGAAATTTCATTTTATGTGGCAAGAATTCCATTTCCCAGCATAGCTTGCATATACTATAAAAGCAAAGCTTTTAATTTTGTAGGTTATCTAGGACTCAATAACATCATAAATACACACATGCAAACTCTAAAGAGTATCTTATATAGCCTCTATATGAACTTCTTGAAAAAATAAAAATGGGCCAATGAAATAAATTATTCTGCACATCTGAATTAATGAACATAGGGAAGTTAAGGTTAATAGTATTCTAGAAATAAAGCTATTGGTGTTTAGTTAAGGGATTAATACTATGATATATTTAAATTAGTGATTTAAATCTACTGATTTGACTTTGAAACCAGATAGGAAACATTAAGAACAGAAGGTGGCAGGGCTGTCTTTGCAATGTTTCCTGCTAACAAATGCTTGTACACCTTAGATTCTTTTCTACATAATATATGCAACAAGGTTCAGACTTTCATGCTATAAGATGTTGAAGTGACACTTTAATATCACTAGATTAATCATGTCAGTGTAACCATAACTCGTTTTGCAATTCTAAGACATATATTTTCCAAGTTTTAAGATATTAGAAACAAAGAAAATCTTATTTTAAGTATTGAAAATATTTGGCAGGGATGGCTTCAGACTTGTGTTAGAATGACATGCCCTCTGAACATTTTTCCCTTAAAAATTCCTAATATTCATTTTATAAACTTTGACAAAATAATTCTCCTTTAATTAATGACTATTTATTTTGGGTAGCAAGATGTTGGATTCCTTCTAATATAACAGGTATAAAATAGGCTTACCATAAAAATATTCCTCATGCCCCTGGAACTTGTCTTAAATTTTAGTATAATCAAAGAAAGTTTCCTAGTTTTACAACAGCTAAATATGCAGTCTGGAATAATTTTAGTGAAGGCTATTTGGAACTAAGTCCTCTAGAAGGGTTATTAAATGTTATAGCTAAAGTAAGGACACAGAGGTTAATTTGAATAGTCTTTCTATGCATTCCAAAAGAAAAAAAATAAAGAAGAAAAAGGAAAACAATTATAATGTAGTTTTAAATAAGCAGATAATTCACCACTGCTTTGAAAGATAGGCAGCTCACTTTCCCTTGATGTTTGCTTAAAAACAAAATATTTCCATATTCACTACCCCAAATGGCCATACTTCCTTTAAATTACTGATCATTTCTTTAACGGCATTACATTTCAAACTAAAAATAAAAACCGCTTCTGTTTCTTATATGATAGAGTTCTAAATATCTGAGTGATGAGCACTTTCAAGTCTGAAGAGAAAATGTAGCCTGATACTTGGCTCTACATATGATTTATTTATTCTCTGATTTTGTTCAATCACTTTACCAATATTCAATCATAATGTTCCTCCTTACCACCACTGTTCAAAACAATTTCAAACATTACCTAAAGCTGCAATTTAAACTGAATTTATTACATAAATTTGTTTTGATACTGAAAAGTTAACAAAATTGATAAAGGATCTATCACCTCCCAGAAACTATACATCTCCCTTACCCAAAAAGATATCCAAGAAAAATCCAAACATACAAAAATAAGATGATTATTAATGCCTAAAAATGTCTGAAAGATTGCAAAAAAACATAAACAACATAGATTTATGTTTACAAGAAATGATCCTCATATCATTACATCAAAATATTTGCAAAAAAGGGCTGTTTATAAAAACAGTTGTGAATTTGAATTTTAATAACAAATATATTTTTAAATTTTTATGTGATTGCAAAAGCAAAATGTCTATATAGGAAATTTGAAAGTGTGCTTGGGTGGCTCAGTCGGTTAAGCTTCCGCCTTCAGCTCAGGTCATGATCCTGGGGTCCTGGGATCAAGTCCCATGTCCAGTTCCTTTCTCAAGGGCGAGTCTGCTCCTCCCTCTGCCTTTGCCATTCCCCCAGCTTGTACTCTCTCTCGCTCACTCTCTCTCTCAAGTAAATAACTAACATCTTAAAAAAAAAGGAAATGTGAAAAATTATCATTAAAAAATAACAAGAATTAATTGGTATCTTGCCAGAGCATAACCTACTTTTAATACCTTTTTATTCCATTTTATTAATATTTCTACTAATCTCTAATTTTAATAAAAATAAAATGATTTGTAGGTGCCATATGTTGTATAACATATATATAATTATTATAACAAATTTATAGTATATACAACCATTTCTCCTATTATACAGAAAAGGAGAATGACATAAAAAGAGAGTCAATTATATAACTAAGGTTACTGAGTTAGTAAGAAGTTGAAGGCAACATTGAACGAAGATAAAAATCTTTAAGAACAGTTCAGATCACCTGAACTGAGTCATAGTAAGTGACACCAGCAAAAACAATTTTCAGAGGTACCCAGTTGCCAGTCAGGATTAATAATCAGAAAATACACCTGTAAAACAGAAATTCTTGAAATAATGATAAAAACTTGAAAAAAATAATGTAGTTATGGAAATTTAAGAGTGTAAGTGCAGCAGAAAAATACGTTTTCACCACAAAAAAAGAAATGATAATTATGTGACATGACAGAGGTATTGGTGAATGTTCTAGTGATAATCATCATATTGTAATATATAAATCAATACATTTTACACCTTAAATGTACACAATGTTATATATCAATGATATCTTGATTAAGAAAAAGAAAAAAAATTGTGTAAATGCCAGTGTTTGGCATAGCTTATTGCTAATCTTAGTTGCCCTCTAAATATTGCTTTGTATAAATCCCAACTTGTGCTTTTACTGTCCATACTTTAGTAATAAAATATTTGATTTGAATAAATATTATGCTTAATTTTATCTATTCTTTTCATCAACAGCCTTCACACAACCATGCTTAACCATGCCAAGGCTGCATTCTCTCTAGTCTGCTCCAGTCAAGTCTCAAAATGTCTGTTCAGGTCTGCAGCAAAACCCTTTGTCACTCTAAGAACATCCAGTTTGGGGGCTTATTTTCCACAAAGAAAGAGAACATTACTGTATAAATGTGTACTGATACATCATGACATTATTTTTTCCAAGGACATTATTTGTATTTCTGAAAACTTCTGTTTTCATTTTAATGTTCAATGTTAGGCACAGTATTGATTCTTTATTTCCAGCAGTTAGAACATTTCGTAACTTCAACCTCCAAGTTCACTGTTTTTCATAATATATTTTTATCTTTCTTTCATCCTGAATGAGCTATTCCCCAGCCCCCACATAGCTGCAGTAATTGGGTGGAATATCTTACTATTACTTAACCTGTTTTCTCTTTGTGAATGTCTACTTAAGCAATGTTTATTATTTTCATCATTTCCTTTTGATAGTGTCCTTTCTTTCTCTAGGTCTCTTCTGAATCTAAAAAAGCAATAAAGCTTCTTGCTTTAGGTAACTAAATTTATAGTTGGCATCCTGATGTTTTAATTCTTAGTTCTGCTACAGGTGAAGGAAAATAATCATTGTATTTCATATTTGGATAGCCCTTTGGGATTTCAAAATATTTTCACTGGCTCCTTCAAAACAGTCTGGGTAACTACATGTATTTATACTTTTCTCTTATTGTTTTACCAATGTGGTAAGTAAAACTCAGAAAGATTAGGTGATGGTTGCACGGCCTCAGATACTGCACGTGAGATATTATTACTCTGCTTCCAGTGTGCTTTCCTTCCAACCACATCTGACAGCTTTTATAAAAATACATAATATGCAGCAGCTCCTGGGTGGCTCAGTGGTTAAACATTGGATTCTTGTTTTTGGCTCAGGTCATGATCTCAGGGTGCTAAGATAGAGCCCTATGTGGAGCCCTGTGTCTGGCTCCAAGATGGGCTCTGTGCTGAGCGTGGAGCCTGTTTAAGATTCTCTCTCTCCCTCTCCTTCAACCTCTCCCCCTGCCCCTGCTCATGTTTGCGCTCTCTCTCAAAAAAATAAAATAGAATAAAAATACATGATATGTAAAGACTTTGATGTACTGGGATCAGATGCATGTCAAGGTTGTTTCCAACCACAAGTTGTTTAATGGCACTGTGTCTAGAGAAAGTGAGAAAAATATGCCAGAAATCATTATTATTTAAATTATTTCTTGTTTTCCCTTGGTCTTTCCTATTTTCCCCCACTACTCATTTCCTTTCCTCCTTTTTCACCCAAAAGCAGGGGATAGAACTATGAACATAAAGGGGATCACACTCTGCACACTGCCTTTCTTCCATATGGAGTCCTGGATGCTCAGCCTTTTTTTTTTTTTAAAGATTTTATTTATTTATTTGACAGAGAGAGACACAGCGAGAGAGGGAACACATGCAGGGGGAGTGGGAGAGGGAGAAGCAGGCTTCCCGTGGAGCAGGGAGCCTGATGTGGGGCTCGATCCCATGACCCTGGGACCATGACCTGAGCTGAAGGCAGACGCTTAACCGACTGAGCCACCCAGGCATCCCTGGATGCTCAGCTTTAAATAACATCCGTGATGTTTCTGGTATTTTGATTGAAACGTTTGTGGGAATTTGAGCCTACTTTTCTGTAGTGATTATAACATCTATAGGGCACACTACACTGGAATCAAGAGCATGGTTTCTCTGCTGTACTCAGATTTTAGAGCTTAGGCTATGTTAAGTATTGTCCAACTATTATGACATAGCAACTTATTATATTTGTAAAAGTTTAGAATTATAGAATATTTGGCAACATGGAATTCTTCTCCTTTGTACATTTGAGAGAAAGGTCATTTTGTTGGAATTCCACTGGGTAGTATAAATAAAATTGAATTTGCCTGGGTTTTAGACTCAGTCATTCTCAGATCAGTAATAAGTAATACATTTTTGATGACATCTCCAAATCTGTCAATACGTAAGGCAATATTATTGTTTGTGCATGGGTTTATAGATTTCATGGTGTTTCTTTTTGTAATTTTTTAATTACTATATTTTCCCTCCTTTAGTTTTATTTATATGAACAGGAGTAGATGACCAAACCAATGAGTTTTGATTGATTATAAACAGAAAACACAGATGGCAAAATTGACATAAAGCATAGAGCTATTGTGAATTGAATGGCATAAATCAAACTCTTTCAAACTAAAGAATTTTGTTCCATTCCACAGATGGCCAATGAAATTTAAATCATTACCAAAAAAGCAAGTTCCAATGCCTTTTATACAGTTCCAGCTCTATACAAAAATACATTTTTGCACCACAATTACAGTTTGATGATGCTTAAAAAATATCTACATTAAGTTTTTAAAATCTAAGAATTGATTTTGCAATAACTGGGCATTTTTATGTTAATGAAAAATTACACAGATGTAATTTCACTCTCAGGCCATAAGCAGGTCATAGTTATGACCATATATATAATTTTCTCTGTAGATTTTCCTAACAAAAGGACCACTGCATAGGCTTATAAGCCTAAATTTAAATCTCCCTATTTAATAAATATATGCCAAAAGAGATCACACATTTTGAAGAAATCATGAGAAGTACGTAATATAGAAGGCTTAAAAAGTGGTTGTCATAACCAATCAGCAATTTGAAAAATGAGGTGGCCATGTCTACTAATTTGGTCAGCAATGTTATAGTTCTTTATTATCAGTCTTGTGTGCTAACTGACCAGGAGAGGTGAGTAGGATGGAAACTTCAGACATATTCTGCTTCTAGGTCAAAGAGACCTTGAAAAATCTGAGGCAAACAAAAAAGTGCACCAGGACATTGATTTATGATTTACCTTTTCTGAACAAATATACTGATGATGTTTTAGTGTTTTTCTAAGGCTTAAGATAGTAATCCTGAGATCAAAGCAAGCTTCCTCTAGCTTGCCCTTTGGCAAAGCAAATATGCAAACATTTAAGAAGAGATTGGATGTGGTGACAATTAATACTGTGTTCATATTCTATCATATTTGACTAATTGGTCAGCACTGTCTTCAGATAAATTTATGAAACAAACCTGGAAATTTATTGAAGCAAGTTTTACAAGGCTGAAAACATTGTAAAATAAATAATCAATGGCCCGTAAAAAACCAGACCATCAGAAAGACAGATACATAAATCCCTTATTATTCTACTACACAGGACATTGTTATCTAGGTGTGATTAAAAGGTTGGCCATGATTGAAGACCTAGTGCTAAGTCTGACAAACAGCTTGGCCATGATTGAAGACCTAGTTCTAAGTTCCTTAACCAGTGCCAAACTAAACTTTCCCATATGAGAGATCGGTTTCAATTCTACTCCATTCTCTTTCTGCTCTGATATTTCAAAACTATCTCCTTCTATCAACTTCTATTTCAATCCTAACTACATTCCCATAAGTTTTATAATTCTGATAAAGAACAATGGCATGCCATTTCAAAGTTTACTTAGTGCATATACATCCATTAAATGCACTTTATGAATGTAGGTAGGGAAAGCATTATTGGCATATTATTCCTTTTTATACTTGAACAAAATCCATGTTCATGGAGAGTAGATCTCTTCAGTGAAATCACATAGCTGGTAAGTGGTAGAACCAAAACTCAAACCAATGGTTTCCAGGTCCAGTTCTCATTTTCTTTTCATTGTTCTATTAAGTTTGCTAATAAAAAGGGGTGACTCTCTTATACTTGACCATATATAAAGAATTCTATTTACTCAGATTCTAAAATAAGGATATTTCAATTAATAAGAAAATGCTTTACTTTCTAGGATTTAACATTAACTTTTAGTAAATGTAGGTGTAGGGACAGAAAGCTTATACATTTAATATAATTTGTCACTATTAACACAGATATCTTTAATTGCTCACGTAAAGCATAGCTTAGCACTGAACCCTAAGATGCTTTTCACATTATGGCCTATTCAAAACATTCATTTTATTAATGCACTTAAATCATATTATCCCTTTATCATTTTACCTAAGTAAGCAAAATATATACATGGGAAGAAAAATATAACTGAAGAGAAAAGAAACACCATTAAAGTCTTCAGATTTGGGGTATATTTGAGAAAGAGAAAACAAGGACCTGAAAGACAAAATAACTGAAAATGAAACTGGCAGTTGAAGCTGAAACAAAAAAATAAATAAATAAAAAAGACAAATTAGCAGGTAAAACTGTGTGCTGTTTTGTCATCAACTATTGTGATTCACAGAGCTCCCCTGATCTTTGTCTCAGGAAAACAGCTATTTTGGGTGGTCAGCTGACTGTTCAGGATATAAACAAAGTACTGAGAGAAGCAAGAATTGAAGCTGAGCCATTTTAAGGTCACTACTGTGAGACACTCCCATTTCCCTCCCCTTCCCCTCATCATCCTTTCCTCAGAGCCCATAAAAATCTGAATGGAAATGGTAATTAGGTTAAACAAAGAAACTTGTACACACACATTGTACATAAATATTTGTGTTTGTGACAAGAGTGGAAAGGTGGTAAAGTTGTGACAGCCCCTTGAGTCTCCTAGGTTTTTTAATATATTTTTGGACATATGTTGGAGAACTCTACTAAGACTTCTGACCAACATGACGGTGGATGAAGGTGGTTTTCCTCTTGGCAACTCCTTTATCAGATCAAAGTCTAAAACAAGGTTAAATGAGTGTTGGGTATTAAGGAGGGCACTTGTGATGAGCACTAGGTGTTGTATGTAAGTGATGAATTCTTAAATTCTACACCTGAAATTAATATTACACTGTATGTTAACTAACTGGAATTTAAATAAAAACTTGAAAAAGAAAAAAAATAAAAGAAGGTCAAGCATGGGAAGAGGGTGGAGTGGGCAAGGGAGATCTGGTAAGTTACATGACAAAGATTCAGGAGGATGAAAGGAGAAATGTTCTTTAACATTCTTCAGAAGACCACACAAATAATCATTCTCGTTAAAATATTTTCAAATGGTTTGATTTTTTACAAAATTTTCCAGCTGTTCCATAGTCTCTTAAAAGAATATGCTTGACTAGCATAAGATGATAGATATCATTTACTTGAAAAGAACTCTATGCTATAAAATATTTTTATAAAAACTATAAAAAGAAATGATTCTATTTGAGCTAAGTCAAATATGAGTCTATATTTTCAAAAATACATGCAGTTGTACATTAGGAAAATGTGCTGTTATGTACTGAAAATTGCACCTGTAAAGATTTAGAACTTCAGTGATATTGTACCATTCTAAATTTCTACATTTTTTGGAAATACAGCACAAGATATTCACAATGAAGAATGGCTTAAAAGTATTATTTCTCAGTGGTAACATATGGTCAAATATTTTTATTTTTGAAAAGTATCAAAAACTACATTTATGGTCATATAACTAGAACATTACAAATAGACATTTGAACTGTATTATCATTCATGCCTCATACCTAAGGTTAAAAATTTTAAGCAATATTAAATTACCTAATTCTGGATCTGTCTAAAAAAGTTAGAGGGTTTTTGCATTTTTTTCTCAGATTTTCTTTTCTGTGTCAAAGACACAATAGCTTATAATTAGTTGTGTCGTTTCAGACCTTTAAGGTAGAATCTAGAAATGCTTGTATCTCTACCATGAGGATTAGTGGTGAAATAAAAGCATTGAATGATAAACCTCTTCTCCCTCTATTCTTAATAATTTTTTTATAATCTGTTCTGTACTTTGCTCTTATTTCCTGGGAATCTAGAGCTATGTGACATTGTTTAAAGCAGCTCTCCCGAGTCTACTTTATTTCCTATTCCTTTGCAATGATTCATTTCTTCATTATGTAATGGCTCTCATGTGCTTCTGTGTTACTGCAGTGTTTAAAAATTGTTCACAAAATACACTCTTTTTTAAGAACATTAATAGGTGCAACAAATTGTAAATTCCTTTGTGAAATGAGTTTGTAAAATATGAAGTAAGAAAGATTGAACAGGTTTTCTGACTCCAGATACTTCAGAGTTATGTAATATACTAATGAGGAATAGGACTTCCACGAGAAAGATACAACACGTCAGTATGTGAATCATTCATTGAAATTTTCTGTGTAGTTAAAAGCAGAAATAAGAAGCCTACTCTTGGGATTTCTAGGCCAGTTATTTTGTTGTTGTTACTCCTTACAACTAACAGAATCAAAGACACTTTACTCTCTGATTTTTTTTTTTTCAGTTTTGCTACATTTCAATAGTAGGTATTTTAAGGGATTATTTTTTAGGTCTCATCAGCAACATCAAACAAAAGGTAGTAAGTACTCCACAGGGTGCTGAGTGTTGCCAAGCACCTTAGATAATTTTCATGATTTGGAGAAAATGTGGTTCTGATTATGCTTTGCAGATAAACTGTATGTGTAAAACAAAGTAGGTACTATTATTTAGAAAAACTTAAGTTATTAATTGAACATAAGAGATTAAGATTATTTAATTCTACTGAGAAATATACAGCATTCTAGATCAATTCTACAAATATAAAGAGAGTTTACAAAACTTGTTTCCTCAAGACAATCTTAGTGAAGATAGGAATTGTAAGTAGTATCACTGTAAGTTAAGCAAATAGCTCCTGGCTCCAAAATTTAAATTTCATGATACATAATCTTCAGTAGGATTTTAAGAGGTTAGTAAACTGGATGACCCTAGAATTTTATAAATTTATCATTGTTAATAATGTGAAATTGCAACCTAACTATCCATATCTGGTGTATTATTTATTTTGAAAAACAGTTTACTTCGTGAAAAGTTTACACAGAGAATTTTTTTAAAGTTTTTATTTAAATTATAGTAAGTCAACATACAGTGTATTATTAATTTCAGGTGTACAATTTAGTGATTCAACATTTACATACAACACCTGGTACTCATCACAAGGGAACCACAGAGTAGCTGTTTTAAATTATGTATTGCAGTAGTGATCATCTATTTTGTTTTCAAAGTAGAGGAATAGAAAGTAAAAGGGCAAAACATGATTTTTCATATATAAGTTTACATTCCCTGACCAATTTCTATCTGTCAATTGCATAAAAGTTGTTACGCGCTGCAACACTCCCTTTCTAGATCTCAGCCTGGGACTCTACCCCTAGGTGGAGCTCTGGTTTCTTGCTGAGCCAGGAATTACTTAGTACTTACTGATTTTCTAGGGACACCACAATAGAAAGAAAAATCACCAGAATGAATGAATAACTGAAGAGAAGATAGTCTAAGGAACTCTAGCTATTAACATTTTCATATGGTTACATCACTGCTACACTCAGCTGATTATTATAAATACATTTCTAATACATTTCTCCTGTGGTTTTATACAAGACATTTTACAAGGAAACTGATGGAAGAATATCTTACTTGTAATTTTATACTCCAGCATACTCTATTTGAAAATATATCCTAAAAACATGAAAACGGCATTCTAAAAAAACTAAATATGATATAAATGAAGACTGAATAAACAAACATAAATCTAAAATTGAATGTAATATTGAATGTAGGGTTGTTTGTATGATTTCTATTAACATTAAAATGATCTATAGGGGCACCTGGGTGGTTCAGTCCATTAAGCATCCAACTTTTGATTTTGGTTCAGGCCATGATCTTAGGGTCATGAGATTGAGCCCCACGATGGGCTCTGTGGAGAGTGGCGAGTCTGCTGGAGATTTTCTCTATCCCTCTGCCCCTCACCCCTCAAATAAATAAATAAATCTTTAAAAAATGATCTGTAATTATTTTGTAGAAATGGTATTAGAATAATATAATATATAATATCATTAATTAATATTAAATAATATTTAATAAGTAGATATTATTAATAAAATAAATACATAAATAAAATATAAATAATAATATAACATATTAGAATAATATATAATATATCTATAATTTCATATTAAATATATATAGTTTTATTATGTTAGATAATAGATATATTAGATATAGCTAATATATGTATTAGATAGGCATACATGGATATATATTCTACATATATAAGTTTAAAAGTAAATTAGGGATAGATTAAAATAAAAGATTTTCGTGCTGTTATTTGACTATATTAAAAGAAAATCAGTGTATTAGGATCTTGATACTATAAGTGTAGTCAGAAGATTAGCATCAGCATCACCTAGAAGGCTTTGAGAAATGCAGACTGCCCACCTCAGACCTACTGAATCAGTATCTGCAACTGAACAATCCCAGGTAACTTATGCAAATTAAATATTTTCTCAGCTTTTTTAAAGCGTTACCAGCAATAAAATTTACCAAAGTCCAATCTCTCAGTTCTTTTTTATATAAAGTTTGTGCCTTTTTGATCAATGTAATAATTGCTTGTCTGTCTAAAAATTATTTGTGCTACTGCACTACTTAAATTATTTCTAGTTCTTTTGTATTGATACAGTCCAATTTACTACTAGCTGTGTGTAATTAGGCCACACTTTTCTAGTATATTCTTCCAGACTACAGTTCACTGATAATAAGCTTAGTCAGTCTTGCTTATTGAGTATTCCCAGTGAAGTAACCAGGAACAACAACTAGGAATCTAGGCTGGGAGAGTGGCAGACCTGAGGATAAGAGAACAGAATAATGAACAATCAGAAAAAAAGAGATTCACGAAAGGATTTAGGATGTTGATCTTGGAGAGAATCCTTGAACCGCTAAATGTAAATGTATATCCATTTTATTTGATGCCTACAGCCTCATCAGTAGGTGAATGAGAGCTCCTAAAAGAGTTAAGGTGGTTCACAAAAAATATATAACACAAAGGAGTTAACAGAGATTTCAGAGGAGAAGGTAATTTCTAGCAAATCAGAGAAGTGACGAATCTCATTTATTTGTTCATTCATATTCTATCATTGCACAACTACTTTCAAATCTATAGTGTCAACCACCTTGCTGGTTACTAAAGATTCAAAGATGACAGATGTATGGCCCAGCTACCAAAGGTGTTAGTGTTTTAAAAGAGGATACATCTTCTTAGGATAAATTTGATTTAAAAATTTAAAAATGGATGTTTTGAGAGTGGAGAAACAGGAAGTTATGACATTTTAGAAGAAAAGAAAAAATGTATTATACAAGAAGAAAAGAAAAAATGCACTTTAGATGGTCCCATGTATTGTGGCCCATGTTCTGAATAGTTTGGTGAGATATGGATAAGTCATGGGTCTATCCTTCCAGGAAGCTTAAAATAAAACACTGGCTGTTCCTTTGTTCAATCAAATATTACCAGAAAATTATAATCAAAATGTGAACCTTCTTCTCATCATAAAATGAAGCAGAGTCTATAGCACAAGTTCATTTGCTCACAGCTATGCAACTTCAAGTAAAGTTGATATTTGACTATCTATGATGTGTCATTGATCATTTGAAATTCAGTCCAAACTTCATGTGAGGATACAAAAAGTCACAGCCTTCCACATTGTGTGAAGGTGACAGGGTTACAATTTCGGTTTTAGAAAGAAGAATTATCTGATGCACCAAATATGCAACTCTAGCACAATTCCACTTTTATTTTTTCCATATTCAAACTATGCATTGTTGTGATGCTCAGATGACCTACAATCCAAAATTTTAGATGGTGGCTCAGAGCAGGGTAAAAGGAAGTTAGGGATAGTCAATGTCTATTTTGGAATTTCAAAATTCCTACAAAGCAGGTAAGTCTTCCTTTGAAATCCTGCCTGTAAGTTTTCCAAAATTAATATTTTTGAGTTTAACTCTCAATGTATTTCATAAATATAGAATTGGTATATTTTTATGGAATGGCTTGTATATTTAAACCACAATCAACATCTTATTATAGTACTAAATTATTCTTTTCATTAAGTTTAGCTTATATGTTAAAACAAAGTCATTACATATATGAATAAGGAAATTACAAATGATTTCCAAATTACATTTGTACTATAGATATTTCCAACTCCTTAAGTGCTTATTTTGTAGGCTCTTAATATATTTAAATTATCTTGGGATAAAGCATTATTCATATGCCATATGTCTCAATAAAAGATGACATATCAAACATATACTTGCATCTCCCTAAAGAAAATTGATAGAAAGGTAATGATTATTTAAAATTGCTTTATCATGTCAGGGTTCACCTAGAGACCAGCAAGAGATATCATAGGCGTTTTTTACAGAGAAATAGTTTATATAGTTGCGGAGGTTGGTTAAGAAGTCTTTGTTAAGCTGTTGTCTCAGCATCAGATAATGAAGTTTGAAATACACAGGAGAGGCAATAAGGAAAGAAAGATTACTGAGTAGGCTGGAACCCGCAGGCGGTAGCTTGCACTCAGTAAGGATGGACTAAAATCTGTGCCCCTTACTTTGCCTTTAACCATAGTGACAAGGCTCTTCTGAAGAAATCACTGTCCAGGGTCCTTTACCATAAAACTAAGCAGATACCTGGCCCAGAAGTTAGAGAAACTGAAAGAGGATCTAGGTAAGATAGAGTAATTGCAGGCCCGCTGCCACTTCGTGTCAACAAAGTGAATCAGCAAATACACAAGATGTGTGCACACAGGTGTGAGCAGATAGATGGGCATTCCATAAAATAAAATAAAATGAAATAGCTACTGTTCCCTCTGTCCTCCAAATCTAGCCAAGATGTCCCTGTGTGCAACATACAAGAAATAGACTCTGGGAAATGTAGTTCATTTTAGTCAGGTTGTATATTCCAAAGCCATTACAGTGATTTTGACATTTAACAAATTTATATACCCTATTGCAAAGTAATAGTTTTTTTCAAAAAATGATCTCTTCTACTGATTAATGTTTAACCTATGCTTCATGTGGTTTAGCCAAGCCTAATTATGATTCTGTTAATATTCTTATCACTGATTCTATGTTCTAATATATGGGGGGAGGACCAAAAAAAGGGAAATAAAAGAATTATGTTCATGTCTCATGAAAATTATTTTTCTGAGACTGCAATTTGGAAAGAATTCCTGGTTTCAATAGTAAAAGTAACATTAATATATGTATGATTAACACAGAGATAAACTCAAAATGGATGAAAGACCTCAGTGTGAGACAGGAATCCATCAAAATCCTAGAGAACATAGGCAGTAACCTCTTTGACATCGGCCACAGCAATTTCTTTCAAGATACATCTCCAAAAGCAAGTGAAACAAAAGGGAAAATGAACTTTTGGGACTTCATCAAGATAAAAAGCTTCTGCACAGCAAAGGAAATAGTCAACAAAACAAAGAGGCAACCCACAGAATGGGAGAAGATATTTGAAAACGACACTACAGTTAAAGGGCTAGTATCCAAGATCTATAAAGAACTTCTCAAACTCAACAGCCAAAAAACAAATAATCAAGTCAAAAATGGGCAGAAGACATGAACAGACACTTCTCCAAAAAAGACATACAAATGGCTAACAGACACACGAAAAAATGTTCATCATCATTAGCCATCAGGGAAATTCAAATCAAAACCACATTGAGATACCACCTTACACCAGTTAGAATGGCAAAAATTGACAAGGCAAGAAACAACAAAAGTTGGAGAGGTTGTGGAGAAAGGGGAACCCTCTTACACTGTTGGTGGGAATGCAAGTTGGTACAACCACTTTGGAAAACAGTGTGGAGGTGCCTCAAAAAATTAAAAATAGAGCTACCTTATGACCCAGCAATTGCACTACTGGGTATTTAGCCCAAAGACATAGATGTAGTGAAAAGAAGGGCCATATGCACCCCAATGTTCATAGCAGCAATGTCTGCAATAGTTAAACTGGAAAGAACCGAGATGCCCTTCAAAAGATGAATGGATTAAGAAGATGTGGTCCATATATACATTGGAATATTACTCAGCCATCAGAAAAGATGAATACCTAACTTTTATATCAACATGGATGGGACTGGAGGAGATTATGCTAAGTGAAATAAGTCAAGCAGAGAATGTCAATTATCATATGTTTTCACTTATTTGTGGAACATAAGGAATAGCATGGAGGACATTAGGAGAAGGAAGGGGAAAATGAAAGGGGGAAATCAGAGTGGGAGAGGAACCATGAGAGACTATGGACTCCGGGAAACAAATTGAGGGTTTTAGAAGGGAGGGGAGTGGGGGGATGGGTCAGACCAGTGATGGGTATTAAGGAGGGCACATACTGCATGGAGCCCTGGATGTTATACAAAAACAATGAATCGTGGATCACTACATCAAAAACTAATGATGTATTGTATGGTGACTAACATAACATAATAAAATTTAAAAAAACTAAAAAAATATGTATGATTAATTTAAATTACCTGTTTATAACTCATGATTCAGAAATAATCATTTCTTTCCCTTTATTCAAAATATTTTCAAATTAAATTTGTTATTTAGAGATAATTGTTGAGTCACTTGTAGTCTTAAATACTAACAGATCCCATATACGGTTGACCCAGTTTCCCCAAAATTCTCATCTTCCAAAACTATTGTAAAATATCACAATCAGAATATTAACATTGATACTCTCCACATATAGAATATTTACATCACCGAAGGATCCCTCAAGTTACCTATTTCTAGCTACATTCACTTCCCTCTCACCCTCACCCACTTCTCAACCCTTGGCAACCACTAATCTGCCCCTTTTTCTATAATTTTGTTGTATCAATAATGTTATATAACGCTATATAAATGGAATATAGGGTATGTAATTTTGGGTGCTTATATTTTGTCACTCAGAGTAAATCTTTGGAGATTCATCCAGGTTATTTTGTGTATCATTAACCATAGTGACAAGGCTGTTCTGAAGAAATCACTGTCCAGGGTCTTTGGAATTGGTGAATAGTGTTCAGTGCTACAAATGCACAACAGTTTAACCCATCAAAAGACATCTGCATTGTTTCCTGTTTTGGCTATTGAAAATAAAGCTGCTATGAACAATCCTCTATAGTTTTTTTTTAATGTGTGATTGATTTCTCTTCAATAAATGTCCAGAACTACAATTCCTAGGTCTTGAAAATTGGAGGTTTCGTTTTTTTTGTATGTTTGTTTGTTTAAAGAAAATGCAAAACTGTTTTCCAAAATGGTTATACAAATTTACATTACCATTTCCACTGGCACTGTACCCAGGTTTTCTGAGTCCTTGCCAACATTTGGTGGGTTTTTTTGTTATGCTTTGTTTTGTTTTTTAATTTTCGCTATTTTGATGGGTGTGTAGTGATATCTGTTTTTAATCTGTATTTCTCCAATGGTCATACATACATTTAGAACCATGACACAGTTATAACTCTTACTTCAACCTTCCAATGTAATTTGGAGAAGTCAGACTATCAGAGAAATCTATTGTTTACCTATATTTTTGCTTACCATGTTACTTCTTCCTTCATGAGGGTCCCAGTTTTCTTCTTTCAGGGTTTCCTTTGTTTAGAGAATTTCCTATAGCCCTTATATTAGTACAGGTATGCACCTCACAAATTATTTTAGTTTTCCTAATTTTTGGAGTGTCTTGATTTTCCCTTTATTCCTGAAGGACATTTTTGTTGGGTAAAGATTCTGGCTTGGCAGTTCTTTTCTTGCAGCACTTGAAAAATATTTGCGACTTTCTTTTGGTCTTCAAGATTTCTAATGAGAAATCTGCTTTCATTCTTACTGTTTTTCCCTATATATTGGCTGTCTTTTTTTCTCTACTTTCAGTATTTTTTCTTTCTGTTTAGTTTCCAGAATTTTAATTATGATGTGTCTGAGCATGGATTCCTTTGATTTTATCCAAAGATTTCCTGAATTTTAACTATAGATTTATGTCTCTTGCCAAATTTGGGAAGTTTCTGTAATTTTTTTTCTTCAAGTATATTTATAGCGCTGCCCTCTTTCTCTTCCCCTACAGGACTCTGATTATACAATTATTAGATCTTCTGTTACAGTCCAATAAGTTTCTGTAACTTTGTTCATTTTCCTTCCAGTTTAATTTTTCTCTGTTTTCAGATAGTATAATTTCTATTGTTTTATCTTCCAATTCAATGATTCTTTCATCTGTCTCCTATATTCTTCTGTTAAGCCTATTCACTGATATTTTAATTTTTTAATTTTATTTATTTTTAAAGAATTATTTATATCAGAGAGAGACAGAGAGAGAGAGCATGCGTGGGTAGGTGGAGGGTCAGAGAGAGGGAGAGAGAAAATCGCCAAGCAGATTCCCCATAAGCATGGAGCCTGATTTGGGAATCACGACCTGAGCCGAAATCCAGAGGTGGCTGCTTAACCGACTGAGCCACCCAGGTGCCGCTTAGTTTTTAAAATTTTTTGTTTACAGTTCTAAAATTTCCAGTTGGTTACTTTTTTTCTTTTTTTTAAGATTTTTTAATTTTTTTTTTTTTAATTTTTTTTTTTTTTTAAGATTTATCTATTTTGACAGAGAGAGACAGCGAGACAGAGAACACAAGCAGGGGGAGTGGGAGAGGGAGAAGCAGGCTTCCCGCCAAGCAGGGAGCCCGATGCGGGGCTCGATCCCAGGACCCTGGGATCATGACCTGAGCCGAAGGCAGACACTTAACGACTGAGCCACCCAGGCGCCCCAATTTTTTAAGATTTTTTAAGATTTTATTTATGAAGTTGAGAGAGAATGAGTGAGAGAGAGAGAGCATGAGCAGGGGAGGGGCTGTTTGACTCCCCGCTGAGCAGGGAGCCCAATGTGGGGCTCAATGCGAGGACCCTGGGATCATGACCTGAGCTGAAGGCAGATGCATAACTGACTGAGCCATCCAGCCATCCCCAGTTGGTTACTCTTTATGTCTTCTATTTCTTTGCTGAGATTATTTATTTCTTTGATGAGGCTTTATTTTCCTTTTTTTTTCTTTTTTTCCATTTGTTTCAGGCACTTTCAAAATTGCTCATTGAAAATTTTAAAAATCATAGCTTTTTTAAATCTGTCAGATAAATAGTGCATCATCTCAGTGTTGGTGTCTATTGATTGTCTTTTTTTCCCCATACAGTTTGAGATGTGCCAGGTTCTTATTATGAAAAATAACTTTTTATGGACTTTCCTCTTATAAGAATCTGGATATAATATCTCTCCGGACATTTTCTTATGATGTGAGAATCTGGATCTTATGTAAACCTTTGCTTAAGCTGGGTCTATCTGACAGTTTGGGGTGATTCATTGATGCCATGTGGGGACCCAATAGGTTTCCTTACATGGTCTCTACTGACACTATGTGGGAGAGGGGCCTTGTTAACCAGGCAGTTGGGATAAAAGTTTCAGACTTCTTTTTGACCTCTGCATTACCCCAAAGGAGATGTTGGGATACATCATCACAGCCTCTCAAGGGTGGAAATCTAGGCCCCCCTCTTAGTCTTTGCTGGATGGGTGGAGATGGAGTCACAGTGTATTCTATGGTGTTTGGCTAAAAAAGAACTGTTCTTGTCTAAAAGTTTTCTGTCTTGCTAGGCTGCCCCCTTTCCAGTCCTACTCAAGAAAGCAACTTTGTTTAGGATATTTTTTTTGCACTACTTGTTGGTTTTTTGGTGTTTCCACCTTCTTCAGCTTCAAGTATGAGATATACAAGGCAAAAATAAAATCCAGAGAACTCACCATCATGTCATTTCTGGGTCTTAAGATCCCCATTCAGTCTGCCTCTTCTCCCCATTTTTTTAGATACTCTTTAGGTTTGTTTTAGATGTAATGCCCAGGGTATTTAGTTATGCTTTTTGGAAGAAATAGGAAAAAATATGTCTACTCTATTTTCTGATATCTCAGTATGCTTTTAGACTATGACAATCAAATTTAAATTGTCCCATTAAAATATAGTTTGACAAGAAATGCATTCAAAAGATATATGTATGTAGCATGGTGTTAATACCTAATAGTAATTTGCTTTCTTCCCTTAGTTTCATCTTCGACCTTTATTCTTCAGACTCTATTTACCAGATTCCCTTGCCAAGTGGTTTATGGTTTATGACTACATTCAGCCATTGGGAAACTTGATAAGAGATCAGAGAAAAGGAAACCAGACTGATATTCCCCCCCCCCCAACCACTGTTATTTGTATCAATGGCTTCTTCTCACCCATCGTTTCCAGTGACTGCTATAACAAACCTCCTTGTGTGACCCAAGTTTCCTTACCAGATAACCTCCTACACTATATTTCTCACCTCCTTTTTGCCCAGCCATCTGGGTACTTGGGATAACATAGTCCCCCTGTGTCCCTCCAGCCTAAGCGTAGTATTGATTTCTTGCTATTGCTCATCTCTGGATTGTTTCAATATTTTTGTGTGTGTGACTTATCTTCTCCATCACCTATATAATCAATTTGCTATATTAAATACTCTCTGATTAAAATACCTATAGTGGTTTGTGGTTTTGTTTTGTTTTGTTTTGTTTTAATTGGAAGCTGACTTATACATCCCTTTAAGTGTTTTCCATACTCCTGTTATTAACTTCTTGAGGACAAATAATGATTAAGAGCATTCTTTAATTAATTGTCTCATTTGCTATCCTTCCTAAAGTAATATGATGCTACTGAGCCAATGAAGGCAATGAATTTGTTTTTGTGTCTATTTTCTGTTGACATTCTATATATTTTTTCTATTTGAAACATTTGAGCGAAAAAGGAGCCTTTTTCCATTAGCTAGCTCATGAAATTTGCAAAGCCTTCAAAATGATAGCCAAATAACAATCACTCTTGTCATAAGCAAATGTTTACTTAAAGTTGATCATAGCCTTCTGTTTTTAAATTATTTGTTTATTCTTATATTTATCTCCATTTTATATGTTCTTTTTAATAAGTTTGAATTATTTTTCATTAAGTAAATATCATAATTTAAATAAAAGAGCAATCAAGCAATAGATACGTAATTTCTTGAAAATATATGCACCTTTACAAGGGTAGGAACCAAACTATCTGTATTTATGTACTTATGTCTCCAATGCCATTGATAGTAATGTGAAACCATCTTTACATGCCCAGCTGTAACTGTGCATAATTAATATGACTTCACATATTAAACTGCCAAAAAATAAAAAAAAACCTCAAGCAAAGCTATGACCAAAGTAATGATTCTTAGCAAAGAAAGAAAACAAAGTGAATAAAAGCAGATATTAACTCAATTAACAGGCATTTGTGCTCCATACTGCAACACATGTATTTTATAATACTGAATTAGATTTTCATTTAATAGAATAACACTAAGAATATTCAGAGAAGACTCAATATCTCCTGAGTTACATAATGTTACTAATTGTGACATTTTATTAAAAAGGATTTCTCATAAAATAAGAGAACTGTATATACTACAAAGTGTAACAAAACCAGCTATAAATATCTTGAAATATATTCCTTATTTTCATACAAATTTCTTCTTTGAAAAGAATGTGCTAGAACAAAAGAAACTAATATTTTCATATATCAAAAACTTATGGTATCTATACCGTTTTCTCATAATGCATTTACTCATGTAGAGATTTTCTTATTCCTTCTTCTGTTTATTTTCTCTCTCTTTACCCTTCCCTTCCTCTTTTTTTCCTTCTTGACCAAGGATAGGAATAAAATATGTCAGATAAACCTTACTCTTTTTTGTTTTGCTCAGAAAAAAAAAAAAATTCTGGAAAATGTGAGTTAAAAGAGGTTCTGAATTTTTATGATTTTTATGAAGTCCTATCTGTTAATAAGTTTGATCATCTCAGAGTAAGTTGTTCCTTTGATAATCAGTGACCTGTGTGTTTCTTCACATCGACGGTTTCCCACTAGAAAGCATCTTATTCCCTTTTTATTCTTGACTTGTTCTTCATCTTCCCACAAACCTCAAGATGAAAACATGTTCACCAAAACCCATGTGGTGCCAACCTCTCTAGAAATGTATGTAGGTCACAATTCTGAAGCCAGTAGTTTGGGGAAGCTACCTTAACTACCTCATAAGATAAATTTTGATAAATCTTTTTTCTTACTCTAAAGCAATTTCTTTTCTTTTTTTTTTTTTAAGATCTTCATTTATTTATTTGACAGAGAGAGAGAGCACAAGCGGGGGAAGCAGCAGAGGGAGAGGGAGAAGCAGACTTCCTGCTGAGCAGGGAGCCTGACGCTTGGCTCGATCCCAGGATCCTGGGATCATGACTTGAGCCAAAGGCAGACCCTTAACCAACTGAGCCACTCAGGTGCCCCATCTAAAGCAATTTCTATTTAACTTTGTACAAGGATCATCTAGGAAAAATAGCATATGTCACTTCTCCTTCTCTCAGGGAAATTATATGAAAATGATGAAGAAAGGCAGTATAAATATAATCACAGAAGGTGAATGATAAAATCTTTAAGAAACGAAGAGTTGACAAAACAGATATCCGTACCCAAACCATCCAAGAGAGCCTACATTGTCTAACATCTGCTGTGTTAAGAAATTTTGCAAGTTGTTCTAAACCCCTTTTCAGATGGGCTATTTCCAACAATTTCTTGAAATTTTTTTTATTTTATGTTTTTTACATTAACCAATGTAAGCTGAAGATCTGCATAATGTAAAAGATGAATAGTTATAAGTGACTAAATGATGTGAGGATGTAGTGATGTAGTTCCTCTTGTTGTAGACTCCTCAAAGTGAACATGCCAAGCTTTCATGGGTAAACATTACACTATCATCACTGTGACACAGAGTGACTGCTGGTTTACCAAAATAAGATAACTGAAACTTTAATCAGTTGCTGAGTTAACAGAGACCAAATAACTATTTTTAAAGTTATTTGTCAAATTGAAACAGTTTGTTCATACACCATACACACACACACACACACACGTTTGTATTATACATACCCACAAACTGAGCCCCAAGATCTACTGTCTTTTTTTTTTTTTCATTACAGATAATGTCCACATTCCCTACCATCTGAATTTCCATAGTATAATATTAGTTAAAAATTTAGGTGTTTATTTTTTTACTGTGATTCTTCATTCATCTTTCAAAGCATAATAATGTTAAATGATATTTTAAGTATAAACACCCATCAAGAGATAAAATCTAGAATTTTGATTACTAAATTTTAACTGTTGAAAATATACAAAAAATGTGGACAGTTGAGATTAACCTCAAAGGTTTTGAGATTCATGACATTATATTATCAGTGTGGAACCATGAATGAAAAAAACAGGCATATAAATAGAATTAAAAGAACTAAAAATCTTCAAACTTTATAAATCTTAGACTGTGAACTAAATTATAAGTCAAATGCTAAGTGTGTACAATTTCATAACTTGTTAAAATCTCAATACTTAGAAGTATTTATTGGGGGAATAAGTTCACTTAACATTAGCTATCGATTGAAACTACATTTTCCTTCATCCTATGCTTTTCTAGTTATAAATATGGTGGATTATAAAAGACCCTAATGTTTTTAAAAATTACATTGTTCAAATCACCATAAAATAATCATTTAGTGTAATTTAGGAAAATATATTCATATGTTCTCTCAGTGGCATCAAATGTATTTTTAAGTTACCTTATTTTCACTTAATTAGTCTTTCAAAAAATACAAATGTTTAAAAGAATAAGTAAATCTTTTTGTAAAGTGTATTTGTAGTAAAATCAATTCAAAGAAATTTAATTCATGCAGATTTTCTTTCAAACTCTTCAAAGAAAATGAAGGAAAATGTAAATGATACACATAAAAAGAAATATTGGATAAAAACAGTTAAATTTGTTAAAGTTAAGACAAAATCTTGAGATTTTTCAAATTAAACAGTATATTTAACCAAAAAAATTTACTATTTAAACTAATTTACTTTCATTTACTCAGAATAGTACCTGTCTTGATTAGCTTCTGTCTTACTAAAATGAAAGCATTTTCCTAAAACTAGCTTAATTTCCATGAATTCAATGCATATTCATTTCAATTATTACATCTAAGTTGAATATGGCTTACTTTCTAACAACACAAGCCATTTATTTGTTCACACATATATATAATTGTATTTACTTACCTAAGTACATTTTCTTGCTTACTGTGCTTAGTTTATTACCTGTCATAATGATATCTTGGTACTCATGAAAATCATACATCTGTTTTACTTTTTTTATTGTTTTTCAGTGCATCCATTTATGGAGCGCCAGGACACTGAATAAAATATCTAACAAAAAATAGTTTTTATGGAAATAAAAATACTGATCAAAGGATTCCATAATTTCAATTCTTGTATCACAACAATGACTGCTCCCCTTCTGTCTGTCACAACTTATTTACTGCTGTTATTTGGCACAGGTCTTTTACACATATTCTGCTGTTTTATCCTTCCAATAATATAGTGTAATAAACATGCTATAAACATTGCAATTTGAGGAAACTGAGGCTCAGCAAGCTCAAATGGAAAGTATGCAGTAAATCAAGAATATAATTCCACGTTTGTTGACTCTCTCTCTACACACACACACACACACACACACATTATTTCTGTGATATATACAATATATATCTTTCAAGATTCAGCTCAAAAAACAGAAACTACCTTAGGTGTTTCAATAAGAAATCATTTAGTAACAATAATTGAGTCATAACAATATCACTGGACCTGCTGGAGGAGAAGTAAGGGGCATTTAGTTTTAATATCAATGCGGTAGTAAACCAGCAGGAAGAATCTGCTAGTGCTATTATGACTGCAGCCACAACTCCCAGACACTCATGGAGCTGGTGACTCAACTCCGGAACATGGAAACTGGCCAGTGTCCAACTCCTATATCCAACCTGTGGGCCAGCTGACACGGGGATATTTTTGGTCTCACATTTCTTTCAACTTCCAACTCTAAAAGAATAAATCCCATTGGTAGAACCTATATAAACAATCAGAACCCTGGACACAAAGGACTCTGGGAAATGTAGTTGTTAATTTTATATACCTAATGACATCTAGGAGAACACAGAAGTGGATGGCAATGCTGAATTGGAATGGTCCTTACTGAGCACAATATGTTATGTATTTTCTTCAATGGCTTTCATAGTCCTAGAGAACAGCAAACACAAGTGTAGCATAAATTCTGGTACCCTATTAGATGTTCAGTTTACTTTGCTGAAATAATTGTGTGAAAATAAACATTAGGACTGTATGACAAAGAGAATTTGAGACTGGTTTATATACTATGTGTTTGGTTCAATGTTCTTTTTGTTGCATGCTCAAACACGGGAGAAAACAATCTTACCATATGCCAACAAAAAAGCAAGAAGACATCCATCCAATTCTTTAGTGCACTTCAGATATTTAAATATAGCATTTATTTATTTTTGAGGGAAAGCTGAGGTTCAGTTAGTTGAATAGAGCTGTAAAAGGGAGTAAT
The DNA here is from genome assembly GCF_004348235.1 of Phoca vitulina. Taxonomy (NCBI): domain Eukaryota; kingdom Metazoa; phylum Chordata; class Mammalia; order Carnivora; family Phocidae; genus Phoca; species Phoca vitulina. The sequence goes on from NW_022589709.1 coordinate 30,715,424, forward strand.
ACATTGGAATTGGGAGATATAATAACTTTTATCCAAATTTGTTATTTACAGTTCAGCAATGTTTTAGTACCCTCTCCATTTTGCAGCACTACTATAGTTGTTATCTGGGAAAGTAACAATAATTCTCTTTTTATTCTAGAAGGTGTCTCAATTTTTGACTACTTGATCATGTATAATCTATATAATTTTGGAGTCCACTTAAAGGATTGGTACAAAACATGAAGATAAGTCAAGTTGTGTGAAGAAAATTTCACAAGATATCCAGCAGAAAGAAAAAGTAATTTATAAAGGAAGAAGAAACAGCTTGAAATAATATTTCTCATCTGCAACATTGGAGGCTATAAGATAAAGCAATACTAGGTCAAATACTAAGAAGATAAGATTGAAACTCAATCCTATACTCAGCCAAACTACTGTTTATCTGAGCTAAAAAATTTAGACTGTGTTACCCATATACCCAATCTTAGGAAAATATTTGAAAAAGTACTATAGTTAAAATTTAAATAATTCAAAAAGAAGACCTCATTACAGAGAAAAGGAATCAAGTAAAAAGAGAAAATACTGTAACCATGCTAGAGTTATGAATCTTGGATTATATGTAGTTAAATCTAAATGGCCCTTAACAATTACCATTGGAAATTTAAGAACCAAAACACATTCTTGCAGGAAAAAAGAAGGTTTTAGAACTAGATGAAATCATATTTTAAATATAGGAGTTATTTACTTAGATAATTAGTGATGAGAAGAAATTATTGGTGATTCTAGTCTAATGGATATCTATTTATTGATTTCTCTACCTAATATCCATGATAACAACAACTTGGATTTCCTTTGGGGAATTATCCTAACCCTGCACATACAGTCTTGTTGGCACTAACAACCAAAATACAACATATCTCTTCATGGCCAACTAATGAGTACATGATCCAAATGCACCAATCACACACTCTCTTCTTGGAAATTATATTTTGAACAAGGTCTTAAAATATTTGATAATAACTTAACCCTCTGACAGTACCACAAAGATATTACCCACTTGGGTGCCTGGGTGGCTCAGTTGGTTAAGCGACTGCCTTTGGCTCAGGTCATGATCCTGGAGTCCCGCATTGGGCTCCCTGCTCAGCAGGGAGTCTGCTTCTCCCTCTGACTCTCCCCCCTCTCATGTGCTCTCTCTCTCTCTCAAATAAATAAAATCTTAAAAAAAAAAAAAAGATATTACCCACTTGTGCCAACTTCCAAATTTCTAAACCCATTGTTTCTGCTGCCTGCTTATTCAGCTTCCTCATTCTCCCTTTGATTATGTGGACAACCCAGTGATCCTTCAAAGAATTATTTTTTTTCCGTTTAAATTAACCAGAGTTGGTTGCAGTTGTTGCAACAGAAACAATATACTAATTAACTTATTATGAGAGAAAAATATCAGAGAGCTCAGTAAACAATTATGCATATTATAAATACTTAACAATTTTAAGGGCAATATTAACACTTCCCTGATATCTAATGTTTGGAAGGTTTCAAACAGATATTATATATCCAAGTTTGACATGGAATATTTTCATGACTTTTGAACTGTATCAAATAAATTATCAATCACTATCATTGGAAGTTTTTTTGTTTTTGTTTTTGTTTTTTGTTTTTGGAAGTTTTTAAAAGTAATTAATGTGTGTTAAAAACTATGTATATGAGAAAAATGTTAATTTTAATTATTTTTCAAATCACTTGCATAAATGAGACTCAATGCACACTAATTGCAAGCTAAGCAAAAATACAATTAAATATTTATACTTAAAAGAATGGGTAGGGAGAATAATGATAACAATGTGATGTTGATGGAGGTGCTAGTTAACACTACAGTGGTAATCACATTTCAATATATAAAGGTATTAAATTAAAAAATGGTTAGGGAAATACTCTTAAACATTTAGCTAATTTATTTTATTTCAATTACAGGACATCAAATAACCATGAGGTAGCCACCAGGCATTTTCTGATACTTAGTTGTGTTCATTGTATTATAACCCAGTGGGTAAGACCATGGACTTTGGGGTTAAATATCTTCAAGATTGATTCTTAGCTCTCTCTTTTGCCTGTGTAAACTTTGGCAAATAACGTAACTTCTATAATCTCCAATATTCTCTTCTGAATGCAAAATAATTACAGGTATAGAGATAGACTTGTGAGAATTAAATGAGTTTTGTGTATATAAAGGGCTGAGCATAATTCCTGGCATTTAGAAATTTTTAAAAAAGTTTTTAACAAAGCTTATTTTTTTTTTATTTTTGGTTTTTTAAAGATTTTTTATTATTTATTTGTCAGAGAGAGAGCAAGAGCAAGCACAAGCAGGGGGAATGGCAGGCAGAGGGAGAAGCAGGCTCCCCGCTGAGCAAGGAGATTGATATGGGACTCCAATCCTAGGACCCTGGGATCATGACCTGAGCCGAAGGCAGACGCTTAAGCGACAAAGCCACCCAGGCATCCCAACAAAGCTTATTGTTATTGGGATTGTTTTGTTGCTATTGTTTAGAGAAAGTACCCACATCTAATTTGTTCCTTCTTTGTAAATTGTGTCAGAATAAGAAAAGTCTACAAAGCCAACATAGGTTCCGTGACATGATACAACTGTAACATTTATTCAGAATTTCCCTATTTGCAAATTGATTTAAAAATGTTCTTTTTACCAGCATATATTTATTTCTTTATTTTAAAGATTTATTTATTTACTTTGAGAGAGAGCGCACGCAGGGGAAGGGGCAGAGGGAGAGAATCTCCAAGCAGATTCCCCACAGAGAGCACGGATGCGATGTGGGGCTCAATCCCATGACCCATGAGATCATGACCTGATCTGAAACCAAGAGTCAGTCACTTAACCAACTCAGCCAACCAGGCACCCCATACCAGCATATATTTAAATAAGAACTTTATGAAACCTGAAGCAAGTGTAGAGCCTAAGTATGAAGGTATGAGAAACAGCTCCTTTATTCCTGTAAACCAGTTTGAAATAATATCAACAAAACAAACTTATTTTCAATAAAGAATCAGAGATGGGTTTATAAGAGACCTCACCCTCATATTGTGCAGGTTGTAACTAACTTATTGGTAATAAAAGCAGCGATTTATAAAATTATGCACTATACCAAAATGGCTTAGAAAGGAATATGAATATCATCTTATCCAGTTCAAACACAGAAAAGTTTTGTTATTATCAGGTGGAATAATGTGGAATAATGCTATAACGTCACAACCATGGTTGATGATTGCAGGAAAATAAAAATTACCTCTCTTTTTTAATCCACCAATGGTCATATTAGTAACCTCAGGAACTCTTAGTGAAATATAGTTCCAGAAAAAAGGATTTCAATGCATAACCACAAAAGTCATTTATCCACTGAAATATAAAATATAGATAGCAGTTTTTAGATGGTTTAAAGTCTGTGTTTTCATTACCATAATATTGGATAATAGGTTGATAATGATACCTAAATATGTTTGATTTAAATCCAGAAAACTCAAAGACAATGACTAGAGATCAGAGTCCCGAAGTCAATATTTTTATTAAAAAATCTTATTTTCAAAGTGAATCTAGTGTTTTTAAGACAGGAAAATGTTGGTGAAACTTGAAATAATGATCCACAGCAATATAATTCCTCAGGAGCCTAACTTGTAGTTCTTGAAATTCAATATTACTATGATAATTTTAAAATGAGAAAGGAGAGAAAATATTAAGGACATGATGATAACCTTCAGAGTTCATTAATTTTCAAAATATTATTATAAGGCTTCTTTAGCAGACAAAAGAAAATTGCAATGATTTTAATAAGAGGGAACAGAAATTCATACAATAGAGTAATCTGAGCATGAACTGAGTGTTGTATGACTGAGTTGGCCACATTTAAAGAGAAAATCAAGAGCTCTGATAAAAATCTGGGGAATGTAACCATGCTAGAGTTAAGAAGTGGCACAAAACTTCTGAGAGAAGCTGCGTTTATGTTATGGTTTCCTTTATTCAAATGAAATATGAATTGAAAATCCTTTGAACTCAATGACAGCCACCAGGGTTCTGTGAAGCATACTGTGAAAATGTGGAGAATTTAGGAAAAAAAAAAAAAATCAAAACTCATGCAAGCCTATGTTACACCTGTGGCATGTGGAGGGAAAATGTTGTAGACATCCAAGCTAGAGTCCAGGAGATCAAAATTCAAATCTTGGCTTTGTCATGAGTAAGGTATCCAAGCTAAGTGAGTTGTTTCTCTGAAAGTGGTCAGTATCATCTAGTTCGAAGAGTTATTGTGACAATTAGTGATAATGTCCATGAAGTGCCTACCACACACAGTACCTGCATATAGTAGTTGCTCAAAATAGCAACTTCTGTTATTTAAGCCTCACAAGTACACATTCTTTTTGAAGTAACTGTTTATTACCTATTTTTAGTAAGGTTATATATGCTGCATGTGTGTATATATAAATCATAAATATTACATAAGTACAAATATAGGTATAAATACATGTATTATAAACATATGCTAAAAAACTTGTTCATTTTGATGATTTCACAATGTCCTAAGATTGAATACTTTCATAAATAATTCCTAAAATATATCTCACTGCTCTTCATTTAGGGTCATTCATCCACTGTGTTTTTGTCATTCACATTTGCCACCAGAAGTACTTGGGCAGAACACATGCTTCTAAGTGCCATTTTTTTCAGAGGACTCAAAGAAGTTTGATAATATGAATAGCTCAAAATGTTCAAGAGTTATTTAACGCAGAACCTGTTTGGAAAATGGCCAGTATGAGTAATTCTTCAATTTAAAACACTCTCTTTCTTATATTCTATTACCACTGAAGCACTTAGAGTGATGAATATTTTATATATAAATAAAAGTGAGGGGCACCTGCGTGGCTCAGTTGGTTAAGCCACTGCCTTCGGCTCAGGTCATGATCCTGGAGTCCCAGGATCGAGTCCCGCATCGGGATCCCTGCTCAGCAGGGAGTCTGCTTCTCCCTCTGACCCTCCCCCCTCTCATGTGCTCTCTCTCTCTCTCATTCTCGCTCTCTCAAATAAATAAAAATCTTAAAAAATAAAAATAAAAAATAAAAGTGATATTTTATGTACAAAAGGATACAATTATGTTCAATTTCTTATAGCGTTTTTAACTTGCTCCCAAAAAGGAAGATTCCAATGGAAGGAAAACTGTTAATATAAAAGGGAATTGTCCCTGCACTCAAAACAGAAAATCTAAACCTCTCAAAATTATCCCAAATCCACCATGACCACTAGCTTGCCTAAGCAACATAGAAGAGTTCTGATGTTTTAAAACATTTAAAAATCATCAGCTTCCCCCTCTGGTGGTTTTCAACTCTTACTTTAAGATGTAAATCTAGTATAAATATGCCATGTATCCTGTGTAGTTCCATCAAGGCCTCAAACAAAGCATGATATTATTTATCAAGATATCTATATCTGTATCTGCATCTATCTATCTATCTATCTATCTATCTATCTATCTATCTAACAAATCTAGTAACCCCAGTACAAAATTAAATGAATTATTTTGTCTGGTTTATTCTTAGTGAAATAATCCAAATAACCATCTTCTTTTTCTGTATTAACTATCTGGTAATATGCCAAACTAAAGTGTTTGCATGTGATTTAAAATAAAGCTAGGAAACATATAGTTTCTGGTATATACCTAAAATCTACATATAAAGTATAGGCATTTGTCCTGTCTTTTCTTTTGGCAACACTCAATCTCCATGTTTCTCAAATGTTATTTAGAGTGATCTTCAGCTACAGACAGATTCATTGTGGCTAATTTCCCCATGCAAGCAACAACAAGCAGACAAAAGATATAAAACAGTATTTTCACACATTGTACATCAGAGGGAGGAAATAATAGAAGGAAGCTCTTAAGAAGAAGAAGAAAGAGGAGGAGGAGGGGAGGGGGTGGAGGAGGACGAGAGGGAAGAGAAAAAGGAGCAGAAGAAGAAGGAAGCTCTTTACCACTCCAGCTTTCTGCTTGAAAACCGTTCTAGACCATGGTGCAAAAAGGATAAAACCAAGCAAAGCTTGTGAGTATTGCTGAGTTGAGGAAAGAGATAATAGAGTTTGAAGAGGATGAAGCAGCTGGAAACTGCAGGGTAGAGAACTGGAGATGGGGTTGTTATGTATGTGAGAAACTTGAGGAATCTACACATAAATGCAATTAAGTGATCTACCCATCCACCCCAAAAAGTCAAATAAAGAAGAGCCGGAAAGAAATTAAAAGAACTCATCAGGAAAGGAAGGAAGGAAGGAAGGAAGGAAGGAAGGAAGGAAGGAAGGAAGGAAGGAAGGAAGGAAG